>NC_139702.1:37327316-37444816 GCF_964188405.1 Protomyctophum parallelum
GTACACACTCACACAAACTGAATACCCTAGTTATGTTGATGTTAATATGTGTTATATAATGTAAATAATATTATATAATGTTATCTGAGGTCCACAGAAAACATGTAAGGACTAGCTAAAGTTTTCAAATAATGTAGTGAGTAAAAGTACAATATTTGCCTCTGAGATGTAGTGGAGTAGAAGTAAAAGTACTGGAAATTGGAAAGTACAAATACCTAAAAAGTGTACAGTACTTAAGTAAATGTACTTTACTGAAGTTACTTTCCACCACTGTGATGTGTGTGTGATGATGTGATTGATTAAAAGAGCTTGGATTTGTCTTGTCTGCATGCACGTATAATCGTACATGCACTGTATTATGTAATGTTTGCCAGTGTATTGGTGTGGGACCTTGGTGGCTGTGTTGACATGTGCTCCTTTGCCCAGTAGCAGGCTGGCCATCTCAGCGTGTCCTTCCTGGGCGGCCAGGTGCAGGGGGCTGACCCCTTGCTTGGTCAGGACGTTGGTTTCTGCTCCGTACTGCAGCAGCGCCAAAGCCACTGCTGTCTGGTTCTTCTTGGCGGCGATGTGGAGAGGAGTGTAGCCATTCTGGACCAGGAAACAGATCGAGAGAGTGAGTCGGAGAATATTATCGATCACGATGTCTCTGTCACTTATCTAAGGTGGTATCCAAATAGATATTTTCTTGTTGAAGGAATAATAATAATAATAATGTTATGGTATGTACTGACGTCAAGCGATGACGCTGAAATTACAGTAATAAAGGGGTAGGGTTATATACGTTTTTTACTTCTCCCTACTCCTTTCCGAACATATAAAGAAAAAATATATTCTTTTATTTGTGCTATATTGCGCTTATTTTAATTATTTGACTTTTTTAATTCATGTTCGGAATAAAGTTTATCATAATAATAATAATAATAATAATAAAATATTTGTATTTTGTATACTATCTTTTGTACAAAACATGAAGCTCAAAGTGCATTAGCCTACATTAAAGAGATAAAGGAATGGAAACATAGATTCAAAATGTTAAATCAAAAGAAGAAAACAGCTTAATTCTTGGCTTAGATCATGATCATGATCAATAAATAAAAAACATTAAATGGAAAATAAAATGTAATACATTTCAGTCTAACCTTTGCAGTATTGTGAGGTGATGCCCCTTTATCCAAGAGCAGTAGTGCCACCTGCTGGTTATCATAGTGCGCTGCCACGTGCAGCGGAGTAAGGCCATTCTGTAAAACACATTATTGGTTAAAGAACAGATGTTTATGTTGTGATACAAATGTATATATGTACATTGTGTTTTATGAGTATGCAGTCATGCAAAGTATTAACAATAACATTATCCTTTTCAGTCATAGAAACTCATATATTTCCATTGAAAGACCATTTCTGCTGACAAACTTTAACCCATATCTGTGAAGGGTATTTGTTGTGCTACAGCAGGAGTAGGCAGCAATTATGTGCAGGATGTAATTTGTATATACATTTGTAAATATGTAGATGTGAGCGTGATGGGATCTTTTTGAATACTTAGGGATATTTAACTTTCAAAACAACTTTTGGTCATTGTATCGTCTATACTCAGGCTTATAGTTAAATGTGAACACCCCCTTCAAACTCCATTTACACCATGCTAGATTCATCGAAAACACCCAACCTGGCCGGGGGAGACTAAAACATCTAAAATAATTATTAAAAATATATTAAAACAGAAAATGAAAAAAAAACAAAGGACAGGGGGTTTTCGATGACATATCATGCTTAAAATGGAGTTTTGTGTAGGAAAGGGGGCGGGGCAGCTAAAACGAATATCAAATATCTAAATACTGAATCAAAGTAACTTAAAAACTGTCTGGGATGTTCACATAAGCATAAGAGTAGATGATGAAAAGAAAAAACTGTTTTTTTTAAGTGATATATCATTATAAAAGAAAAAACCTCTCTCCCTCACACTTATGACAGTGTGCCAGTGATCACCTTTCCTTGTGACAACATGTTGGCACCCGTACCTGAGGTTGCCTACCCCTGTGCTGCAGTACAGCATGCCCTTATTCTCACCTTGCCAGCGTCGTCAGGGAGAGCTCTGCGCTGAAGGAGGAGTTTTGCTACTTCCAGGCTTCCATACTTAGCAGCTACATGTAATGGAGTGAATCCTTTCTGTGAGGGGGGGGGGGTGGAGAAAGATGTCTTCACTGTTTAGTACTCATGATGATGACTGTGCGCGAGTACTTATGTAAGCCTCGCATCCGTAGGCTATGCGTGTCAGTACACTGATGACTGATTTTATTGTATGTGAGTTTCCTGCACCAGGTCAATGTATTCATATAAACACTTGGTAGGATAATATCCTTATGAGGTGCAAATCATTTGATCTAAAATAATACATTGTATTTGTCATAAGTGCATAACTTAAAAGACACGTACGTTGACTTCTCCTCTACTATGTGCTTTCTAGAAATGTAGCCACATTACCCTATAGAGAGCGTTGCAGTCCCGACCCCTTGAGAGAGACTTTTCAGAAAGTATTTATTTAAAGACGTTTACGCCGAGGACAAAGCCAACTCTTGTCATGACAAATCATGACAATAAACACAATGTTTTGGGCCAAACACTTTTTTTTTCTTCTTTGTAATTATTTGTTTGGTCCAAAATATTGTGTCTGTTGTCATGATTTGTCACGACTCGAGTTGGCTTCGTACGACGCTTAAAAGGTTTTTGAAATGTCTATGGGAAAAATGCAATCCTGGGCCTGGCGTCGTCATGAAAGGGGGCGGGACTGCGCCGCTCTATAGCCTATCCGTATGATGTATGTGTATCACTCACCTTGGTGGCCAGTGAATGTGAGGCCCCAGCCTCCAGGAGCACGGCGGCAGTCTCTACTTGACCCTCCCTGGCCGAAATGTGGAGGGGAGTGTAACCGTTGGTGGTGGCAGCGTCCGGGTGAGCCATGTGCTGCAGGAGCAGCTGCACGATATCTGTTTTCCCCAGGCGGGAGGCAATGTGGAGGGGTGTCTGCTCCTCCTATGGCGGGGTTGGAGGTGTAGAGACGACGGGGAGGGAATGTCGAAATATCGATGGAAGACAAACAGAAACAATGGGATAAAAACAAAACAGAATAAACAACGGTGAGTTGAAAGCAACTATAAATCAAAGCCCCTTTAGTCAGCCTGCGCCATGTTTTCCCAGTGCAATCTTATGGAAGCATGCGGACAGAGGGTTGACTGGCCACACACAGGCTGACTAAATAAGCTATTTAAGTGGTTGTCTCAACCCGCTCCAAAATCGTTACTGTGCACACAAAATTCTATCATCTGTAACTCTCAGGAAATACCTTTGCTTTTTAGATACGATACTGCGAAAAGGGTTTTCTACACTGCAGTTGGACGGGCTCTAACCATTTCACCCTATGCAGGGATATCCTGACACAGAACCTCTTCTCTGAGCTAATAGCGGAGGGTGAGCTTCCAAACGGAGCTTTACTGTTTTTCTCTTACACAGCGAATGCACAAAGTGGTGCATATTCATACCAAACAGAAGAGGACAATGCGCTGCCAGCAGCTAATATGATATCGATGTTGTGGCAGTGGACTCACCCTGGCCATGGCGTCCACCAGAGCACCATTCCTTAGCAGACAGCGAACCACCTCCATCTGACCAGCACGTGCCGCCATGTGGAGGGCCGTTTCACCTCGCTAGAACACACATGCATATCAGCAAATCACACGCTGTTAACAGTAAAACAAAAAAGAGACGATAGAAATATATATCATGATCCCATGAATTGTAAAGTGCATTACAACACACACAATAGATAAATAAATAGTAGAGAATTTGAATTGCTTTTGAATTTTAACTGTTCGGCATGTTATTCATTTAGAAACATTTAGCTATCAGGAGGACTTCAGGGTGCACTCATTTTAGGCACACGTGCACCTGTTCAGTGCAACTAAGCATTCTCATTGGTCACACCACTCCACGTTGGCTGGAAGGTGTGTCATTCTGCGCTGCGATTGGCTGGAAAATCATTCACATGAATGGTGCTAATTACTTGCGCAAGCAGAGCGCGCAAGTAATAGTTTTCGTCCAGTGCTTCGATGCGTATGTCGCCGTTTGATGTGTATGCGCCGTGCCGTAATGACTACTTGTGCTTGATATGGCAGTGGTGTCAGATTACATACATGTATACATACATGTATACATAGGGGCATTACCTTTAATCCTCCCGACACTGAAACATATCGTCATTACGTCACCATCAAAAACCAATTACACCCTGGCATTGGGTCCTTTAATCCACAACTTTATTACATCATCATTGAGAGCTAGTTATACCAGTTATACCCTGACGTCACATGCTGCTAAGATACATACGCATAAAACGGGGCATACGCAAAGTAACCACATTATACCGCTAATCAACTTAAAAAATTACATATACATACATAGAGGCAGCATTTCCTTGAATCCACACGACACTGATCGACATATACGTCACCATCGAAAGCCGTCACTCATCCGTATTAATTACAACATTACGTAATTGATTGTTGTTAATTAAGTAACGAAAGAATGAATAATACAGTACTTGTGCGCTCTGCTTGCGCACTAGTAGGCCATTTATGGCCTACTTGTGTGCAACAAGCAAGTAGGCACTCGACAGAGTGCAGTTCTAGTTGTTGCTACTATTACTTTGGGATGTTCAGCGATGCAAATGCAATGCATGTACACACAGCACACAACCAAAACGCTGCACATACTTTGGGTATGTCATACTCATATCCCCGAACTGGTATGGACTAGTGACTTATAATTTATAATATATAAGAATCCAAGGCTGTGACTGGGCAACACTCACAATATTGCAGACATCGGGAGAGGCACCGTTTTGCAGCAGGAGGAGGACAATGTTCAGGTGGCCCATGAACGCTGCTACATGGATGGGGGTCAGTCCAGACTGGGGAGAGAGAGAGAGACATAGATGGACATGGAGAGAAACCAGTGCAATATCAAAATGCATCAAACAACTCTTACATATATACATATTCAATGCACGGTATAATATGTTGAAGGTAAATGGTCACAAACTGTGTCCAATGGTGTCACCTCAGTAATGGCCTGGATGGAGGCTCCATATTTGACCAGCAGCTCCATCACCTTCACTCTATTCTTCTTACAGGCAATATGGAGGGGCGTGAAACCATTCTGATGGAGACCAGTCCAAAAAGGAGAGAGAGAGTAGAGGTCTTCACGGGTCCAAACCGAAAATAACCCGACAATACCCAAGACCGTTGGGGTCCGTGTTTTGTAATGGTCAATTGGGTCTCGGGCGGTTCAGATGCTATTAGCTCGGGTCCCGGGTTTTATCATTATTCGTAATTCCCGAGTTGATCCGAGAAGACCCATACTCAGCACTGATCAGGAGAGAAAAGCATGAATTGCTGCGTGATGATTAGACTGACGCACTGACCTAGGATCAGATTATTGCAGCACAAAATAAGCGACAAAACAGTTACAGAGCTGCGCATGCATGTCAGACTGCCAGCTGAATTGAGAGAGCACATCATAAGTGCAAGATCATGAATTCCTTTTTCAGCGAGGTGGAAACATATAATTAAAAGTCATTGTCTTGTAAGATGCTACGTAGTTTTTACATTTCATTATGGAGTTGCCTATCACTGGCATGTACTGGTAGAAGATGACATTTTCAATAGCAATTGTAATTATTTTGTTTATAATAACAATATTATAACAATTGTCGGTTCTGTAATAATTGGATCTCGCAGGAAATTCCAGGGGTCCAATTAGGGTTCAGATCCGTCATTCAAAAAAATTTATCTGAATCAATCGGATATCGTACGAATTACAAGGGTTCACTAGGGGTTCGGGTCCATCATTTTAGACCTGTGAAGACCTCTGAGAGAAAGTGATTCAACCAATGAATTTTGCTTGAGGGAGCATGTGAGTGACTTAATGACTGAGAGACTGACAACATCTGTGTGTGAGGGGAATGGTGCTTATGCACATAGAGTAATGGACATGCTGTACCGTTACATGGGTCTAACCTGTGTGTTTCTGTCTGCCTCCGTGATTAACTGCTAGTGTGCAAGCGTGCGTGTGTGCTTCGATCTCCCCTTTTTTTGCGTGAGAACGTATGCACACGACGACACGCCGAGGTTCTATTGTGTGCGCGCGCGCCTTTGCCTCTGCTTCTATGCGCGCGTGTCTGTGTGTCCATACCAGTGCTCTAGCGTTTGGGTTGGCCCGTTTGTCCAGCAGCAGCTTGGTGACTCTGTAATGGCCGCAGTGAGCAGCTACGTGCAGCGCCGTCAGATAGTCCAGAGTGACGTCGTCGACGGGCGCCTTGTACTGCAGCAGGTGCTTCACACACTCCACGTGGTCTCCTTGGGCCGACATGTGGAGCGGGGAAAGCCCGTTCTAGTCCGGGACAGAATTTGGAAAAGAGATGCATCGAGAGAACAGTAATTCTTGTGTCGTAATAATTCCACAGTGTCTAATGTGTGTGTGTGTGTGTGTGTGTGTGTGTGTGTGTGTGTGTGTGTGTGTGTGTGTGTGTGAGCATCAAACCTTGGTTCTCGCTAACATCGGGGCTCCTTTCTCCAGTAGTATCTCCACTGCAGGGTCATGTCCACTTCTGGCGGCACAGTGCAAGGGGGTCAGCCCATCCTGTGAGGTGTGGCACGCACGCACACACACACACACACACACACACCCACACACACACACACACACACACACACACACAACGTCCATGAATTTACCTTTTTTTAGATGCTTTTTTAATTAAAAAGAAACGCGATAAGAGTTAACCATTAACATAGGCGGCTTTAACTCCCGGTTCATGACTTGGGGTAATTGTTGCCTCAAGCAAAAACGCTCAGAATGGAAGGCAGTGGCATGGGCTAATGAATGAATGAATATACCTGGCAGTGAATGAACATGAACATTGAAATGGCTTGTCTTTACATAATAGCAGGAGGTTGCCATGCCCTTAAACAGCAGAGGGTTATCAAATGCTTTGTCAACATTCATTTAAAAACGGCTTCTGTGGCAACACATAAGATACGAATCTTACCTTAGTCTTAGCATCTATCTGAGCTCCTCTGTCCAACAGCAGGGCCACCATGTTCGTATTGCCTCTCTTGGATGCCACATGGAGAGGTGTTATCCCATTCTGTGGTGTCAAGAATGTGGAATTAGGCCCCTGCATTCACTCATCCATTAGGAGCAGTGGATAATGCCATTCATTCCGGACCCGGGGAGCAGTTAGTTGGGGGATAGGTGTCTTGGTCAGGACACTTGGACATTAACGACACATTTCTTTTAAAACTTCCTGATTTCCCACGCGGCCCCATGGGCTCCCCAGAGTACGTGTCAAAGTGAACTTGAGCAAGACTCTGAACCCCTAATTGCTCCCCTGCCATTGGTGTGTGTGTGTGTGTGTGTGTGTGTGTGTGTGTGTGTGTGTGTGTGTGTGTGTGTGTGTGTGTGTGTGTGTGTGTGTGTGTGTGTCTCACATGGGTGAATGTAATGCACAATCTAAGCTTTGGATAAAAGCTATACAAATGCACCATTTTCCATTTCATCACACTTTCTACCCACTCAGCTTAGTCCGCTACAGCTGCCCAGGACAGACGATCAAAAATAATGACACCAGGTGACCATGCATGAAATTGAGGGATTCTCTTAATTTGTCATTTACAAATATGTTTTCGTGAGCGGTGCATACTGTATAACGCTTACAAAAACAAAACTGTTTTTTATTTTTTTATTTTTAGCAGTATATCAATTTAGACATCTATGCTTTAGAGACTAGAAATTGTGGAAAGTTGGTTAGACATTAAAAAAATAACTAGGAAGCAGAAGTGTTACCCTGGCTGTAAAGTCCACGGCAGCTCCTCTGTTCAACAGCAGAGTAGAAACGTTCACGTTACCATAGTGGGCAGCAATGTGGAGGGGTGTGAACCCACTCTGTTAGACAGAGGATGGGAGAAAGAAAGAAAGAAAGAAAGAAAGAAAGAAAGAAAGAAAGAAAGAAAGAAAGAAAGAAAGAAAGAAAGAAAGAAAGAAAGAAAGAAAGAAAGAAAGAAAGAAAGAAAGTTATGTTCTGCTCCATATTCATCATCAAAGACAAAGTCAAACTGAAATAACCTTGACCCTAAATCATGCAACATGCCAATTAATGAGGCAGTGAGGCTGGAAGAAACAAACAAATGAGACGTATACATTAGTTAACAACATACAACACAAAGAAATGCATCATCATACCCCAGAATCGCACATGCAGAAAATAGCACATGCCAAAGCCTTCAAACCCTGCTTGCTATAAAAAAAAAAAAAATAATAATAATAATAATAATAATAATAAGTAAAAACTGTTTAAAGTTTGACACCCCCCTTCCCATTGTAAAAAAAAAAAAAAAACATTGATTAAAATAATGGACAAAGATAAACTGAAGCTTCTATGCTATACATGTAGTATGTACTTAGACGGACAGATGGACATTTATATATGCGCTACATATAAATATCTGCATTATAGACAGAGGTGTATCGATACTGTTTCACTCCTTACCTTCCCATTCTGATGGACATGGTGCAATTTAATTAAGAAACAAAGTTAACCCAAGCTTGAGCAGACATGTGTTGCACAAAATAACAATGATTTAATGTTGTTTGTATAACAGAGTTATATGTAAATTATTAGATCTGTAGACTGAAGTAAACTAGAATACCGTAGATGAATGATAAAATAAAAGAATATAATGTCTCCTGTTTAAACAAAAAAATAATAATCACAAAATCACAAATATCCACTTTCAGCCATGCAGTGACAGCACTGTCAAATGCACGCCTGTGTCACACACAGAGACCAGTGCCATGTTTTTTGGTACATAATTCTGACATGCAGTTTCCAATAAGGCTCCATTCAATAAGGGAACGATCAAAACGAAAGAGCGGAAAAGATTATTGTAAGTGATGGAAAAACACAACAACAACAACAACAACAACGTGTCATCATCTGTATACCTCTGTGGTTCTATTGACCATCATCTGGTTAGGATGCATAAAGAGAGAGAGAGAGAGAGAGGGTGATAGGTGGTAGCGTTAATGATTGTTTCACCACAAATTGGATATCGTTGCTGTCGGGAGGAAACCACCTAACTCCCTTTCTGAGGTTTTTGATTATTTTCTTTAGCATAAATCAGTGCTATTGAACACACTTTACATCTGTGTGTTGTTTCAAAAATATTGAACCAATGAAAAGTAGTAAAAAACGCTTCGGACAAAACCTCTTAACTCCATTGGACCCTCAAACAGTAAAGCTAATTCCACCACCTCTACCCCTCTTGTGGAGGTAATTGACAATATATAAAGTCACAACACCAACTTTTATGAGGCACTATTATTCAAATATATGGTTTTATTAATTTCCTGAACATTTAAAATTAAAACATTCCTGAAAAATGAACATTTTGGAGTTAGGTGGTTTCTTCCCGACAGCAGAGATATAAAACCGGCACACCAGAGAATGCTTCTAAGGGCAGGCACACACAAACACCACATGGACCTAGTCTCTCAAAAAGTGATAAGTTGACAACAAACAATTAGCCGAGCAGCAGAGTTATCATTATCGCTGCACGTGTCAGCTAATAAACAAGATAACTAACAAGTAGAGAGAGAAGCATAAATAGATGCGCACTACGCAGTTAAAAAAAGACATCAAATGGTTGGAGGAGCTCTTTTGAACTTAGTTGGCATTGTAATAAAGGCATTTTAAGTATTGGTATAGTCTGTAGGAGAAAGCTTTCGCACACCTAGAAATCAGGCGTATTCACAGGTGCGTAGGCCAGTGGACATCAATGAAAGCAATAGAATAAGTATTGGTATAATGTCATGTCTGCTTCTAACTTGGATTTAACAACGAGGGAATATTTAAAGTATTAAAAGCCCATACCATTATCAAAATAAGTCATTGTCTAGGCACAGCTCCAGCAATAGAGGGTATGCGCATGCATAATGTGAGTGGCAAATCGAGTGGCAAAGTGAGTAGCAACGTGAGTTTAACGTCATTTAATGCAATCAGATAGGACTTTTCCGTTTGGATGTATAAGAGGGCAGAAAGTGGGCAGAAAGTAGTTTATTTGCCACTCGGTAGGCGTGATGATGATGTCACACACATACCCTCTATAAAGATTTTAATCATAGACCATTTGTCCCGTTAATGGCATATTATATTATATAATTTTAGCATATTTCTTTTACATTTCATAGTCCATATAAAATAAAATAAAAATGTACCTGAATAATTTAGTTTATGTTGGCTAAACCTTGAATGGTTAATAAGTCATGAGAGTTTAAATAAAGTTACTGAATCAATATTTTCTCCAAGGACTATGTATCATGCATAACTTAACTCTGACCAAAAATAATCACACGTGATATTTGGATTACTTCAAGTCTATGCAAGTTAACATTCATACTGTACTGAAATGAATGGGATGGAATCCAGTGGCGTCTTCTAAAATCACACAATATTTAGCAGTATTAAATTTCAAGTGTACCGTGAGTCAGTGGGCCGAACATGCATTCAACAGTATGGTCCTTAAACCAGCTAATAAACCAGCTATAAACCCGTCCCACGAGGGTCTATGTTCACTTCTTTTATTTTTCCCGTAAATCTTTTTGCCGTATTTTAGGCAATGTATAACGCATCAAAATAGCATTAAATAGCATGTAGACAGATGCTAGGTCATTGTTGACATGGCATCCTATATAGAGTGTATAGTTTCAATGTAGTAGCCTACATATTTTGGAGGATATTCTACTGCTACCGTGCTTATTGTAAATCGCTCTGGATTAAGCGCTAAATGCCTAAATGGTAAGTGATCGCTTCACACTTCTCCCTGCTCTCTGTCTACACCCCTTCCCCCCTCCTCTACCTCTATCACCGCCACTGATTCCCTCCGTCGCTTCTACAGACATAAGTTAGCCTTGCCGAGCCATGAGGCCCATAGGGCAGGAGCCTACCTCCTGTTTCTGTAGCGTGAGGCAGCTTGATGTACAAGTACACCCCCTGGACATGACGCTAGTATGTCTTGGACATTACCCCCAATCCAACCCGTGATACCGAGTGCCAAGCAGGGAGGCACTGGTATGACCCGGCCCGGGGTTCGATTAATTAATTTAATTTCAGTGGAAGTTGCTCAGTGGCGTTTTGAAGCACCCAGAAAACCCTCTACTTCCGCATTTGCCAACCAAATTTTGGTTGGCAAATGCAGAAGTGCAACCGAGCGCATGTTAAACCCCTCCTGCACGGGGTTTCTTCGCCATGAATCCACGGGTCCGCCTGCAGTTCACGCTCTAACCACTAGGGCCGAATGCTTCAACAGTGGAGAGCCTCCCTGGGGGCTTGGTTCGAACCCCCGACCTCCCAGTCTCAGGGCGGACACTCTAACCACAAGGCCACTGAGCTGGTTCTACAGACATACTTGACCAATGATCATATTCCTCCATCCTTCCACCCTCCCTCTGGGTCTCCCTGCCTCACCTTTGACTGGACATCAGCGTTGTGGTCATTCTGCAGCAGGAGGGCAGCAGACTTGGTGTCGTCCTTGCGCGCGGCGATGTGCAGGGCTGGCAGGCGGACCTTTCCCTTGGTGTCGTGTTCCAAGAGCAAGGACACCACCGCGTTGTGACCCTGCTGGAGGGCGATGGCCAGGGGCGTGAAACCATCCTGCACAACCCATAGAATGAGGGACAGGGAGAGAGGGGGAAATGTAATAGTTAGACTTAGAATAGTTAGAACAATAGGGAGTCTGTTTCACGGGTGCAACATTTAATGGAACAAAATGATGTAATCGATCATTATAAAAGAATATTGATTATAAAAAAAGATTAATTAGCCCTTCGCCGGCTAAACTAAACATAATGTCATGCACATTTGTCCAGTGCATAGCCTACTGCAGGCCTGGTTGACTAGATCTAGAAGACATTTTGATGCTCTTGCTACTGAAATGATCGATTATTTACAGTATATGGAGAAATCTCGTCATTTAACATGCATCTCAATGGGTGAGAAGGACAGTTGCCCTGTCTCCTCGCTGCTGCCTATTGGACAAGGATGGGTTGGGGAGGGACTTAGCGAAGGGCTAATTAAAAAAATAATAGATTTTCGAAAAAATATATCCAAAACAGCAGATCTACAATCTCACCAAACATCCCATTGTTACGCATTGCGAGCATATATAGACCGGCTATTTTTGTTACTTTTGTGTTACACAATTGTACCGTTGTACGACAAACGTATAAAATAAGGCATGATCAGACTAGACGATTTAGTCGAAATCAACAAGAATTCTATCACATTGATTCATTAATATATACTTATTTCTAAATGCGCTTCTTTGTTATTTGACTAACGAATAAAGTAATCGATAGTACAATTGCTAAGAAGATAATGGATGGTTGCAGTAGGGCGTGCGTTTGTGATGCGAGACAGAAAGATACCTCTGTCGCTATGCTCTGGTTCCCTTCATTCTCCAGCAAGTAGCGCACCACATCCAAGTGGTTCTCCTGGGCGGCCATGTAGAGCGGTGTGAAGCCATTCTATAGAGGTTAGACAGCACGCACGCACGCACACACGCACAGCGACACACACACGCACAGACACACACACACGCACAGACACACACGGATACTCGAGTCATGGACCCACATAATTATCTGTATTTGGCCGCGGACCCCCATCTGAAAATATGTTTTCCATGGATTCCCCAGAAGGACCCCCATCTGAAAATATGTTTTCCATGGACTCCCCAGAGGACCCCCATCTGAAAATATGTTTTCCATGGACTCCCCAGAGGACCCCCATCTGAAAATATGTTTTCCATGGACTCCCCAGAGGACCCCCATCTGAAAATATGTTTTCCATGGACTCCCCAGAGGACCCCCATCTGAAAATATGTTTTCCATGGACTCCCCAGAAGGACCCCCATCTGAAAATATGTTTTCCATGGACTCCCCAGAGGACCCCCATCTGAAAATATGTTTTCCATGGACTCCCCAGAGGACCCCCATCTGAAAATATGTTTTCCATGGACTCCCCAGAGGACCCCCATCTGAAAATATGTTTTCCATGGACCCCCCAGAGGACCCCCATCTGAAAATATGTTTTCCATGGACTCCCCAGAGGACCCCCATCTGAAAATATGTTTTCCATGGACTCCCCAGAAGGACCCCCATCTGAAAATATGTTTTCCATGGACTCCCCAGAAGGACCCCCATCTGAAAATATGTTTTCCATGGACTCCCCAGAAGGACCCCCATCTGAAAATATGTTTTCCATGGACTCCCCAGAAGCAAATATTTTGATAAAAAACGTTCACTGTGAAAGAATATACATTCATTTTCATGTTTTTTCAAAATAGGGCATCGATTAACGCAGACGTCGCCTGGATCAGCGACAGGTCTGAGGGGCACGACAACGCAAGTGTAAAAAAAAGAAGCTCAACACAAAGCAGGTTTATAGTTGCGGGCAAGTGCACGACAATTTCACGGGCCCGCCCCCACGTAAATACGCTTTTGTCGTGTTGTCGCCACCTCGACTTCTCCGTTTTCAAAGCAGGCCCCATTGAAAATGAATTACTACGTGCGTTAATCGCTGCCCGTCTGAAAAGAGCTTCAGAAGGATTGTTTTCTCACCTGTGATTGGGAGTTAACATCCGCACCTCTCTTCACCAGTATCTTGGCTACCTCTTTTTGTCCCGCCAACGAGGCAATGTGGAGGGCAGTATTTCCTTTCTGCAATGCAGAGAGTAACAAGCTTTAGCATCGAAACCCGCCAGTGTTTTAAACGCATGTGCATGTATAATATGAAACCTTTACTTAAATAGCAGTTGGTTGTTTGTGTGTCCAAGTGAATTGGGTTGTACATCATTAGCCTACTCATACTCAGCTCTGTATGTTACAGGATAACATCATTAAGCATGTACATGTACACACACACACACACACACACTGTATACTGAATACATTTACGTGTGTGTGTGTGTGTGTGTGTGTGTGTGTGTGTGTGTGTGTGTGTGTGTGTGTGTGTGTGTGTGTGTGTGTGTGTGTGTGTGTGTGTGTGTGTGTGTGTGTGTGTGCGTGCGTGAGCGTTTATATGCACTAATTAATATGAGTAAAGTAATGAATGATTGATGACTAGGGTTATGACTCATGAGAGGGTATTTCAGTCCGAGGTATAGCGCAGCGGGCGAGCAAGGTGAGACATTCCTTGACAGTTGTTTACGATTGCTGGCTGTTTAGTCAGACACATGCCCTCACACACACGCTCTCTCTCGGTCTTCCTCACAATATTATTTTTGGCTTTTCTGCCTTTATTATATTGATAGATACAAGTGAACAATGACAAGAAAGAGGGAGAGAGACGGGGGGAGACATGCAGCAAAGGTCGTCATATGAACGGGACTTCAACACGAGCCTATATGTGGCATAACGCCTGGACAGCTATAGGCCAGTGGGCGCCCCATTACACAATATCATAATATTAACCTGGATTCTGAGCATAGAGACTTCTCTTCTACACCCAGACAGTACATGCATGAGCAACATACATACATACATACAGACCAAAATGAACACAGCCATTACCTGTCATCTTGCATTTTCTTTAGTACAGTATAACATACAGTATTATTGATTATAACACAGTATGTAAAATTGCCTGCAGCTGCTTTAAATTGTTAAGTGCCTCGTTTAACCCCCCCCCCCCCCCACACCTCATTACCCAGTCCCCCCCCCCCCCACACACACACACACACACACACAGGAAGGGTGATTTACACTGTTAGATACAGTGATACTGCTGAACTGTATGTCTCCATTTCCTTTGCTCATACCTCTTCTCTTCTCTCTCTCTCTCTCTGTATTTCTAAAGAGCAAAGGTTAGGCATATAGGCAAGGCCCCATTTAGACTGCAGTCAAATACAGCCACATCCGATTTAATTCTCAAATCCAATCTTTTGGCCCGACTGTTCACACTGTAGTGACAAGATTGGATCTGTGTGTTCAGACTGAATTTAGGCCACATTTACACTGGCAGCCAAATCCAGCCTGAATCAGATCTGTGCCACATCCGGATTGAATCTGATGTGTTAAAACAAGTCTAAACACAAAAGAGTCACATGGAATCAGATTTTTATTAATTTTGGGGTGGTTAGATCAGGATACTGTGTTCAGACTGAGACGGATCTCCTGAAATCAGATTTTGGCTGCCAGTGTAAATGGGGCCTTAGTGTGTACCAACCGTTGCATGGCAGCCCAATGTTTGTGTATGTGTGTGTGTATGTGTGTGTATGCGTGCGTGCGTGCGTGCGTGCGTGCGTGCGTGCGTGCGTGCGTGCGTGCGTGCGTGCGTATCAGCATTTGTGGAATAAAATAATCAAATATGAATGGTACCTTGGTGGCTGAGTCAACAGGTGCTCCTCTGTCCAGTAGTTCCTCCACTAACTCCACATGTCCTTCTTTAGCTGCCAAATGCAGTGCGTTCAATCCATTCTAGGGAACAGCAGAAATCATACAGAGTTCTTGAGAAAACAGAGTCAAAGTTAAGATCATATTGCACAACTGACTTTATTTCCTAAAGGCCCACACTGCCAACGACTTTTAGCTTTTTTGTTTTTTACACTAGATGGGACTAGATGATCCACTGTTCCATTCACAGTGAAGCGAGGAACAAGGAAACCACGTGGACGCAAAAAATCCCATCCACTTCCATGTTAGAGAATTTTCCAGAACATTCACATCTCTCTTCCTGAATCGTTCCACTTTTGCCACGACCACCATTGAATTTTCAAATGACTAACTATTGAACAGACGGGCGGTTTTATACGCAGTTTCTTTTGGCGAACGCACAGCGAACGTCTCTCAGATTATCAACGGTTGGGGATGCGATCGTAGTGAAGATGAGTATTCTGTGACTACTAAAAAGGTAAGCAAATATATTTTAAAAAACCTGGCAGTGGCTAAACACAGCCAGGAATAAATGTGACAGTCAATGAGAGTCAAGTATTGAGAGCATTCAGCACCAGTCCTGCACCTGTGTTGTAGACCTTTAATGTGGACACAGGTTGAGCAATATTAAAGATGGAGTGCCATGATTTTTTTCCACCCTAAAACATGATCATCAGGTTTTATATATAAGGTATAATCTTTTCAAAAAAGTGTACATTATTTGTTAAAATGTTGTTTTTATGTGGGCATGCCCACCAGTTCATTAAGTATGCCTGGTTTGCCAGGTGGGTGGTGATGGGTGGTGATCCACCTTAACTGAAGCCTGCTGTAGTTGTATGTTAAAGGGGGAGGGGTTAGGGAAGGGGCTGATAGTGTGATGTCACTATATTACTGTTTATTTCATTGGCCCGTTTGACTGTCAAGGGTGCAGTCTCCAGGAAGAAACCCTAAATACAAAGTTAATACACAATTGCACATAAAAACGACTCCAGGGTGTCTAATGAAGTACTGTCACCTCATAGACACATGAAAAACTGGATAAATACAACATTTTTTTTTATTCATGGCCAGATTTAAGATATACTTATAAGATTATTATTTTTTTAAATCACAGTGATACGGTAACAACAAGAGCAGTTCAAAAGCTAACATACACTGTACTTTGGGCACACCATGATGCTGGAATATAAGCAACATAAATATATAGTAGCCTAATGCCACGTATACTGCATCAGTCCGCTTTCGCATATAGCTGTGATAACCTTATGCCTTATGCCAAAGAATATGTCAGGTCTGATTTGATGTGAGCATTGCATGCAAGGCCAGAGAGTTACCATTCATGTACAACTAGAAAGCTGACACCAGAACAAGACAAAGTGTGCTGGCTAACAACGTGCTGAATTCTTCATTGGGCAATGATCTCAACAACAAGCATTATGCAACTTTTTGGTGGAAGGACCAAGTCACACCATAGCCATCAACTGTACAAAAGACACACTTCTACAGTTTAAACACAGAAGATCGGTTCACCTCATCCTCTTCTTCCTCCATCCTGGGAAGAAAGGTATTCTTCTCAAACGAGCCAACTACGGGAGAGGACATTCCCTCCTCCTCCCCCACCACCACTCCACTAATCCTTTATTCCTGTCTCTCACGGTCTGTTTTTCCAGTGTATTCAAAATCCGTCCTTTATTCTTTCTTCATTCTACATCTTCGTCGTGTACAGTAATCCGAGGTGGCAGCAGTTATACGGTTATAGATGGAGCACCACCGGTCGGTTTCTCAGCCTCCACACACAGCCAGCCCTCTGGTTTGGTGTATTTCTCAGCCTCCACACACAGGCAGCCCTCTGGTTTGGTGTATTTCTCAGCCTTCACACACAGCCAGCCCTCTGGTTTGGTGTATTTCTCAGCCTTCACACACAGCCAGCCCTCTGGTTTGGTGTATTTCTCAGCCTCCACACACAGCCAGCCCTCTGGTTTGGTGTATTTCTCAGCCTCCACGCACAGCCAGCCCTCTGGTTTGGTGTATTTCTCAGCCTCCACGCACAGCCAGCCCTCTGGTTTGGTGTATTTCTCAGCCTCCACACACAGCCAGCCCTCTGGTTTGGTGTATTTCTCAGCCTTCACACACAGCCAGGCCCTCTGGTTTGGTGTATTTCTCAGCCTCCACACACAGCCAGCCCTCTGGTTTGGTGTATTTCTCAGCCTTCACACACAGCCAGCCCTCTGGTTTGGTGTATTTCTCAGCCTTCACACACAGGCAGCCCTCTGGTTTGGTGTATTTCTCAGCCTTCACACACAGCCAGCCCTCTGGTTTGGTGTATTTCTCAGCCTCCACACACAGGCAGCCCTCTGGTTTGGTGTATTTCTCAGCCTCCACACACAGGCAGCCCTCTGGTTTGGTGTATTTCTCAGCCTCCACACACAGGCAGCCCTCTGGTTTGGTGTATTTCTCAGCTTCCACACACAGCCAGCCCTCTGGTTTGGTGTATTTCTCAGCCTTCACACACAGCCAGCCCTCTGGTTTGGTGTATTTCTCAGCCTCCACACACAGCCAGCCCTCTGGTTTGGTGTATTTCTCAGCCTCCACGCACAGCCAGCCCTTTAGTTCGGAGGTGCTGATCCTGCGAGGAGCCGCGCCTCCTGCCGCTGGAAGGTTTCTTGGCACAGAGTTAAAGAGAGGGACCACCACGTACACACACCAACACACACAGTCACTTGCCAAATGCCAAATAGTCATGTGTGGTGTCATGTTTCTGCACTGTCATAGAGCGCATGACAGACACATACAGTACACACAAACATGCAGGATGCTCTCATATAGCTGTTTGAAATGTCAAACCCTTAAAAGAAAAATATGTCAATTCCATGGGGGTGGGGGGCACAATAGGGGTTGTAAGATATATGTCCTGTACAGAGATTCTAACTGCAAATACGCAAATATAAAATGATCTATTCAATAAATATAAAGCCATCAAATCTTAATATGTCTTAGCATAGAACACTTAATTTCATAGTATGTCCCTTACGCAAGAAACCTCTGAGACTCTCAAATGGAACTTTCAACATTTTTGGAGGGATTGGGGAGTAGGTACTAGTTCTAATCAATCTAAAGCGTAATACCTTGTGAGATCTCCTTCAGAGACAGCTAAAGTTATAGAATTGAGCAAATCTGACGAACCAGCGAGAAACAATGGGAAAGTCAGTTCTTACATGTCCTACTGACAAGACACTACCTCATACTGTTGATCTTCCGTGCGTTCCGTGCAAACCTGCGTTCCTAAAGTGGAAAGCAGGTCATACTGTAACACATGACATCTCAAATGGAAATGGCACTTGGGGATGCCCTTTTCCCATCCCATGCCCACCGGCGAGCACACACACACACACACACACACACACACACACACACACACACACACACACACACACACACACACACACACACACACTCTGTAACTCTGGTGGGGTCTTTAACTCTGGTCTTTAACTCTGTCAGAGTTAAAGACCCACACATCTACATTTAGTTCCCAACAGTCATTTACTGTGGCTGCAGGGGACCCCCTGGCTGGAACCCCCCCAAGGCCACCTGGAGGTCCCCAGAATCAGGGCAGTATATGGTATAGTATTCTGCTACAGACAGTCAGACACTGTGATGATTAGTGAGCTAACACCAACAAACACTACACCGGAACACCTAACAGGATATCTAATATAACACCCGCGATAGATGTCCCTCACCTGTCTAATGGTGGAGGAGACGGTGTAAGAATTTCATAATATGATATTCTTCGACCAATAGCAGATCAGGCATCTTCCTGATGCAGCAAAGAATTACGCAGTCACATCAATCACATTTCAGCTATTCGGTATACTGTACCACAGGAGCGGAACAATTTCCCCTATACCCCACAACTGATATACAGATACATACATAATCACAGACATACACACACACACACACACACACACACACACACATTAATTCCTCTGAACTATAAGCAAAACAGCCTTGGTGGCGCCAGTGCGGCCAGTATCTATTACACCAGCTGTTTTAATTTCTCTAATGGACTATCTATCAGCCATGACTAAGTGATAACTGAATAAATGTAGCTCACACAGGCATGAGAAGCACACAGGCATGAGAGGCATGGTGCTGAGTTACAATATATGTCCTGTACAGAGATTAATCTTAACACATACATGAACTGTGATTCTTCCTATAATCCCATTGCATCATTTAATTGATTCATTGAGGTTTTTATTGACAAAAATGAACATGCATGATATATACAGACCCCCATTTAATGGTATTTCTATCTCTGGGACCCCCAATTTATATTGTAAAATCACAAAATGTACAAATGGAACCAAATGGACACACCATTTGTACACTCTTAGAGTTACGGACCCATAAGGGTCCAAAACGATCATTTAGCTGGGGACCCCCTGGAACTCCCTCAAGGACCCTTGGGGGTCCCCGGACCCCCCTTCAGGAACCACTGCTCTAGTCTACGCCACCGTCGCCACGTGTGAATCAGAAAAGAAGAGCAGCCAGACAGGAGTCTAAAATGGTCTGAGACAGTAATGTATTCTTACTTTTTTTATTTACTCAGGGAAGTAGCTGAGCACAGGTGCTCATTTTTCAGCAATGCCCTGCAACATGTCAGAACACATTCATATAGGCTACTACTGAGAAATGTCTTTGGAATTTCACTTATGTCACGTGAAACATAGCCTCGGAAACCCAGACGTTTTTATTTCCAGGGAGGAAAAAAAAAAGTCTGGGTCCGAGTCCACTTCAATCCGGCATAGAGTAGCGCAAACGTCGATCACTCTCTGCTGATTTCTGATCGTCTGCACCTTTGTTAAATTGACGCACACACGCACAAATGTACACACATGTACACACACACTCTCTCTCTCTGTCGCTCTAATTAATCAGTCTCATGTTGCGTAGCTGTGTCTAGATTCTCCCGGCGGATCCTGCCGGGAGCTGCCTATGCCATAGAAAGCATAGGTGAGTTCTAGGCTACATGAAACATGGCATCCATGCAAGACATCGCTCAAATGGAGACTCGCCAGCTAAAGGGCAAAGTTCCACATAAAATCACTTGACCTTATATTGCCTCATGTGACTCTGTAACAGAAATCATACAGAGAGAGAGAGACAGAGAGAGAGAGAGAGAGAGAGAGAGAGAGAGAGAGAGAGAAAGAGCAGCACTGAGACCTCTAAGAAAATGTCACTGTTATTTGACTAGGGCTTACATGTGATCATCTGACAGGTTTGAAGGGCAGGGCCCCCCTTTTGCAAGTAAGTGTGTGTGTGTGTGTGTGTGTGTGTGTGTGTGTGTGTGTGTGTGTGTGTGTGTGTGTGTGTGTGTGTGTGTGTGTGTGTGTGTGTGTGTGTGTGTGTGTGTGTGTGTGTGTGTGTGTGTGTGTGCGTGTGTGCGTGCGTGCGTGCGTGCGTGCCTGCCTGCGTGTGTAGCAGATCGGCTATTTTCACCATGCAGGCAAGTGTAAAATCAGCCATTACGACTCCAAAATACATTTTTGTCGACTGAAACCGAAAAACCAGGATAAACTACTACTTTTCAGATGACAAAAATGTTAGTTTTATTAAAACATTTAAATTAGTTGTCAAAATCAACACTGTATGTGTAGGCTACATAACCATGGCAACACAAAGTAGTGAACACAGTTAATTGTGTTGGAGGCATCTCTCAGCCATTCAGGGGCCTATCTAAATATAGGAACAGTTAGATTGTTGGGGAGTCGCAACAACAGCAGCACAAAGGGACAAAGACAAAAAAAGGCGCAGGGGGGGTTATGGGGAGGAGATATAATACCATATGTAACATACTTTCTCCAACCCATATACAATGATGCGATATAGCTACTATATATGCTTTGGTTAGAACAAGAAATTTGAATCATCCCATTTTGTTCTTTACTAATTGATCATTGAATCCAGCTTGGTCCCACCAACACAGCAGAGAGATAACACATTTTGTAAGAAACAGACTTGGGGATGTATGGATTTGCATAGGGACCCCGTGTGACATTCCTCTACCCAGTGGAATTCAAGGGCTATAGTGAGAAGTGAGAACAGCTGTGAGGAAGGCTATAGTGCACAAAGCAGCAGCTGCAGCGTCCAGAGAGGGCTTGAGAGGGCAGGCGAGGGGTGTGTAGTTGAGGAAGGATGGCTGTTATGAGGTTGTAGTTATGCACTGACGTACTGTAACTCATTTGGATGATGCCACAGTGACTCAGCAGAGTCAGTGCTAAGAGAACAATCCATGAGTTTGGGTGAACAGACGACTTGACAGCTCTGCCCTACTTCCTCTGGTTGACTTCCACCAGGGGGGAATGCTTCTTGGTTCACACGTGCCTCAGGGAATCATTACCAGTGAATCATGAGCAGTGAACCACTGCCAGTGTATCATTAAGTGTCCTGCTGCCTGTGAATCATTACCAGTGAATCATGAGCAGTGAACCACTGCCAGTGTATCATTAAGTGTCCTGCTGCCTGTGAATCATTACCAGTGAATCATGAGCAGTGAACCACTGCCAGTGTATCATTAAGTGTCCTGCTGCCTGTGAATCATTACCAGTGAATCATGAGCAGTGAACCACTGCCAGTGTATCATTAAGTGTCCTGCTGCATGTGAAGCACTTTGAACTGTAGCTCTGGTCCATAGCCTTACTGCTCTTGCTGCCGTTGCATTAAGGCTATGGAACTGATTGGCTTCCTGCCTCGCATGAAATGGACCAGCCTCTCCTCTGTAGCGAAAATACAAATAATGTTTTACCTACTCACCAATACAAAGACGGGTTGTGTAATTAGAAAGCCTTCTTTCCTTAGTGGACGCACTTTGAGCCCCCCACTACACGTATAAATGCACTTTTTGGCCAGAAAGGGATTTTGTTTTCACCGGGAAAATAAATAATTTTAGTTACTCCACTGTGCCCTCTACCGATATTGCCAAGAGAAACCCCTCATAGAGAAGATTTTTCCTTCGGGTGAACTTTTTGGCCTTTCTGGCCAACAAGTGCATTTACTGTATACGTGTGGTGGGGGGCTCAAAGTGCGTTTTCTAATTACACAACCCGTCTTTGTATTAGCGAGTAGGTAAAACATTTTTTTTTATTTTCGCTACAGAGTAGAGGCTGGTCTGCATTTATGCAAGCCCCGGAAGTCGACAGAAACATAGCTCTAAATGCGACGGCATTAGAGCTATGGACCAGAGCTATTTGAACTGCAACTCTGCATGAAAGCTGCTATAAAAATAGTTTATTGTTGGCCAGGCAAGAATGATATCCCTATGTGGACTCACCAAGAGTCGGCAGTGGTTCAGGGGTAGAGTGGCCGGTAGAGAACTGCAAGGTTCCCAGTTCGATCCCGGGATCCCCCAGAGTTAGTGTCGAAGGGTCTTTGAGCAAGTCTCTGAACCCTTAATTGCAGGTTGCAGGTTGGTGCCTTGCATGGTTTCCTCTGCCATCGTTGTGTGAATGCGTGTGTGTGTGTGTGTGTGTGTGTGTGTGTGTGAATGGGTGAATGAAATGCACATATGAAAAGCGCTTTGGATGAAAACGCTATATAAAAGGCACCATGTACCAAACTGAGTGCCACCAAGTGTCCAGATGGCTTTCATATGCCAATAGCAGCCATACACCTACCCCCAAAAATGTTAACTAACTAACTAACACAAATAGCAGTCACTGCCCTGCAACATCAGAGGATACGTGTAAAAAAGAAACAATAACTGAAAGTCTCAGGAGACCAGACCTTAAAATGAACCTCAGGTGTGGCTATAGTACACACTGTCCTACCTGATTACATGTACTGATGTCCACTCCACCCTTCAGGAATTCAAGGACCTTGTCGATGTTCCCTGCCCTGGCAGCCCGCAGGAAACTGGTATTACTGTCCGACTGGAGAGACAAAGACAGAGAGGATAGAGGTGAGAAACAGAAATCAGGCATATTCCGGCCTGCTGGTTCTTTGTGTAATTGAGCGAGCGCACATGCATGTCCGCAACTGGTTACATACATCAAGTCGCCGTTGCGGGAATGTGTTACTCACCCCAAAATGAGTTTGACTTGAGTTTGGTTAGTAGATTTCAGACAATATATACCATAAAACATTTTAATATACTGTGTATGGACCTACAGTATAACAACATACCCACATATATGCATATATACCACCATATATGCACACACCTGCTGCACTGGTATGCATTCATATTTGTTGTTATCTTTGCTGTTATTAAACAGAAATCAAAGAGAGTCGTCTGATCATCGGCAGTGTATGTAATACTGTAGCCCTGAAACATGACTGTCATGATTATCATGACAGTCATGGCGCAACTGCAGCCTGTTTTACGCAATCGCTACATTTACAGTCCAAACGTGTATATAAACATTCCGATTTCAAATATAAAGTCCTCTCCACATGTGCCACGGGTTAGAAATTTGCTGGTACAGCGATTAGCATTGCTGCATCCTGCGTTGTTTAATAAAAAGCATTTTTATCCGAGCGCCCCGGCTACTTTTCTCAAACGGGGTTCGTTTGGGAAATTCACAGTTGCACACCGGGAGCGCACTCGCCTATTAGTCTGTATTGGCAGTGCGGTCAGCGTTCCTATATCGAACACACCGAGTGCCACACTCCTCCCGACCGATAGGGGCACGTAGTTGAAAGCCAATGGCAAAAAAACAGCTTGGATAAAAATGCTTTTTATTGAACAACGCGGGATGCAGCAATGCTAACCGCTGTCCCAGAAATGTTCTAACACCCGTGGCACATGTGGCGAGTACTTTATATTTGGAATCTGAATGTTTATGTACCCGTTTACAATGTAAATGTAGTAGTAATACTGGTGCAGGCATGTCCACAGACTTTTTCTTTTGACCAGGATCATAGTGAATTATAATTCCCATCGTTACATTATAATAATGATAAAATGCATTATAATCACTGCTATCATGCAGAGTGATTATAAGTCACTATAAGTGGTCAACAAAAATATCCTGCCCTTGTGTAGTATAGAACTTCAACGTCATTACTTCCGATTAAGTCTGTGTGGAGGATTGCACCTTGACACAATGTATTAGTTGCATATAAGCAACTCCAGAAAAGTATACTTTTTTCCCAGTTGATTGGTAATGAGATTAGTGAATCATTATCATCATTCAATATTGAATGAATGAATGAATGAATGAATGAATTAATTAATCAATTAATGAATGAGACAATATATTAACCAACTGAGTCCATCATTTTTCAACTACTACTAAACATTCCCAAAACATATGCATATGCTTTCCATGAACATAAAGTTAAAAAAGTACTTGATATCATTTGAAGTTGGTAACTTTGTCTTGGTGCAGACTCATGGGTTCTTACTTCTTATCAATACTTTGAGATATCTAAATTGAACTACCAGCAGAGACTACTTGATACCATATCCTGCAGAAAACAGCATTTCAATTTTATGCTGAATGAATGCTGAATGCAAACAGTGCACGGAATCACTAGGGGCACAATTACAATGTGACTTACATAAGTGAGTGTTTACAAGGCTTTAACCTCCATGCTCGGCAAAGACAACGACCGATGTCTCATTAGGACAAGAGCAGGTGTTAACAATGTGAGATTAGATGAGTCATCCCCCCCCCCACCCCCCCACCCCCCCCCCCACACACACACACACACACACACACACACATAACCATAAACTGCTGAATCGTTAACTCTCTCTATGTTTGTCTGTCTCTCTCTCTCGTCCCCCCCTTTCCCCCTGCCATGTCTTACCATTGCATCATCGGAGTCAGGGGCCCCATAATAGTCAGGCTGCTGCTTCAAATCCATGTCGCTTCCGGTGGCTTTTAAAGTCGTATCTGCACCACAGGCCTTGCACATGACTGCGTTGCCCATGGCTACCAGCAAAACCAATCAACTTTTCAATACCCTTCAAATGTGGCTTTACTTAAGTTGGCTATCACCTCTTGAATGGAATGATGATTATCAACAATGGTTTCCTTGCCTGACAGAGTACAGTCAGCATAAAGAGTCAGAAACGTACAACCCAGGCCTCCTCCTCTTCTTCAATAAAAGGCTGGCGCTTCGAACAAAAACCTCCACGTAATGTCAATCACATCCATTAAACCCACGATTCTTGCCAAGATAAATCTTGATCCCAGTGTAATCCCCATCACCAATCTTCTCTATACGTTCCTCTTCAAGTGTCTCTGACCCCCTTTGCCCAGCCAAACCCGAACCTCACAAGCTGTGGTGTGGCTACTGCCTGGTGCCTATACCATCGTGCATGCCATTGCTTCTGTGTGCATGTGTGGTGTGTGTGTGTGTGTGTGTGTGTGTGTGTGAACATTGTCCGGTCACGCCTGTTCTCCTTCCACTCTCTCTCTTTGTGGGAATGACAACTGCTAGCCGTAACTGCCCCACTGCACTGCTCAATTCAGGCCTCTCCAAACCCGGCTATTTTTACTGCACCAGGCGGAACAGACCCTTCTCTGCAGTCTGCAGCAATGGGGCCTTGATGTCTCTGCCCAGCACGGGATGCGCGGCAGATGGGGGTGAGTCTGACCGGAGACCGCAAGGCCTTCTTTTCTCTCCTGGAATGCCAAGGCCCACAGGGAGGTCGAGCTACACAACATACATACCTCGGATCATATTACAGTAACCACACACTACCCTATAGCTCTGGTCAATAGCGTTAGAAGGACTTCTCCCTAAAGCCTCTGCACACGCATCACAGGCTGCAAAGCGTGTCGTCTTCAGTAAAAATTTTAAAGTCACTTTTGGCACTCACCAATACAAGGATGGTTTTGTGGAGTTGAAAGCCTATTTTTCTTAGTGGGAGCACTCTGAGCGCCCCACATCACGTCTAAAATACACTTTTTGGCAGTGTGTAAGGTGCAACACCTTACACACTGCAGCTACAATAAGTTGTTGTCTCCACCAGGCCGAAGGCATGGGGAGAGAGTATGTTTTGCACTCCGTCCGTCCGTCCGTCCGTCCGTCCGTCCGTCCGTCCGTCCGTCCGTGTGTGTGTGTGTGTGTGTGTGTGTGTGTGTGTGTGTGTGTGTGTGTGTCCGTCCGTGAGCAGCTAATCTCGGCCACCGTTAACCCGGTCGATGCCAAAATTTGCACACACACTCCCTGGATGCCAACGATGAACCTCTGCCCCAAACTTTCCAGAACGGCCTGTTATAGCGCCACCAGGAGGCCGCTTTGTGCAAAACAAGTTTTTGCACAGTACACCTACAGATTTTGTCCAAACATCACGCAAATTGGTACACAGTCTCTCTAGAGCCATTCAACGAAACCGGTCTTTCACATTTCTCAGACTCCATCCTGATTGGTTAAGATTGGCTTCCAAAGTTCACAGGAATGCTCACTTTCAAACAAAATGCTGCAAATCATGAACACATCGCTTGATTTCCGTGAAATTGTGCACCCACATTCCCACTAGGCCGAGGACGAAATGCCACATGAACAATTTCAACTCAGCCTCAAGGTGGCGCTATAACTGGCCGAAAAGTGTTTTTACCTCTATCTGCACGGATCTGTGGATAACTTTGTATGCCAACTCCCTAGAGGCCAAGGAAAAACCTTTGCCTGGAATTTTTCACATCTGCTCTTTATAGCGCCACCAGGAGGCCGACATATGTAAAACACATTTTCTATTATTACTCCTTATTACTCCAGATTTTATCCAAATTTCACGCAAATCGGTACACATGATCTCCATAGTCATGCCATGTCCTACATTCCTATCCTGGTGGAGACCTGTGCCCAGAAGGGCACTTTTTCTAGTTAAACATCTGTCTGTCTGTCTGTCTGTCTGTCTGTCTGTTTGTCTGTCTGCCTGTCTGCCTGTCTGTGCTTCTCAGTTGATATTGTATAGCACTAATCCTATCCTATTAATTGAATACCACAACGTTGCCCTAATCCAGGCCCATTTCCGATGAAATGCACTATGACATCACACTACAGTGGAGTGTGTACGACTGTACATACATAGATTCTCTGGATCCTACAGTACATCACATCTGTCAGATTACACCCTCATCTCATTAATTAATGGCTTTCTCTCTCACGTAACAATAACAGCTGTGTGAGGAAACCACCCACTGGACACAGTCAACCTTGTGCTCCTAATTCCACACAACCAGGGATGTGCAGAGAGTGTTAGAGAGGCAGGGGCTGAAATCACGTAAGAGGGCACTTTTGGACCAAAAAGAATAGCGAAAATAGCAGATCTACAAGCTCTCAACGCGTCGCAGTTGCTGGGGTTGCTGGGTTGTGGTCAGCAGCACTGGTTGGCTGCACCTGGCCGGCAGGGCACTGCTCCATGGATGCAGATCTACAAGCTCATATACCTGCTACTTTTGGATAGCCAACCAATGTGCTATACTGTATACCATTCTACTATAAATGTGCCACGTCTCTGTCTGCGTGTGTGCGTGCGTGTGTGTAATGCACGTAACTAAAAATTCGACACACGCGTTCATGGAGTGCAGTGCCCGGTATCGAGTCGGTCGGACCCACGGTTGTCCAGAACCACCACAAAAGGCTCTGGTCAGGCTCTTCCAGTGGGCCTAATGAGGCCAACTCCTATTCACCTGTGCAATTTCCAGCCTCTGCCTCAGCCAATTGAGGCTCAACCAATCAGGCTCTGCCAGTGGGCCGAATGGATTGCCAAGAACACTTTTCACAGTCAGTTTGTCCACTTCTCACAGCCAGGTTGCACTCTTCACACAGCCACAGAGATCTCCAGCTATGTGCTGCGTCAAATGCATCCAGGCTGACAACAAGCCATCGTTACATAGCCAACACAGCAACACAAGTCTAAAATTGAGGACTTCAATTTGACAACACAGCAACAATTGCATCGTTCCCAAGTAGGCCGGTGGCCGACTGCGATGGGCACGTACAGGTCTAGTATAGCTAAAATCTAAAATGACACAGATGCTTTCCCTGTAAAACTCATTCCCTGACAATTAGGGCCGGCTCCTGGTGCCTGCCACGGTAGTGGTTCCAGGCAAATTGTCCCTGGGTTGTCCCAGGGGCGTGCGTTGCTTTTCAATACTCCCAGGTGCGGCGGTTCTCGAAACCTGCCAGTCGATGTGTTAAAGGGTTTGTAAGCTATAATATGTTGGGGGACTCAAGCCAGTTAGACAGATAACTGGTAATCAATTTACTTGCAGTCTGTTCAATTGCACAGGGAAGCTATGGCGTTAACAGACTCTTTGTGGTGTTTCTATGTGCATAGTGTGTTCTGTTACCTGGCGCTTGCGCTCTGCTCTCTCGCGATGCCGTCGCCTCCTCTCCCTTGCCTTTAGCAAAGCTTTGTAGTCTGATGGGGGCTCGAGCTTCGGAGCCTTTTTCAAGTGTGCTGCCGCATGGGCCATAATAAATCTCTCTCTCTATTTTGTCTAGAGATACCTTCCTCTCTATTTCTAGTTTGTCGCCTTTCTTTCTACTATGCCTTTAATTTACTTCCTCTCCCAGGCAATTGTTTTCTTATTCCTCATACACATGCAAACTTCTTTAGACATAGTATTTCATAGTCCACTTATTACACTTGTGTGTACTAAGTGTTCATACATCCATGTCATACCCTATATTTATGTATGCGTAGATACAAAAGCAATGATAAGCTAATTACTGGCAAAATGAGAAGAGAGAACTTGACAAAATGTACAGTTTTGTACAGGTGTCAGGTATACTGCGTAAATCCCTCTGGTAGATGTACTGTAGAAGTAGGCTGGATGTCCCCCAGAACGATGGAGTCCACATCAGTGAATAAAGTTTAAAAGAAAATCACTGTCCATCTGATAAAAGTCTGACCCTATGCAATTCCATGACAAAATGTAAGAATAATCAACAGATTGGTTAGCCCTTTCCAACAAAATGTTTTCCTCTCCTCACTCGCTCTTCCATTCTTGTTGTTCTGTTTCTGTGTCTTTTTCTCTGTCCCTGACCAGGAGAACTGCAGCCTCGATCTGTCCCTCCAAGCCCATGTCACAAAATAAATACACACTGGATTGTCACATTCATGAACAACACTGGCGCACGCACGCACGCACGCACGCACGCACGCACGCACGCACGCACGCACACACACACACACACACACACACACACACACACACACACACACACACACACACACACACACACACACACACACACACACACACACACACACACACACACACACACACACACACACACACACACCATCGCAGGCCAGCACACATATTATGAAAACAATCACGTGCATATACATTACACACACATACATGTGTGTGTACTGTATATATGTGACTCATGCATGTTAATGCGTGTGTGTGCCAACAGTTACTGCCGAGTGTTTCATGTGCGTAAGAGGTTTAGGGGGAGGGAGGCTGCGTGCCAGTTCTCTCTCCTAACCAATCCCTCACCACAGACACCACACTGCTGTCCATGAGAGAGAGAGACCACCACAGACACCACACTGCTGTCCATGAGAAAGAGAGACCACCACAGACACCACACTGCTGTCCATGAGAGAGAGAGACCACCACAGACACCACACTGCTATCCATGAGAGAGAGACCACCACAGACACCACACTGCTATCCATGAGAGAGAGACCACCACAGACACCACACTGCTGTCCATGAGAGAGAGAGACCACCACAGACACCACACTGCTGTCCATGAGAGAGAGAGACCACCACAGACACCACACTGCTGTCCATGAGAGAGAGAGACCACCACAGACACCACACTGCTGTCCATGAGAGAGAGACCACCACAGACACCACACTGCTGTCCATGAGAGAGAGACAGACCACCACAGAGGCAGACAAGAGGCGGGCTTAAAGGGAAGGTGGATACAATATGAGAGAGATGGGGAAAACAGGAGGGAGCCAAGGCGTAAGAAAAGGGTGACCAGGGAGAAGATTATAAATCTTTATTATATCAAATTATATCAAAAAACTACAAAATGTAATACAAATCCAGATCCAAATCCAATATGAATCGAGAGAAGAATACAGAAGAGAAAACACAGCCATTCAAATGTGTGGATACTGTAATGTTCAGGTACGATGATTAAATTGATTATACTAGGACAAATGGCGGTGGTATTGTGTATATCAGAGTCATTTCGATTGGGCCTTTTGACCTGGGCCTCGATTGGGCCTTTTGAGAAACCAAAAATCACACCTGTGTGAAGTGAGGGGCGCTAATATATTAAAGTCTAACTCATGTTGCTGTGATTAGTTTAAGTTTAAGTAAATGTACTTTGTTACTTCCACCACTGGTGAGCAGTAGAACAGCGTGTCCTTCACAGAGAAAGGCGCTTATGTATTCTTATGCCCCTGTTCGTTCATGTGCCTCTATCTACTGCAATGGCCCTGGCGCTATGAAGCCCAGCGGCAGCACAGTGAAACACAGCGTCCATCATATATCACATATATCCTGGATATACAACCCCGCGCTGGATGCAGGACGTATACCCCTCGCTATGGCAGGATGGATGGACCAATCACTGCGGGAGGGGACCGGTGAACACAGAACACTGCCCCCTTTCATTTCTGCTGTACAAGTTCAACGATACAGTGCCCCCCCCCCCCCCGCATGATGGAGAGTGGTTTGTTCTGAATCCCAGCTGCACTGCACCTCATGCAGCATATGAAATGACACTGCATGTTTATGTAAATTGGTCTTCGTTGTGTGTTGCGCAATCAACTAATTCGCCTCTGATACGCAGTGTTGGCATGCAGCAGCCGTTTATGCACCTCAACGTTCTGGGGTTCAGATAAAGAATGGACGGTCAGGAGATCTCTCTTACAAGGCAACACTAAACAACGCCATAAAGAAAATGTGTGAGAGAGTCTGTGTGTGTGTGTGTGTGTGTGTGTGTGTGTGTGTGTGTGTGTGTGTGTGTGTGTGTGTGTGTGTGTGTGTGTGCCCACTGCCCAGTTGTACGTGTGTATTATTGATGTTTAATAGTCTTCACCAGTAGTTTTGCTTTTCAGCACCATGGAGAGCTCCAATAGTCAACTCAAGCCTGCAACACTGTTCCTCATGCTCTGCAACGCACACACGCACACACATGCACCCACACACATGCACCCATTCCCTCCTGACACGCACGCACAAACACTGTCCACTCATAATGGCTGTAATATTCTTTGATATTGTCTAGGCACATTCACCATTACACATAGGATACTACAGTTGAATGAGTCGTCTCTCTTTGGACATACTCTACTCCTCTAGCTCTCTCTGCTGGTGGAACACCAACACTGCATTTTGTGAAAGTCAAGATCAAAACATGTTTTAACCATTCGGGACATGTCATGATGCACAAACATCTGAGAAATTGGGTATACATTCTGTGAAAATATCAGATCTAAAAGCTCACAATGTGTTGAATGGCGAATATAGAAATACTCTGTTACAAATAAAAGTCTGCAATTCAAAATGTACTTAAGTAAAAGTAGAAAAGTATTGGTATAAAAATTTACTTTTAAGTACCAAAAGTAGATTGTGCACAAATGTATAAAAATCCTTGGAAAATAGCTGATCTACAAGCTCACAATGCATCGCGATGCAACGTATTGTGAGCTTCTGTTCTGTCCAACATAAATTTTCTAAAGGCCAAAGCAGGAGCTGCTCACAGCTTATGACCGATTATATGCTTGTTTTTAAAACAACCCCAAATGCCACTTGTTTGTTAGCGGTAAGTCACCAGATTTCCCACCTCGGAGGAAAGCCTGGTATTTGTTCTAAATTGTGAATAAACTGAACATACCAAACGATTATTATACCAAAATGATTATACCAATTTAAACCATTTTTAAACCAGGGGAATCATTTTGGATGTGCACAGCACCGGTGGCGTAAATTTAATTCCGCCCCGACCGGATCAGAAACCCGAAAATGGTATTGATCCCCCAGGCTATAGTGGTAACTCTTTGTTAGCAAACATTGAGTTTAGAACACTCATCTATAGATTCTAGACCACATAAACAATCACGTCTGTCTCATTATGAACACACGTACGTACGCACGCACATACACTCTAAATAATAAATTATGTGTAAATTATAGACATAACGGTAACCTAAATTCATTTCCCTACAAACAAGTGAAAAATGCAAGACCAGACATTTTAAATAGACTGTTACAGTACATGAGCATGGGGCGTTGCCCAAACATCAAGTATGGCAAATGTCTATAAAGATTGGACACGATGCCCTGCCGTCTCAAGTTTCTGCTTTCAACACAGAAGATCTATGAGCTTATTGATCACCATGTCATGTGATCCATCGGCTTCTGTTCACACAGTAGTATGTGCATTTGTGTTTCTTAATTAATTATAAATAGTTCAGTATGCCCTGTCCAAAGTTTATCGTGTTTACAAGAGGATGGCCATCAGCAGATGTTAACAAATTAACAGTGTGTGTGTGTGTGTGTGTGTGTGTGTGTGTGTGTGTGTGTGTGTGTGTGTGTGTGTGTTTGGGGGTCAGATTACGGGAGTAAGGCTCCTTAGAGAGCTGATGCAGGCTTCTGTAGCCATTGGTTTAGTGGTTGTCCAATACGGGCGGGGTTAATGGCCTGTTTTCCATTTTATAGATCCAAATGGTTTTATATGGCCCATTAAGACACCATGATAGACAGATATGAGAGACGCGGATACAAGCTTGTGTGTGTGTGTGTGTGTGTGTGTGTGTGTGTGTGTGTGTGTGTGTGTGTGTGTGTGTGTGTGTGCGTGCGTGCGTGCGTGCGTGCGTGCGTGCGTGCGTGCGTGCGTGCGTGCGTGCGTGCGTGCGTGCGTGCGTGTGTGCGTGCGTGCGTGTGCACATACAACAGGGTGTGTCCTCGATCCCACCACCCCCCTTCTTTCTCTCTTGACGTCCTTCCTCCCTCTCTCTGAACACGTGCAACGTGCATTTTACGTGGAAACATGTGTATGTGCAACATGTGCACAATACACATACACAAACACACACCTGAGAGAGGGGACACAAACTGTCATTCTGATCAAGGGCTCATCTAATAAGTGCCATAATGTCCCAAACGCAACAAGGCAAGCAAATTAACTAGTAGTGCCATAGCTATATCATATAGAGCTATGTATTGGTCTTAAGCCAAACTGTTAGTGATATTATACTGTCGTCCCAGATGTTGTTGTTTGTGTCGATGATGCTGTCTCTGTTGTTGTTTTCCCTGCTTGCTAATGGAGGCGCGGCACTGTATGGTAGAAGTCAGTCGATGATGAGTGTCTGGCAGCATAATGCATCTACGCTCTAATGGAAGGAGGTTCTTTAGTGTTTCAGTTGACTCACTTAGACTTGGGGAAAGCCATACATCTTTCATGACTGCATTGCTAACTTCTTTCAACTCACCTCACTAATAGCTACATGTTTCATTATTGGATTTTAATTGCACTTTGTTTAAGAGACACTTCATGACTACACAATCCTTGTACAGAAGGGGATGGAGGTAGGAAGAATGAGGGGGGGAAAAGTATTTGTCCATCCCATAGACACATTATCAATAACAATTGGACATTATGTTTTATAATATATATAATATATATATATATATTTGTTTTTTTTACAAAGAAACACTTTTTCTCTTTGGATACGTAGTATGATGACCGATTATAAATATATTTTTCTTTTTATCAATTCATATTTGGCTAGTCTTAATTGCTTAATTAAAAAAAATCTGTCAAATATCACAGAAGAAAATCTATTAGAATGTTTTCGTGTCATTCGTTTAGATACGAGAAAACTTGAAAAGTTGATTAGGCTAGGTTGATTCTAAATATTGCTATATTTGGGTTAATTGCTCAGCCCTAGGCTCCTGGCTTCTAACTGGACACTATAGACAAATCTACGGAGGGCTGCCCTGGGCCATAGCTGAGGTGTACCATTAAGATTAATCTGGAGGGGTGCCCTGGACCCTGGGCCATACAGTAGCTTAAGTGTACCATTAGATTAATCTATGGAGAGCTGCCCTGGGCCCTGGGCCATAGATGGGGTGTACCATTAAGATTAATCTGGATGGGTGCCCTGGACCCTGGGCCATAGCTGAGGTGTACCATTAAGATGAATCTATGGAGGGCTGCCCTGGGCCCTGGGCCATAGCTGAGGTGTACCATTAAGATGAATCTATGGAGGGCTGCCCTGGGCCCTGGGCCATAGCTGAGGTGTACCATTAAGATGAATCTATGGAGGGGTGCCCTGGGCCCTGGGCCATAGCTGAGGTGTACCATTAAGATGAATCTACGGAGGGGTGCCCTGGGCGCAGCCATAGCTGAGGTGTACAGTACCATTAAGATGAATCTACGGAGGGGTGCCCTGGGCCCTGGGCCATAGCTGAGGTGTACCATTAAGATGAATCTATGGAGGGGTGCCCTGGGCGCAGCCATAGCTGAGGTGTACCATTAAGATGAATCTGGAGGGGTGCCCTATGGGCGCAGCCATAGCTGAGGTGTACCACACATACATAAAAAAATGTTTGCCTGTGACCCGAAAAATAAATTTGCCTCATGAGCTAGCTTGTGGATGACGCACGCGTGCGCGCACACGCACACACACATACATGTACACAAATATACAAAAGCAAGCATTCACAGTTTCTCTATGGTCCCCGAAAACGTAAAATGTAATCTTTTACATACAAAAGCACTCTCTTTCCCCTCCGCGAGTATTGATTATGAACTGTAGATGAACCCTGCACCAGATGCCCGTAATATGAGAGGATCTGCATTGGATTGGATTCAGCTACCAGTCCCGCAATGTGACACACACACACACACACACACACACACACACACACACACACACACACACACACACACACACACACACACACACACACACACACACACACACACACACACACACACACACACACACACACACACACACACACACACACACACACACACACACACAAGGATATTGATCGTGCACTGAGAGAGCATTAACAGTAATACACAGGCAGAGCATTATAATGGAGTGTGAAAAGCAAAAGCGGGATGAACTGGAGGGGAATTCATCCTTCGCTCCACGTTACTGACGGCTCCAGTTTTACACTCCAACTCGAGTCAACCACATTGACCCTGGTTTCTCTATTTTGGGCAAATTTAACAAAATAGCAAAAACAACAGATCTACAAGCTCAATATTATTTGTCATATACCATACCATGTGTACTGTATATGCACAGTTCTGGATGTTGTTGTGTACGTTGTGATTGTGTCAGCGTTACGTTACGTTACGTGGGTTTTATAGATGGTCTTGGATTGGCTCACAGATATGATTTAAATGTCACATTCATTCATTTTACTGCCATTTTTAATGCTCTAGAAAGGTCAGAGAAATACAGCAGACACACACACACACACACACACACACACACAGTCAACCAAGTTATACGCAGGCAAATCTAATAGACAGGGTTGAGAAGTACGATTGGACCACACCCAGATACACTGTGCAGCAACAGAGAGATGAGGGGTGGGGTTGCGAGGAAAAAGAAGAGAGAAGACAGATTACACTGGAGATGAGGCATAACACAACCTCCATGCAGTCATATGATATGTCCTGAGAGAACGGACAAGGGGGGCAGACAGACAGACTGACAGTGAGTGATACTGAACAGCACCCAGGGAGGGAGGGAGGGAGGGAGAGGGGAGAGAGAGAGAGAGAGAGAGAGAGAGAGAGAGAGAGAGAGAGAGAGAGAGAGAGAGAGCTAGCTATATAAACAGCACTGTCCACTTCCACAGGAAGGTATGAGAGAGCAGACCCACAACAACAACAACAACAACAACAACAGCTGCTTCCATCTTGTCCTCGGGTATGTAACAAAATACAATACGTCACACTCACTCACAGCATTCACTGTCCTCTGTTAAGAGTGAACTGGAAGGACTGTGTGTGAGTATACAGGTAAGCACTGATATATTACATAAAGCTCCGTAACATTTTAAGGACCAAATCAGACGTAATGGTTATGGTGAGGCTTATGGTAAACCTACAGACAACAGATACATAAACACACACGCACACATGCGTGCACACGCACGCACAACAACGGAACACATACTAGTAGAAATTATTATTTACGCATGTTTATAGGTAGTCATATACTGTAACATCATCACAGCCCGTTAATAAACAGCATCAGCAATTGTAGTGTATACTGTTAGTTCTGCCCTCCCTGGCAATCCCTGCTACTGAAACCAGGACACGTTGCTGCTTCTCTATAAGAGAGACGAGGCTTAGCATGATCTCGGCTGCCTCTGAAAATGCTGTCATACTAAATTATGGCCTTCCCCTTTATCTCTTTGAAGTCCTAGCCTAGTCCCTCGGGAGAGTGTGACGTCAGCTGGCCTCTCCTGTTAATTAGACAGAGGCTGAAGTCTACGGCTCACCATGCAGAAAAGAAACACTACTCACAATAACCGCAATTCCACTTAGTGTATTGAGTAAAATATCGTGAAATTACCATACTGATGTTTTTGCATGTTTAGCCCACTGATTATTACATAGAAAACATGCATTGTTTATAATTTTCAAAAGCGTGATTTTAACACGCCTAACAATGCCTAATTTTGGAGGGGCGCTAACCCCTCCAATGTCTGGCTTTCAGAAATGACGTCATCTGGCAGTCAGTCTCTCTGTCTGTGTGTGTGTCTGGAGCAACAGCAATGGACAGATCAGTGCCAATTCCACCAAATGTCTTTCTTGTGCACACTGCCAGTATGCCACCAAGGTACCTCCACTTTTCTTTTAAATAGGAGGAGCAATTCCCCCATTTTCAACCTTATCTTCATAAAATTGGTCCTTACTAATGATCAATATAAATGGTGCAATGTATGCCTAATCACTCACTCTGTGTCATTGGTGGGCTAGCCGCTAGTGGACAGTTTTAGAAACCTGACCTGAAATATTAATGTTCTTCCATGAATTAAAAAATAAAATCTTGTTTGAACTTAGGAAACTTGCCTACCGATGGTGTCACTGGTAGGCAGGATCCTGAACTGTCCACAGCCCTCCTGACACGGACCGAATAGAGAGAGAAATGGTGCCATCTTATAATGAGCATTAGCAAGGACCAAGATCGGTTGAGAATGAATTAAGTGGTCTTTTATTGTGGTCCTTACATTTTGAGGGGCGATAGGACCTCTCCTATGTCCAGCTTTTGGTGTGTGTGTGTGTGTGTGTGTGTGTGTGTGTGTGTGTGAACACAAACTTTGTCCTAACACAAACATTAAATGCCATTGCCAATGAATGGACAATTTTGAGTATTGTGTAAACACACAAACATTGCGCAACACAAACTTTGAAGACAAAGGTGAGGACGCAAATTTTGATTGACCGGAATGAGATGATGCATGACAATGTACGATGATAAGAGCGCCCCTCACTTCACACAGGTGTGATTTTTAGGTATCATGAAAATAGCTAAAAGCTCAGTGTGATGTGTCCATTTTATTCGTCTTTTTTTAGGGGTGCTAGACTGGCTTTGTGTGTCCCTCCTGTGACGTCATGTGTGTCTGGACATCTTATGACAAAATGTCTTTTGTACGGCCAAGTCAATGGCAAATGACGTAAGTGTGCCCGCCATGACTTCAAACATTATCATCTTCATAAAAGGCACCTCTCACTTCACACAAGTGTGATATTTGAGGGGCCTATGCACAGCTTTGTGTGTGTCCATAGCACAGAATGTGATGATTTGATTGGCTGAGCATGGAATGTGATGATGTACGATGATGTATGATAAGAGCGCCCCTCACTTCACACAAGTGTGACTTTTTTGTTCCATGCTCAACTGCTACAATGTAAAAATGTTAAACTGTGGTTCCCAAACTGTGGTGCATGCATCCCTTGTGGTGCGCGAGCGCCTTCTAGGGGGTGCGCCACATGAAATGTCTAATGGTGATGCTATGGTTTTATTTTAAATATATTAACATATGCCAATATATGGCAAGTAATGCAGCATATAGCCTATGCTGCATATATTATGCCATATTCAGGTTCATATATGTGCATATATGTGGATAAAAAGGAAATATATGTCTCTAGATAGTTTATGCAATTTATATTTCCATGTGGGGGGGGGGGGGGGGGGGTGCATCAGCTAGGTCGGGAGGTAACAGGGGGTGCATGGCCAAAAAGGTTTGGGAACCGCTGAAAAAGCAGACTGCTTGCACCTCCAAGTTGAATGCATAATGAATAATGAAGTGCATGACCTAAAATTAACTGCACCAGCATACAGTCATATCAGCAACGCTGTGATGTCAAGTATGTTGTCTTCAACAGAGACAACATAGTTTATGACATACAGATGTAGAAGAAACATTAACATTTCAATATTCCACCAAAGTCCATTCAGCTGCTTAAACCATTTAGACCTGGGAACGATTCTACAAATGTCTTCTAAATCCTGACAGTTTTCTGAAAAACCTGTGTTTCTATGTCAGTGGTTCTCAAACATTTTCATGTCAAGGACGCCAAAAATTATATGTATTTGGCCACGATCCCCATTTGAAAATATGTTGTTCCAGGGACCCCCCCAGAAAAAAGAATATATATTCAAAGATTTGTGCCGCATTTTCACGATTTTTCTAAAATAGCAGACTTTTTGTATACCACACCATACTGTAGACAACCAATATAAGGCAAAATTTCCCAAATGCACTCCTTGGCCTAAAAACAGCCATAGCCGTCATGACAAATGTGATGAGGTCAGCACAAATGTGATGAGGTCAGCTAATATTAACACTTAATATTAACGACAGTGCAAGGTAGTAATCGATAATTATACCTCCTGATTTGGGGGGGGAATGGAAGGCTTTTCAGAGTAAAATCTGCCTCATCTGCTGGGCACTCCAGCACCTTTATTTAGAAACATCCCGGCGCACTGGAAGTGTTAAACTAGTGCAGGATTAGCCTGTGTATTTATATCAAGCTGATTTGACTAGGTTCTGAGAACTCCATCGATATTAAATAATGTGTCCTGACTGTCCTCAATCTATCCCTCTTTCTCTCACTAACGGGAAACACAGTTAGCCATAATGAATAATTAACATCTAAATGTCTCCGACCCCCCCCCCCTCCCAAGTCCAAAAACACCTGACCTTTGTAGCCTGATTGTCTAAGGCTGTATGTCAATTAGCCTCCTCTTTGAAAATACAAAATACAGTAAATGGTGCATTTCTCTGCATGACGTTGAGAAACAGAGCTACATGGTTGCTTCAGTATTTAAACAGTCTGCCCTAGTAGCAGCCAAAGTGGGACTATGCAGGTGCTGTCACATGCTTCTTGGACACACCAAACTGGGACTCTACGACAAATATTAGGGCGCCAGAGTGACCAAGAGTGACTGTACACATTGTGAAATGTCACATTTTTTATCTGCACCCAAATATAACCATGCTGACATCCCATATACCCTGGATTCAGGAAAAAGGAGTTCTGTTTCTTTCTCCCTGACCCTATCACCATTACACAGTATGGAAACATACTGTATAATGAGAGCCATAGATAATAGCACATTGCTGTTGCATCTTATTGCATAAGAAGAGGGTGATGAAGTGTCTCGTTAGAATGTGGAACACCTGCTGTGCATGGCGGTGGGTGTATTTAACAAAGGGGAGGGGGAGGTGACCATTCGTAGTTCTCTGTGATCATTTGTAGTTCTCTGTGAAGACGGCCATTTTCACAGTGAAATCCTGTTCAACACTTATATGGTTCCATTTTGAGGAGATCTGCTATCTTCACTATTTGTTGTTTGTAACCAAATTACACGTATACCGTATGGCAGAAGTGGTTAGTAGAGGGCCTATTTACTGATGAGTGACCATCACTCTTCATCTGATCAAAACAACAGCCAGGCAAAGACCATACGTAGGGGAGTAGGGGTGGAATATTTACTGCGCCAAATAACTTGTAGATTGGTTATTTCTTGCTATACTTTTGTATGACAACGTTGCACGAGGAAGCATAAAGTTAATCCATTTTATGAATGAATGCAATGCATTAATACAATGCGTCGCATTGTGACGCATTGTGAGCTTGTAGATCGGCTATATTCAAAAGATTTTTAGACATTTGGGCTATTCTGCAGTACTTTTACTTTAGGTACTTATTGATGTCAATGCTTTTGTACTTTTACTCAAGAACATTTTGAATACCGACTTTTAGACTTTTACTTGTAACGGAGTAGTTCTACATTGCAGTATTGATACTTTTACTTAAATAAAACAAGTACTTTTTCCACCACTGCACTTAACGATCCAACTGCTTTTAGTGATCCCACAGTAGCTATCATGGACATCCTATCCCTTCTACAGTCAGGAACCGTTGTTGGTTAAAGACAACCTTTTAAGTTGTTAGTTGGCTACAGTCATGGTGTGGTTATGACTTGTGGCCACTCAAAGGTTTGTGAATAAGCATTTACTGTATACTGAGATAGTACTCTAACAGCCATTGTGAATACAGCTATTGAACACCTTATAGTGTTCAGCTTGCTGGCTGCACTTAACTTAACACAATCATGTGCACCACGCACGCACGCACATGTGGGCACACATATACGTACCAAAAACGATGCCCGTGTGAAAGTACCATAAGAGTGTACATATGTGTGCCAAAATGCATGTGCGTGCGTGCATGCATGGTGCACATGTGTGTGTTAAGTGCAGCCAGCAAGCTACCATTATGCCCACAGGTACAACAGCTGACCCAACATTCAGTGTGTGTGTGTGTGTGTGTATATATATATATATATATATATATATATATGTATGTGTGTGTGTGTGTGTGTGTGTGTGTGTGTGTGTGTGTGTGTGTGTGTGTGTGTGTGTGTGTGTGTGTGTGTGTGTGTGTGTGTTTGTGTGTGTGCAGGGGGGGGGGGGGGGGGGGGTATTCAGAGGTAATGTAATGTAATGAAGGCCAGGAGTCCATTAGGAGTCCCTTCCTGCCAAATCCCATCACACTCCACCCAACAGAGGAAGAGGAACTGTCTGTCTGTCTGTCTGTCTGAGACAGACAGACAGACAGACAGACAGACAGACAGACAGACAGACAGACAGACAAGCAGGCAGACACAGAAAGGGGGACGTAAATGTCAAAGCTACAATGAAACCTTACCTCCTGTTACATCAGGGTCTCAGGGTAGGGGAGAGGGAAAGAAAGTGAATAAGGAGGGGTGTGTGCACATGCGTGTGTGCAGTGCGTGCACTGCATACTACTGTATAAACAGTACTTACTATACTTGTGAGTGCCAGCTGTCCCCATAAGTAAAATACTAGAAACATTGTGAGGAACATTTTCCTGCGCCTCACACGATAAATGGTTGTTTTAATGTTTAACGACAAGAACCCTAGCATCCCAATTATGGGGTGAAGTTGAACATTCTGCAAAAATAGCCAATCTACAAGCTCACAACTCATTGCAGTGTGGCGTGTTGTGGGCTTGTAGATCAGCAATTTTCGCTTTTGTGTGTTAGGGTTAGAAATGGAAAGACTTTGGCATTCATTCGGTAAATCGCTGTTGAACATGTTGATGTCCTGACAAGTATAGCAATAGAAACGGGGGAGGGTCTTAGGAGGCAGTGCAGCGGGAAACCTACAGTATAGATTAGTAGGAGATTCCTAGAAGACATGGTGGGCGGCAGACAGACAGTGGTGGAAAAGTACTCGTATGTTGTACTTGAGCAAAAGTATCAATACTGCAATGTAGAAATACTGCACTCTGTTATAAGTAAAAGTCCAGAATTCTAAATTTACTTGAGTAAAAGTACAAATGTATTGGTATCAAAATGTACTTAAAGCACCAGAAGTAGAAAGTACTCTTTATTATGCAGAATGTCCCAATTCATGTTTTCAAATGTATGGAAGTCATTTGAAAATAGCAGATCTACAAGATCGGCTATTTTCAAATGGCTGAAATGTATATGGGGCTGAAGTGGTCAATGTATGTTTTGTAATAATAATCAAAAAGTAGTAACTAAGCTGTCAAATCAATGTAGTGGAGTAAAAGTGCAATATTTGAATGCGAGATGTAGTGGAGTAGAAGTAAAAGTATTCGAAATTGGAAATACTCAAGTAAAGTACAAATACCTCAAAATAGTACAGTACAGCACTTAAGTAAATGTACTTACATTCCACCACGAGAGTGATAGAAGGCCTGAGGAGGAATGAGGAGGAGGACAAGTTGACAAGGGGAAGGAGGGAAGGAGGGAAGGAGGGAAGGAGGGAAGGAGGGAAGGAGGGAAGGAGGGAAGGAGACAGTCCGAGACACCTAAGTAGGACGAGGATGTAGTGCAGCAAAGCTGTCAGATGCTACACCGTAAAACCCTCTGTTTAATTTATCTCAGAAGTGTGTATAAATGGAACCACAATGACCTACAGAACACTGAGGATTTGACTGTGTAGGAAGCAGCACGGCATTGCTTGGATAAGAATATCCCAACCACAACTTTTGAAGAACCGCATTTTGGGTCATGTCATGTCCTTGGTCATGCATGAGTAGTTGTAGAATATGACAGTGCGTATGATTCAACGATAAGACCTTTTTCTTTAAATAGATTCCACACAAATCAAACACATGCATAATGCAAAACATGACCCTAATCAGAAAATCCAAAACGCATATTTCATGTTCATCATTATCTAATATTAGAAACAATTGGCTCCAGTCAATAGTTTTCAATTCAACGAAAAGCAGCACCTTGTGCACCAGGTTGGGGGTTGGGCATGGAGCTAACAACCCCACCCCGTAAAACACTTGCAGTTACAGAAACGCAGACAAGACGACCTGGCACTACTGTCACATACCCACCATCAGATGCAAGACAAGACCAAAACACTTGCAGAGACTTCCGCACAAGTAGGACTTATCATCCATCAAGGAAAAACCAAGAACATGAGGATAATATGAGTCCTTCACCTACTTGAAGAGTATTATCAGCCACCAGGGTGGTACGGATGCAGATGTAAATGCAAGAATAAGCAAGGCAAGAACAGCTTTTATACTTCAAGAACATCTGGCACTCTAGGGAGATACAACAAAAAACTGAAATCAGAATATTCAAACATGGAGAATTCACCCTTTGTCAAGTCCCGCCCGTGTGTTTTTCAGTTGCTTCGTATTGATATTCTGTGTGTTCAATTCTTATTTTAAACTTTGTGTCAGTAAAAAGGAACATCACAGGTGCAGCATGGTGACTGGGCATATCATGTTTGTTTTTAGTCTTTTCCAAAAATGATGTTATAGCTAATTCAACATAAACAAGGCGGAACCAGGGCGGAACAAGTCAGAAAGGGCCTGCTTGTTAGTCAGTCAGGGACCAATCAAGTGAATTACAAAGACCACAATAAACAAAGTGCAAACCTTTATTAACAAATGTCTCAGGAGAATCCTGAAAATTCAGCAACAACGATCTCTGGATGAAAAGAAACAACTCCCAGCAGCAGATGAAATTGGACAAAGAAGATGGAGATGTCAACGGCCTATACCCCGTAGGGGTGTCAGGCGTAAGTAAGTAAGTAACACTGATCATATCAGAATTAGCCCTGACAATATCAGCCTGGGGGAAACGAGGCAGAGGTGTGTGAGGTGGCAGTGAGTCAACCTCTGAACACATCAGATAGATGAGGGAACACTGTGACTTATAGTGTTATCACTCCAAGGAGCATGACAAATGGCCACCGACACAAGCACGCCGACAATGTGCCGCGACATCGGACACAGCCATTCCACCTTTTGTAGTTGCTAAGGTCTAATTAAATGTAGTGTCAACAACTTTGTCATTCGACAAACAACTCAAGTCTAGTGCCGTTGTTCAACAAGTTTGTCTTGGAAGAGCCACCCATCGACTAATCTAATATACGGCAACCTTCCCCATGTTTCTTCACTAGTCCGATCCAGAATAACACAGTTTGCCGGCCACTGCTACAGAGCTGACAATCGTCCCTTCTTCTCTGGAGTCCTGCCTCAAAGCAGACCAGAGGTAGAAAACTGTCGTTCCCTGATGTCATCGCTAGGGACATCAGTAAGCAGGAACATGGGATGGCAATGAAGGACCAGAAAGTCTGGCGTGCCATTGTGAAATCCATGATCTCGACCGTGGTCGAAAAATGATAATGACAAGTTTGCCTGTTATCTCTCCTATGGAACCACATCAATGGCAATACAGCATGTAATTGTGGACAAAATCTTATCCGATAACAAAATATTCTTTAGTTTTGGGTCTGAGAGGCTAAATCTCATCAAATGGTGGTCCGTGGCTCAAATGCCAAATAAATAATGGACCTTGATATGAAAAGGTTTGAAAACCACTGACCTAAACGCATAGGATCACATAGGGTCATGTGAAATGACACCGACAGCAGTATGACTGAACTGATATCTTCTCAACATACCTATTCTAAGATACAGTATGCATACATAAGCAGTGCAAGATGGCAGGTTTGCTTGAGGTCAAGTGGTATAGATAGTGATCTCTGGCAAGGCCGTCATGCCAGGAGCCAGGCGGAGATTACGTTTCCGCCCCTGTCCGTGTGTCTGTGCGCAGGTTGACCTGATCTGATCTGAAACTGTACATGGGCACTGACAATTGCCATCCATATGCAGGTAGTGACAAAGCAGATTTTTCACTTTCACCAAATTTAAACTGTTTAAAATGATTAGCATTTTCCCACGGATTATGGGATTTAGTCGCAGTCCCATGTCTGCGCGCACTTGGGGTGGAAATGTATGGCCCTTGTGCATGGGGACCAAAGTTAGGTCAAATACTGTATGTTGTAGGCTTGCGTACTTTCCTTATCTATGACATTGAAAACAGATACACAAATGCACACAAGCCCACAACCATTGTTTTTGTTTACTGAAACAGACCCTCACCAAGGTATAAATTGATCCAAATTCCCTATATAGAAAAGGCGCTCACTAAATCAATAACAAGCACAAACACACAACTGCTTTTGGAGAGTTGCACTAGGTAATTCAACACAGATTACTGTAAAAGTCTTAACCTTATTTCAGAGTACCCTATCCAAGGATCATGGCTCCACCCAAAATGACTAAGTGTGTGTGTGTGTGTGTGTGTGTGTGTGTGTGTGTGTGTGTGTGTGTGTGTGTGTGTGTGTGCGCGTGCGTGCGTGCGTGCATGCTTGCGTGTATGCATGTGTAGCTCTGCAGTCCATTACTGGAATCTAATTAGCTTGAGAGAGTGCATGTAGACAGGAAACAACCGTAGACCATGACCATCCCAAAGGTTCTCTTTCACTGTGTATACAGACAGAGACAACCAACTCTCAAAAGCAACACTTGTAATGTGTTTACCTACAACAGCTATGCAGGCTACACACTTATTAAGTAGCCTATACATTCAAAACACATACAATGTAATGCAGTCGTTAAACACATATTCTTAATCCGGTAAACATACATTATGAATTAATAGGGGATGCAAAATGTAGGTATTCAAACTTTCAAACTGCTTTTGAATCACCAGCACAATGGCATAATGTCCCATTATTTCTGTGCTTATTGTTTGTGTTGATGGAGGACAGTAGAGCATATATAGATCTCGATGCCAGGTACAAGCAAACAGTATTAGCCAACAAGGATAAAAGTGAACATGCACATAACATCTGGCAAAGTGTGTGTGTGTGTGTGTGTGTGTGTGTGTGTGTGTGTGTGTGTGTGTGTGTGTGTGTGTGTGTGTGTGTGTGTGTGTGTGTGTGTGTGTGTGTGTGTGTGGTCAAAACACTGGGCCATCAGGTTGCTGCTAAATCTACTGAAATAGAGCATTTCATGGAAAGCCTGGTGACATGAGGTTAGAGCTATATGCACATTGGATTATATTATAATATATAAAAGCATACATTTAACTATTTCACAAAATCAGGAGATGACATTCCCATTTACCATGTTTCATGTAGCCTACATTAGAACAACGTCATGCCACTGCCTATATAGTTATGAATAGAACTTTGCTCAGGGCAAGTAGCCAGGCCTATAATTCTCCCTGGAAGGCTGGAACAGATGGTATACATCAGAACTTTACATTAGGCTATGTGGAGTCTGGACTGTCCGAAGGTGCAGACAAGCATCCTTACTGCAGGCTTACAGCCTACAATTGAGCTTGTCAGACAGTCTGGGCCTGGTGTTTATTTTGATGGCAAGAATAATCTCCAAGCTGATTTTATTATCCTATTAAACTGCCATTGCGTGATTGCGAATATCTAAACAAAGTCTCAACCTGTAAACGAAATATGAAGCGCTTATAAATACGGCACCAAAGCTATGTCCGCTGCTTCTTATATATTAAAGAGCAGATTCCTAGATGTGGTAACCAGGACAACGCCTCGCCTTCAGCAATTCCCTCATTATATTATGGGGACTGCGAGAGGGTGCGCAGCATCTCTGGCAGGTGTTTGGGGCTACTCGTTACACGGCTGACTGATCCTGCCAATGCAGACAGCAGAGTTGGGCCATAGTCTACACACAGTCACACTCACACACAGAACACTATATCACCCACCTGCCGTATACGGCTCTGGTGCAGCGGCGGGACACCTCCTTCAGGGGATGTGTTGTTCGAAGAGGCCATCTTCACGTCTCGGTCAGAGCCGCCGCCCCTGCTGTGACTTTCTTCGGGGCTCCTTGACATTCTGTCGCGGAGGAGGCGGCGACGTAACGGCGGTGTGTGAGGGTCGTCTTGCCCCGACGAGATGAGATGCTTCTCTCGCAATCAACAAGGCTCTGGAACACCCGGGATCATTCTACAGCGTCCGCACTCCGCAGGCTAGCGCTCTGTGTTGTGCTAAAAAACGGTTATTCTTCAAAACCCCCCAAAAACGAATGTATGCACTGCAACCGTACTCCTCCCCTACGGAGGGATGCTGTCTCCAGTGCTGTGCTGTTCTGAGTGGGAGCGGTGCGGTTCCCCGAACCTCCGCAGGATCAAAGTGCGCTCCTGTTTTCTGTTTTGCTCCCCTCCCACCTTCTTGGAGCTCTGCAGCAGTACTAGTCAGTCTCTGCTGTTCCGAGGTTGGATAAATGCCTATAGGCTGCAGTGTTGACAGCGAAGTTATGCGTGATAGGAGCAAACCAAGATAGGAATAGGATCAAACCAAGACAAGGATATGATTTATTTATTTATTTATAAGGCCCAGTGACGCAAAGATTTTGGGTTGGGCTCGTTATTGTAATGATACAGTAGAGTAGGCCTACACACTTTAGAGTAGAGGATTACACTCACTGACAGTATAGCCTACACATGCTTTTATTTTCATTCGCTTCATACACTGTCAGAATTTGAGCAGCCAATCACTGACATGAAAATATAATTGCCTCAATCTGGTGGCTTCTGCACCTAAATCGAATAGTTTAGCCCACTGGCAATTTTGGTCATTTATTTTAATGTCCCATAACTTTCCTACAGAATACAGATTAAAGTACACAGTTCTTTACTTAGATTAACTTTGTATTCAAATATGATGACTATATTATGGAGGGCAGTGCCCTGTAGGCTGTAAGCCAGGTGTAGCTAATCAAGGCTGAGGTGAGGTGTAAAGCTGTGACCTCAGCTATGGCTGCACTTTCATGGATTCCTGTTAAGATTAACCTTCCAGCTATATTTAAAAAAAGATTCAGGAGCAGCATCATTATCAGTCATCACGGGGGATCATTATGGCTAGGCCATTTTCAATCTGATGGTAGAGTAAATAAATATTTTCATGCAAATAAATATTTAAACATCCCCTTTTCATGAGTCTCTATACAGACACATGTTCTTGTCCTTCACCATACACCCCATTATCAGTATTGTAGACAGTTTTTATTTTTTTATGCATTTTGTATTTTCAAATATGGAAGATCTACAAGCACATGCCATGGGGCACATTGTGAGCTTGTAGATCTGCTATCACCTTGAAGTGGTTATTTTGCATCTTTTTTTTATTTATTTTAATTGCGCCTCTGCCAACAATCTCGGCTAACAGCCAGCCACTATAAATTATTGTTCCCTGAAAGGTTAACAGCCAGCTTTATCCCTCAGTGCATTTGAGAAAGCAACACATTCATGCCTCACAGAATGAGTTCAAGAGATGACGGTGTCATTGATTTGTGACATTCAACACTGCCCTCTAGCTTTAGCTGTACAACATTACAGTGCACCACTGTGCCATGTGACATAATGTTAAGTAAAAAGGCACAATGTTTCTGTCCTCAAAAAGCATGTTTACAGATCACACAAAACATGCCCATCAAAATCTGCATTTACAAACCTGCAAAAACATGAAGGGAAGTCTGGAAATCTCTGTTGGAACAGTTATCTGCCCACGGCCCAGATTACGGATAAGTATACTCAATGTCTTAACTCATGTACATATACTGTAGAGACTGTAGAGGCACATTTCATAATCCTTTCTACATTGAAACTGCACCAAAAATATATATATATCCAGGTGTAATAATACATTATTATAGCAGTAGCATAATTAATTCAAAGACAAAAAGAAATGTAAAAATATAAAATTAATACTTTATTAAACACTTTCACTTTCACAAACGGGACGGGACATAACTGTTGGTACCAATTCATAACAGCAGCGGCGAGAGCAACAAGAAACACATGTTTGTAAAGAGCTTATCAGAAGAACTGCGAACTTCTTGGTTGTCCTTTCACTGGGCAGAAAGTTGGTCCAAGTCGTCATGTGAGCGGCTGGAGAGATGAGCTTCCAGGATCTCCCCAAAAAGATGCCTTTTCAACAAACTGTATGCCATGGGGAGCTGCTGTCTGACCACCTTGTAGAAGTACTACGGAGAACAGGAGGGGGGGGGGGGGGGGAGAAACTCATTGAACAACACCAAATAGCATTTTGTTTTAAATGTTTTAGGGTCACAACTGTCGATTATTGTATTCCATAGATTCATTTAAAAAATATATATATATATATATTTCACATTTTGTACCATAGACAGGAAAATGCAAACAGAGAATTAGAGCAGGGGGCGGGGACATGCAACAGGTCTCCAGTTGATGCTGAACGGTGAGGATGCTGCAATTATTAACGCACTGTGCCTCTGCAGCGCTTCCCTCAAAGACACTCTGCATTAAAGATAGTTAACGCACTGTGTCTCTGCATTGCTTCCCTCAAAGACACTCTGCATTAAAGATAGTTAACGCACTGTGCCTCTGCAGCGCTTCCCTCAAAGACACTCTGCATTAAAGATAGTTAACGCACTGTGTCTCTGCAGCGCTTCCCTCAAAGACACTCTGCATTAAAGATAGTTAACACACTGTGTCTCTGCATTGCTTCCCTCAAAGACACTCTGCATTAAAGATAGTTAACGCACTGTGCCTCTGCAGCGCTTCCCTCAAAGACACTCACTGCATTAAAGATAGTTAACGCACTGTGTCTCTGCATTGCTTCCCTCAAAGACACTCTGCATTAAAGATAGTTAACGCACTGTGCCTCTGCAGCGCTTCCCTCAAAGACACTCACTGCATTAAAGATAGTTAACGCACTGTGCCTCTGCAGCGCTTCCCTCAAAGACACTCTGCATTAAAGATAGTTAACGCACTGTGTCTCTGCAGCGCTTCCCTCAAAGACACTATGCATTAAAGATAGTTAACGCACTGTGTCTCTGCAGCGCTTCCCTCAAAGACACTCACTGCATTAAAGATAGTTAACGCACTGTGCCTCTGCTCTGCAGCGCTTCCCTCAAAGACACTATGCATTAAAGATAGTTAACGCACTGTGTCTCTGCATTGCTTCCCTCAAAGACACTCTGCATTAAAGATAGTTAACGCACTGTGTCTCTGCAGCGCTTCCCTCAAAGACACTCTGCATTAAAGATAGTTAACCCATTCTGACCTGAGATCAGATTCTATACGAGGTTTCCGCCGGACACAAACTGGTCTGATGAACCCATTCTGACCTGAGATCAGATTAAAAAAATGTCAGTCGTTCTTCGATTTTTTCAAAAATAGCAGACCTACAAGCTCGTATCGCGCCACTCGGTGGCGCGATATGAGCTTGTAGATCTGCTATTTTTAAATAGCTAAAGCATGACATGATGCCGACACCAAAATGGGTGCCCGGTCAGAATGGGTTAACGCACTGTGTCTCTGCAGCGCTTCCCTCAAAGACACTCACTGCATTAAAGATAGTTAACGCACTGTGTCTCTGCAGGGCTTCCCTCAAAGACACTCACTGCATTAAAGATAGTTAACACACTGTGCCTCTGCAGCGCTTCCCTCAAAGACACTCTGCATTAAAGATAGTTAACACACTGTGTCTCTGCAGCGCTTCCCTCAAAGACACTCACTGCATTAAAGATAGTTAACGCACTGTGCCTCTGCAGCGCTTCCCTCAAAGACACTCACTGCATTAAAGATAGTTTCTTCCCTGTGTGACAACACTGTCGTCTTCAGTGAGACTGTTGAGAGCTGAGCTGTGAGTCTTAAGGTCATTACACACTGGCGAATTAGCTATGTGACACAAATAAACTACCCGAAAATGCTAAATATTGACGCGTCTGCCTATACACATCTAAATGCGAGATGTATATGCAATTTTTCACCAATCTCTCGCCTTCTCCTGCATCTGATTATTAGCAACACTTCCTGAATCGTTGGTATCCTTCAGATTCTTCCACCACTTGACTTCTTCACTACCATGATGCCGACAACGCAATTGCGTTGGGGGCCCAGAGTCATTTGGGGTCCACGGCCGCCCACCCGTGCCGTCGGTAAAATATTTGTTTTACCTTCCAACAGCTCTGGTGTGGTGGAGGGTAGGTTATTAACGTGGAGAAGAGGCGAGGGTGCAGTGGGCTCCCTGGACCTTGCAGAGCTGCGGGCCGGCTGCTGCTACTGTAAGCTGCTTATAGACCCAAACTGCATTTTGATTGGTCAGAGGGAGGTGTAGCATTCGCCAGCGAATGTCCACAAAATTCGACAGCAGAGCAAAACAATAACAGACACATTTTCGCCCCGTGGAAATTCGTTGCTGATGTGGAAGCTTGCATTGACTTTGATTATTATATTTTTAAAGCGAATTATTCATAACAAAAATTTGCTCCCACTGACCAGGGTCACACGCCCAAGGGTCTATGTATGGCTCCCTCCATTATTCCCTGTACACCAGCACTCTTTGCTGAAAATAGCTGATGTACAAGTTCACAACACAATGCGTTGTGAGATTGTAGATTATGATGTGCTGAGAAAAGTGTTGCTAGGGTTCATGCGAGTCATATGGTATAGTTACGAAATATTACACAAGATGGTGTGCTTTACCGTCATTAATGGCACGCCTGTGTTGCTGCAGGAACGAGCACAGAAGTGCCATTAATGACGGTAAAGCACAACCCTCGAGTGTAATATAGAGATTATAGATAAACAGTAACCAATTTCATTGGGATTTTTGCATGGCGTTAGCCCTCCTATGCACAGCTTTGTTGTCTGTCCGTATGAGCACGGAATCTGATGATTTGATTGGCTGAGAACGGAATGTATAAGAGCACCCCTCAATTCACATAAGTTTTGATTAGGCGTTTCATCATGCTCGTTTAAGCACTGCTAGATGACCATATATTGTGCATAACTGTGTGTGTGTAGTCTGTAGTGACAGAAACACGATGGGCACAATGCATCTAAACCTCTGAACCTGTGAATGTGTGTGCATGCGTTGGATTTTTGGACATACGTGGGAGCCGTAGCAGAAGAGGTCTATTCCTAGCTCGTAACCCATTCCATAGTCACACTCATCATTGGCAAATTGAACAAAAGTTATTATTTCCTGCAGGGGTCCGAAGGCCTTCATCCGCTCCTCATCATTTCGTGCTTCAGCAATGGCCTTGCAGATCCTCTTGAGACCAGCTAGACAAGCAGGGCAAGGAAGGAACAGGTTTGAAACTTCAGTAGCTCAATTGTCATTGTCAGACATTACAGCATAGTAAAATCTTAAAATTATTAACTGATCATGTGAAGGCAATTGAGCAGTGCTGTAAATGGTGTGTACGCAGAATACAAAACAATACAGCTAGAAACATCACATTCTGTCAGAAACATTGTAGTCACAAGTAGGGCTGTTAACATTCCTCAACATTTAAATTTGAATATTGATTTTAAACAAATATTGAAGAAATTAAAATATTATAACGGATGATCATATCGTTGTACATCCCGTTTTGGGAATTGGTACCCACGGTTCTAACAAAGTGCATCAACGCTTTCAAAACCTAGTGACATTATGCAACACTAGTATTACAACGGTTGAAGTGAGAAATGTTTTGTTATAACATTTCCCAGTTTTACATCATTCAGTCAAACTAGCATACCGTATATTACATTTTATGGATTTTTGGAGAGAAGTAACAGAGAGACATGAAAAAGAACACAAGGCTTCAGGTCTTACCATCTGTTTCTGGCAGCTCTCTATATCCCACATCATTTTTGTCTACAGGCACAACGATGCCAGCACCATGGAACGTCTTTGTGACAACCTGAGGAGTGACACAAGATCCCCAACTGCTCAGTGTGAAGTGGAAGCTACAGTTTCATCAAATTACATGCGGTAAAAAGATGACTCCCAACTGCATCAGATGGTATGCAATGGCAGAATAATAATAATAATTTGATAACATAATGCCCTTGATCCAGTGATCCACCCAGACACCCCATAATTATAGTTATTAAGAAGCTTCTGTCCAGGTTCCAAAAGGCAGATGTGTGGTGAACAATGAGCATCTAGCATATGGGAGGCCTAGAACAGACAGTTCCATGGTGAAATCTACCTTTATATGGGAGGCCTAGAACAGACAGTTCCATCCATGGTGAAATCTACCTTTTTGTCCCTTTGCTTCATGACTTTGGTCTTTTGCTCTAGACTGAAGCCCAGATCCTCCACTCTGCTTTTTAACTTTGCCTCCAAGCTCCCCAAATCCTCTCCTCCGGCGGTCCTGCCTCTTTCTTTCCTCTTCCTTAACAAGTACAGCCTGTTGGAGACAGTGCACAATGATATACAGTAAGACAATTATGAGACAAAAAGTGGACTTATTACATTGTACAATCGTCCTGTGTGTTGATTTAACTCTTTTGTAAAACAAGACAGGTCTTATAATGGCAAGGCTCCCATGTCGATGTCCGCATGTTCGACATGTCAATGACATCAGAGGTCTTATCATGCATGCATTTAAGATGTATGACATTTAAATGTGGGCATGGTGTCATCTCAATCCGACCCCTGTTGACTTTCTTTATTTAAAAAAAAACATATGTGTATGGGGACAGGACAAACGTGTAGGTACTTCCCAGAAATGGCCCCATTACATTTACAAAAGCTGTATCAGAATCATCACATGTATTTGCAATGGGTAGGGATTAATATACTTTTCTATGTATTTATATAATTTACTCACTGTACTGCAGCAAATATATTGTCTCCCATCTGTGTTATAGTGCATCCTTTCTTGGCTTCATTTTCACCCACGAATGAAGGAAGAGCATCTGGAGTATCTCTGTAGTATTACAATGGATTTCAGGAAGAAAGCAATTAGAACTCATGCTATACAAAGTCATATCACATAATACATTCGTTGACATACCCGTCAGTACACATTTTAATCTTTAATGGTTGTCAAAATTGCTATTATAGTGTACTCTATAGTCTCCAACAAAATCATTCTTGCCAGTCCATTGACTGTTCTATAACCAGTAGTAAAAAAAAGTCAGTCGCTGACTCGCTGTACCGCACTGTTGTGACTAGGGCTGACCTTCGATTACGTTTTTGATGATCGACGCTTCGATATAAATTTGTTTCGATCTTCGACGCTTCGAAACCCAACGGGGGGGGGGGGGGGGGGCGCGCGCGAGGCGAGGCGCGATGCGTGGCGTGGCGCGCGAGGCGAGCAGTGACTCTTTGGTTTAAACAACGCTATAGCGGAGAGAAAGGCATGCTTCGATTGGTATCATTTATTTTAAAGAGAGAGGAGAGAGGAGCGCATATTGGATTGGTCTTTTATTTAACAATTAAACAGCGCCTGAAACAGGCATTACCTCTCCATCAAATAAAAATATATATAATCCAAACTCCTCTGTCAATTGTCAACGAACGGTAACATGAATGAACTCTTCAAGCCTGACACTTGTCAGAAATAAAATCAACCACGGTTAATTTGATTGATCATAAAGTTAATGTGACTGTGAGTGTGCGTATGGGAAAAAATATATAAACTGCACAGATTATAGATCACTTGGAATTATAACAATCTGTTGAGTATTGCCTGAATAATGCCACTAGTGAAATCCCATTTTTATCGACATGCGATGCCGATGGAGAAATCCCACATAGTTAAATTACCTCATAGTCATGCTGCATGCGCTGTTGGTCGATGAAGAATTATAATCCAAGGTTTGTCAATCATATTATGGTTTATGGTTGAAAGTAAACCATAATAAGTAAACTTTAAGAAGAGATCTGCAGTCATTGTGCTGCAGACAGTGCAGAGCGCATGAGAGCAGCTCCGCTTGCTAATTGAGTGGACATTTGCGCAACTTCACTGCATGGCATTACAGTAATTAGTTATTTGCCAGCACCTGCTCCAATATAGGCCTAAATCAAACTTTATTTATATAGCACATTTAAAACAATAAAAGCTGACCAAAGTGCTGTAGGCCTACAGGCTGAAACAAGTGGAGCATCACCATCGGCGCACAAAAAAAACATAATTAAAAGAAAAAACACAGGCAAATAGGCTACATAATTACAATAATACGATCAGGTGCAATTAAATGCCAAAGAGAAAAGGTGTTTTGGTCTGGGTCTGTAGGAGCTGCTCTGCTGCTTGGGAGTTCACAGTGATGGAACAGGTCAGTCTTCAGACAAGAATAAAAAATATATATCGCTGGCAACGGCAAAATCAATTCTCCGCATCGCCAAAATAAATCTATAGGCCTAGTTTCATTCGTGCCATTATACTCAGCCAATATGCGCAGCGCATGAGATTGCAGATCTTTGAATTTTCGATGCGCGCAGTCACCATGTGAATCCAAGCAGGTCCTCACAAGTATAATGTAGCCTACACCGCCAGGCTCCACAAGGTTCTCAGTGCAATGGCGCGTCGATAAAAGTTGAGATTTTATAGTGGCATTATTCAGGCAATACTCAACAGATTGTTATAATTCCATGTGATCTATAATCTGTGAAGTTTATATTTTCATTTGGGTGTAAGTAATGTTTTAATATGACTTATAAAACATGGTAGCCTATATTTAATGTCCACTGAACTGTGGTGCGCTTCCTTGTTTTTAACACGGGGAAAGAGGAGGCGTTGCGAGGTGCTGCGAGGCGCAAGCATGGCTCGCGGACCAAATGGGGCCGTCTCGCGGACCAAAAGCGATGACTATTCGAATCAAAATTAAAAAATCGATTCCCGTGCGTATCGATTGAACATCGATTAATCGATTTTTTTGGGTCAGCCCTAGTTGTGACGAAAAGAGAGTTGAGCCAGAAGGCACAGCTCTCCATCTACCGAGCAATCTTCGTTCCTACTCTCACCTATGGTCATGAAGTGTGGGTCATGACCAAAAGAATAAGGTTGCGAATACAATCGGCCGAAATTAGTTTTCTTCGACGGGTGGCTGGCATCTCCCTTAGAGATAGGGTGAGAAGTTCAGTCACACGAGAGAGACTCGGAGTAGTCGCTGCTTCTTTGCCTGGAAAGGAGCCAGCTTAGGCGGTTCGGGCATCTGGTTAGGATGCCTCTCGGGCATCTCCCTAGGGAGGTCCTCGAGGCACGTCCCACTGGGAGAAGACCCCGGGGCAGACCAAGGCGCAATTGGAGGAAACACATCGACTCACTCGCCTTGGAACGTCTCGGGATCCCCCAGGAGGAAGTCACTAATGTTGCATTGCAAGCATTTGTTTTGCAGGAAAAACACTCCTTGGGCTAAAAACAGCCACAGCCACTTGCCCAAATGTGATGACCTCATCACATTTGTGATGATCCACTGGGATTTCTTAGGACTTTTGATATGTTGTTACTAACATATTTATGAAACAAGTTGCAAGGGGAATTTCTCAAAATGCCTGCGCTATAATACATTGAATTTAATCTTTGACAATTTAAACATCTTTGCAAAACAGTCAAGAGTAAAAGTTTAGTTTTCCTTACCTATAATAGCCCATGTGATGCTGGTTCTCCACATTGCCCTGTAGTATGGTCTGGAACTCTGGCGGGTCGTAGAAGTACCTCCAGTGCAGGTGGTAGTTGGGCTGAGGGTTGTGGGAGCTTTTGTGAGCTCCTGCCAAAATGTCAAATGGACCGACTAAACGCAAACCCAGTGTTTTCATCAGCGCATCTACGGAAACAAAAATGAAAACACATAATGGTGCATAAGTTACATCGCCTTCTATTTTTCACACTTTTCGTTGGCTAGTAAATCACTGACATTAAGTGGAGAGATGAAAACTTTAATATCCTTTAGTTGGAATAGATCAAACGGAGTAGGTGCGTGCTGTGGCGTGCACTAGTATCCACATTATGAGCACTACTTTAGATGGTTTAGATGGAGTAATAAGAGCATACCCCTGGGGTTATCTGGATAAAGCTCTGTGCAGAATTCCCAGAAATGATAGAGATCCTCTGGCATTTGAAGCTTGTATAGTCGTGCGATCTCCTCACGTAGGTCCGAATCCACCTCGGCCAAAGATGCTGCTGCAGGTCCATCCAGACAGGGTTTCTTCAACTCCTTGTATGACCTTGAGTCCTGAACAACATGTGAAGAGTGAAAAGGCTCCATTCATTGTGAATTAACTCAAATCCAATTATGACCAGTAATGGGTGTTTGCAGGAGACAAGGGGGGTGTGTAAAGGGCTGAAAAAGCATTAACCCATTCTGATCCGAGATCAGATTCTAAAAATGTCTTCTAAATCCTGACAGTTTTCTGAAAAAGCTATGTTTCTATGTCAGTCGTTCTTCGATTTTTTTTTTTTTTTTTTTTATATAAATACAGATTGAGATCATCAGGTATGGCGTTTAATGGCAGGTGTAAAGAGGGAATGAAAGAAGCCTAAAATATGAATGAACTAGTCTGCCGAAAGTGTCTGATCCCACATTGTTGTTAACTAGAATTGTCTTTTGTCTTTGAATGTTTTGTATTTCAGTTATAAAAAGGTGATTGTTGTTCATGTTCTGTACTTACCGGTAATACCCTTGATTCTTAAGTTTTGTTTGAATTGCTGGAAACATGCACTGCTTGTGTTTTGCATTTATAAATGGTTGTATTAAACACCTCACAAAGCCTGATGCTGGTATTAAAACACTGAATGAATTGAATACAAATCAGCACGAGTTATGAATTTGACCAATACTTATTTATTATCGTTATTATTCGACAAACATGTATAAAAAATAATCAAATGTGTTTTTGTGTGGCTGCACACATGGGCTTCATGTGTCATGTTGGAAAATGTGGCACCGTGAGCCAACAACTGTGTGCTTGACTTAAACCTCTCTTAAAATCTCTCTTGTAGCAAAAACATAAGAGTAACTGATATGAACTGGAGAGCCAACTAGATTGCATAGGTGTAAGTTAAATAAATTAAAAATACTTAACGGCAACGCCGAATAGCGCAGTGTCGCAAAAGTTTCCACGATCTCCTACTGCTACTTTACGCATCTTTGAAACGTCATCAACACTCAAGCGACGCTATATTTGTCCGTGACCAGACAGTGGTACAGCTGTGTCTATTGGAGAGTGGATTGACTTTCAAGGGACCCTAGGGTTAGGATACAGACGTCCAAAATACAGAAAAGGTAACCGAGGGTCCCGAAAGGGGCTACACTAACCCCCAGACCCCGCTCTTGGGGAGTCCCCCCACCCCCCAAAACAATCTCCTGGATTCTCACAGTCCACTGTTGGCAGCCCTGACTTAGGTCTTATGCTTCAGCTTAATGTTGCTAAGCACTGCTTTTTGTCATGTGCTGGAACCTGATGAGGACAAACCATTCTACCACAACACTGTGCAGAGTAAATAGGGTGCATTTTGCATCCCAAAACACAGTTTATAGTTAAGGGACGCAATACAACAACGACCTCTGCATCCACGGGATGCACTACTGTACTCAGCATACAGTCAAAATAATATATAGCAAAAATAATATGAAATATGTAGAGCTTTTTTTTTTATTCTAGTTTATTTTGCTACCTTTAGTTATAATCATTTATTCTTCTGTTTTCTACATGAATATAACCACATTATAATATATGCATATGAAATGGGAGTTAAATGCTGCAATTTGTAAAAATGACAAAATATGACTCTTAACGTCCCTGCACCATCCCTGCATCCCGGGACTCATTACATTGAAAACCTATTTACATCACTGCAACACTAGTTTGATTTAAATGCACGCTCCCAAAAGGGATTGGTTAACATGTAATCAATGGTTCTGTAAAATAAATTCACTTTGATGATGAATAATTGTACATGTTTTTGTGTCTTTGAATTTAAATTATTGTTTTAGTCAAAAGGTATAGCATACAAAATGGCATGGGCTATGCTATGCCTACTGCTCCAGATGTATATTAGCCAGGTAAAAATTATGTATGCAACTTCCAGTGGGTATCTTTGTACCAGCCAGGAGGACAAGCCAAGAAAGGTGACATATTTGTTACAACATGCTACAGCTGGAGCGACAAAACCATTTGGGGACATTTTCTGGTCCACATCTACAAAACACGTGTCGTCGCAACCGCAAAGCGCTGTGGGCTTGTAGATCGGCGACGATCGAGCGACACCGTTATTTAATATTACATATCTATTCTCACTCATGACAAATATAACAACGAAGGATGCCTGTGTTAAATGAATGATGCACCACCAAGGCAAGGACATAACTTCATAACTACAGTATCCACGCTGTGAGTAGCCTAAGTAAGCACATTGTGTGTGACATTAAAACAGATGAAACAAACAAAACAACCAACGGTCCGAGCAGGCAAGCAGCTGCGGCAGCTTTCTGTTAACAGTGTTGCTTGCTGCCATGTTGTTGTCTTAACCACTCAGCACACGAAACTCTTACTGTTACTTTCACACTAGCGTCCGTTACAAAACAGCTTCGCACCAGCACGGCAGACGGCGAGTGATATAAGGCCATATAATAAACGTGTATATGTGCAGAAAGTGGTTTAAAGCAACGTTACCTGGATAGATTTGGATTTTCTTTTCGCGCGCCCTGTCATGTTCTTCCTCTTGTCTGTCCGTCAGCGTCTTCTTCTGCCGAGACCGGAAGAGCGGTCTAAAATGTGTCGCATGCATACGACATAGTCATACCACCATGTGGTTGGAGGTGGTAACTGCAGCCCCTGGCACCCCTATGCCTGGCACAGGGGACGGCCAAGGCAAATTCTGCTGTTCTATCCATCCATGGCATGATCCATCCATCCATCCATCTTCAACCGCTTATCCGTAGTCGGGTCGCTAGGGCAACAGCTCCACCAGTGTTCCAGACATCCCTCTCCAGAGCAATGGTTGTGTATTGGGAAGAATACATTAAATGTAAGATCACAGATGGCTATATAGGGAAACCCCAAACCCCCCAAAATGTGCCAAAGTGTTCAGTTCTTCTGATACCCCCAAGCCAGAACCTTATATATTCTGATACGGCCGCCCCGGCCCCAAAACAAAACCTTAGTTCTCCTGATACTTTCATATTACAACATTCCTGTAGCCAATCTGATTGAGACACAGACATTTGAGAAAATAATGAAATTATTAGCCCTACATTTTAGGGAAATCTATTCCCACAATCCACAAATTGAATGCCATGCATGCTGTGAATATATTAGGCTAATTTGATTTAAATCAGGTGAGAATTTACAGGATAAACTAGGATAGTGGGGGTGGGGGGATGGGGTAAAAAATATATATAAAAAATATGAAAATCATGCTTTTCAACATAGTATGTTGTTTTTCATGGCTTTTCCAAAACTGAATATTTCAACGCTTGATTTAACCACTTTATAAAGGTTTAGATCTACACACAATTCAATTTGGCGTGCTTCGAATAGTGGGGGCCCTGCATGGGGGAAGTGGTAAAAAGAAAGAAAGAAAAACAATCATGCTTTTATCAATGAATGATGCATGAAAGTGTTTGAGAACTACTGTGAATGAAGGCAGAGTTAACCAATTATATCAGGCAGCATTTTAACCTAGATTTTGAGAATCCTCACTTCTCAAAATCTATTCTACTATAGCTAGCTGTGGGGCCCTACAACTATACAGGTAAACTGGTCAGGCTCCTGGTCAGGCTCCTACTTGGCCTCACCCCCCGAACCCACCTCACCCCTGCCCACTTTGACAGGCTGGGATAGCTTAGGGTCGACGACAGAGTACAGCATCTTGCAATGGGTCTGGTCCACAAGATTCGATACACCACCAAGATACCCATGACCCATGTACCTGTCTAAATACTTCCTTAATGTAAACGAAGTCCACACCCACAACACCAGAGGGAGTGCAACAAACCATGTACAACCCAGATTCAGCACAAACAAGGGACTAAATTCTTTTCGCTCCTATGCCACCAAAATGTGGAACGCCCTACCAACAGTCATTAAGACATGTGAATCCCTTAACTCCTTCAAAACCGCTCTCAAAGGGCACCTACGGATGGCTGCATTTCGAAACTGGCCTCTGTAAAATCTGAATCCCCCCACCCCCCCCCCCCCCATTTTCCCTCACTGTATATTGTATCTTTTCCCTTTTTTGCTTCCCATATGATGAATTCCTGTTCTGTTCTTTACCTACAGAGAAATGTCTATTTGTATGTCTCTAAATGTTTGTATGTGTCACGGTACGCTCCTCTGCCCTTGGACTTTGTCGGTGTTTTGGGTCTTATTACTTATATTTGTGTTCTGTACCTTATTTTGTAATGGTGTTCTGTGATTTCCTGTCTGCCTTGTTTTCTGTCTCCTGCCTTGCCTCACCCCCCTGTATTAGTGTAACCCTAACCACCTGTGTCCTGTTGCCTGTTAGCCTATCCCATTGTTGATTGTGTGTTTCAGTTCACCTGTGTAGTTAGTCTTGTCTATTTATATGCCCCAGTGTTTTCAGCTCCTTGTCAGTTCGTCGTCGTGTTTGATGTGGTCAGTTCCTTGTGTTTCAGTCTGTTATTCCAAGTCCTAGTTATGTACTAGTTGTTTCACAGTGTGCTTTATTGAGTATTAAAACCACTTAAAATTCACTCCTCTGCCTGTGCCTGGTTCGTTCTGCACCTGAGTCCTACACCTCCAGAACCACATCGTGACAGTACGAACTGACCAGAATGGACTCAGCAGAACGAAAGCTCTTTCAGCAGAAGGTACAGGAGTTTGATTATGCCGTGAACTACCTCATTGCTTCACCTCTCAGCCAGCATGCTGAGCTGCTGGGGAGGATTTCAGCTCAGCAGAAATGGTTTGGTGAGAGGCCGTGGGTGAGCCACTTTGTTCCTCACCTTGATGTGGTCAAGAAAAGGCTGAATAGTTTCCAGCTGTCCAGTTCTGGCCCCCCTGCTTCCCAGCCTGCTTGTAACCAGCCCATGCCCCAGTCAATCAGACTCGGGTTTGTGGGCCTCCAGCCTGCATCTGCTTCTGCCAGCCCCACTCCTGCACCACTGGAGGAACAGCCTATGAGCCTGCTTGCTTACTTTTGTATGAAGGTAAAAATACCTGTCTATCCTGAGCCGACTACCATCCAGGACCCATATGAGGGGTCACGCTTGGCCCTTTGTGTGGGGAACCGTGTGCCTGCCAGGAGAAGGCGTGGTCGCCATGGCTCTCAACATCCTCCCAGTGGCCTCCAAAGCACCCCGTCTGCAGCCCCAGCTCCTCGACCTGCAGCCCCAGCTCCTCGACCTGCAGCCCCAGCTCCTCGACCTGCAGCCCCGTCTGCAGCCCCGGCTCCTCGACCTGCAGCCCCGTCTGCAGCCCCGGCTCCTCGACCTGCAGCCCCGTCTGCAGCTCCTAGACCTGCAGCCCCAGCTCCTAGACCTGCAGCCCCGTCTGCAGCCCCAGCTCCTAGACCTGCAGCCCCACCTGCAGCCCCAGCTCCTAGACCTGCAGCCCCAGCTCCTAGACCTGCAGCCCCGCCTGCAGCCCCAGCTCCTAGACCTGCAGCCCCACCTGCAGCCCCAGCTCCTAGACCTGCAGCCCCAGCTCCTAGACCTGCAGCCCCGCCTGCAGCCCCAGCCCCTCGACCTGCAGTTCCGTCTGCAGCCCCAGCTCTCCCGTCTGCGGCTCTGTCTCCTCTGCCTGAGGCCCTGCCGCTGCAGCTCGCCTCCGAGGCCCCGCCGCTGCAGCTCGCCTCCGAGGCCCCGCCGCTGCAGCTCGCCTCCGAGGCCCCGCCGCTGCAGCTCGCCTCCGAGGCCCCGCCGCTGCAGCTCGCCTCCGAGGCCCCGCCGCTGCAGCTCGCCTCCAAGGCCCCGCCCCTGCAGCTCGCCTCCAAGGCCCCGCCGCTGCAGGTCGCCTCCTCCGAAGTCCCATCGCTCGCCTCCTCTCAGGTCCTGCCACTGCAGTCTGCTGCCACTGAGGTTCTGCTGCCACAACTCTGCGCCCCAGGGCCTGTGTGGCCCAGAACTCCTAAGTGGGACCACCTGTCTGGTCGTCCTCCAGACTCTCCTCCCAAGCAGCTGGGCCGACGTTTTCCTGTGTGGCTCCGTCCATCTGGTCGACCTCCGGACCCTCCTAAGCGGCCATGCCGACTTTACAGTTTGCCTGGGTGGCTCCGCCCCTCTGGTCGTCCTCCTGACCCTTTTCCCAAGTGGCCAGGCCAACTTCTTCGTCCTCCTGGGTGGTTCCAACTGCCTGGCCGTCCTCCAGACCAACTCCACTTCAACCTGGCCATCCATCTCGGGTCCTTGTCCCCAGACCCCTTTTCCTCTGTCCCCTCCTCCAGACCCCCTCCACCCACCCGGCTCAGTGTTCCTTGTCTGAGTTTTGGGACATCTGGAAGCTGTCCGTTGAGGGGGAGGTACTGTCACGGTACGCTCCTCTGCCCTTGGACTTTGTCGGTGTTTTGGGTCTTATTACTTATATTTGTGTTCTGTACCTTATTTTGTAATGGTGTTCTGTGATTTCCTGTCTGCCTTGTTTTCTGTCTCCTGCCTTGCCTCACCCCCCTGTATTAGTGTAACCCTAACCACCTGTTGCCTGTTAGCCTATCCCATTGTTGATTGTGTGTTTCAGTTCACCTGTGTAGTTAGTCTTGTCTATTTATATGCCCCAGTGTTTTCAGCTCCTTGTCAGTTCGTCGTCGTGTTTGATGTGGTCAGTTCCTTGTGTTTCAGTCTGTTATTCCAAGTCCTAGTTATGTACTAGTTGTTTCACAGTGTGCTTTATTGAGTATTAAAACCACTTAAAATTCACTCCTCTGCCTGTGCCTGGTTCGTTCTGCACCTGAGTCCTACACCTCCAGAACCACATCGTGACAGTATGTCCTTAAATGTTTTGATGAATTGAACAATGTGGACCCTGTTGTAAACAAGTGTAATGCTTAATTGGGTCGTCCACTCACAGTTGACAGTCTTTGTATTGAGTTTGTGCTTAAAATGCACTGTAAATTCTACAAACTGTTAATAAAGATTTCAATCAATCAAAAAAGCTGTGAGCTGTCATTCTAATCTGGATTTCCATCAAACGCACGCACACACACACACACACACACACTAGACGCGCTAATATATTAAAGTCTAACTCGTGTTGATTAGGTGATGTAAAACCTTCATTGTTAATGGCGTTTAAAAAAAAACATTGACGGTATTCTGGAAACAGTTCTGTTAAACATGTTCTATCAACATCCTTGTATGTACCTGTAATGTGTAGTTTGGCGTTGCTGGTCATGACCAGCAGAATATAGCTTAGCCTGACTGGGTGACCAGCTGACAAACCAGCAAGACCAGCCTAACCAGTTTGACCAGCCTGCATGGTAAACCAGCTAAACCAGCCTAAATCCAGTTTTTTCCAGCAGGGCTATCTCCTGCTATATTACTTGCTATCTGTGTACACTGTACCACATCTCTTTTTGTTCCAGAATACTATCTAGGTTCCATTCCATTCATCTGGGCTTCTCTTCCCTAGATTTCTGACTGCATGAGTTTAGGCTATTCTGCCATATTTAGGAATATTTGTGTGGGTGGAAAAATAGCTATCATTCTACCCAGCTGTATGACAAAATTAATACCAGATATGTAGTGATGGGTCGATTTTGCAGTGCCTAAGTATAAGTAAGCCTTGCCGAGCCATGTGCATAGGGCAGGTGCATATCTCCTGTTTCTGTAGAATGAGAGAGCTTGATGTAGCCTAAAAGTACAGCCCCTGGCCTGGCCATGACGCTGTATGTCGCAGGAACTTACTCCAATTCAACCCTTGATGTTTATTTAAAATGTTCTATATAAATTTCCTTGTTCCAGTAATGTAACTGCATTTTGTCCTGTTATTTGTAACAGGTCGAGTGCCAAGCAAGGAGCCAAGCAAGGAGCCGGCACTGGGTCCCATCTTTATAGTATTTATAATATGTTGCTTTACAATTAATCTAGCGTAACATCTTAACAGATCATAAACATAATATCATCACATTCACACCTTTAGAACGATTGATTTATTTCTTAAACATGTTTACCCATCTATTGCCGTGCTGGCAACAATTTATACACACCATGTAACAAGTGGTGCATTGCATTGACATCATACGTTTTGTCAAAATAAGAAAGAAAATAAGAAAAAAAAACATTTCTTTATCATAGTGTCCCCTATAAATGCAGAGGGAAACCAAATGAAAGGAGAGAACAGCAACGATGAAGGAAACACTGGCATTGTTCTGTAGTGGAGAAGATCACAGACTTGTATAACGCCAATCCTCCAGGAAGACATCTCCACACATCATTATTACTCTGTTTCAATCACCTCACTTCTCCACTCTCCTCTCTCTTCACTTTCCATTACATCTGGTCTGATTAAAAAGGTCTTCTACCAAAGGCAGGTCCAGACCTGTTGGCCATACCACCAGACTGACACCTAATGCTTCATTTATATTCTGTCGTACAATGGTGTTGAGCGCCAAAAATAGCAGATTGTTTATTTTTGGTGCACTACACAGTTGTACGACAAAGTATAAATCATGAATGAAGGTACAGGCTAACCTTCTTTCTGCAATCTGCACATGCCTTTGCTGCATTTCTTCTCTGTATTACTGGCAAAAAAAGAAACATTAATAATGAGAAGAATAAAATGGAAATCCTACATACAGCCATAAGATACAAATACAAAACATTATGAAAATGAACCTTTTTTTCTTTTCATTGTCTTTTTACAAAATGTAAAGGGGTGCTTTGACAACCAGGAGCTGATTGTTCCTCTTCTTATATATGAAGTCTTTATATTTATGCTGGATATTTACCATAATTCTGTTATTGTTCTTAAGACAGTTCCATGATACTGGAGGACACTGGAAACATTGGAGACGAGACCGATGCACAACAATAACAAATGCAACAAACAAGTCAGTGATTCACAAATCAAACATAAGGTATTATAGTTTCATATGGTCTTACTCACAATAATCCCCCCATGCACTACACAATAGTCTTGATTTTTCATATATTACATATATGCTACATTCTCTTATTTCTTATTTCAATGATATAAAGGCAAACATATCTCAAAATGGAAGCTGATCTTGCTTTTTCTTTACAATTAAATTAGTATTATGTTGAAATCTGACGATTCAAACAATATGACTTAGTTTATAACAAACTGTAAATGTAGCTCATAAACTGAATTTACGTAAACTCTTATTTCCTCTGATACTGTAGCAAGAATAGCAATTTCAATGTTTGTGTTGGCTTTTTTTTTGTAATCAACAATCACAATGTATATATACATCACCAGAACTAAAGCAAGCTCAATTTTAACATTTTGATTTTTCAAATGTTTCATATTGCACACACATTAAATACACATAAAAATACAGAACTAATTTTCAGGAGAGGTTACAGTAGTAGATTTTAAACATCTCTATATTTAAAATGCATACCAAAAACAGCTTTAAAAAACAGAAGAAAAAGAAAAAGAAATGTTATCAATATGCTCTTTTGATAATGTCCAAATATGGAGTGCTGCCACCCAGTGGTGGTTCGAATGATGTCCATTAATAAAATGTCATAATAACAGTAGAATGTATTAATACTTTTGTCCTGTGTGATGTCCTTGCAGAAGGGTCTGACGTTGGGGTCAAAGAACAGTCTGGAGTTGGCTAGTTGACTGCTCTTCTTAAGAGATCTGTTGATGGGATATTTTCCAATGGAATCTTCATATTTCATTAACTGCAAAGAACGGAAAATATGTCAATGAAAACACACTGCAGTGTCATACATGGACATGTGTATATATTTATGAATCATTTCTGAAAGAAATAAAGATCAAATGAGTAAGACATTATGAGTAGTTCACTTTAATATGACCGTTGGCAAGAATTGATACTTGAATAGGCTCTATGCCATTCTCTACTTCCTTCACAGGTGTTACCGATGCGATGATATACCGTCTCAAAGTGTCCTTGAGTGGGTTCCAAATGGCCCCGTACAGGTATGTAACTCAGAGTGTGCAAATAGAAGCAAATAAAGGTCCATTTGTTGTCAGTTATGGGGTCCTTGAAATTAAAATAGTTTGAGAACCACTGTACACTAAATGGAACAGAGCCTAAATGAGTATAATTGGTAACACCTAGGTAGGGAAGATAAGTTCTTTCCATGTGCATAGAGCCTATTCAGTGAGGTAAATAATCGTATCTAAAGTTATGCCATGGTGTACGTGTCTCTTACTGGGAGGGGACGCTGGGCGAGCCAGAACGATGGAAGTGTATGTTCTGCCACTTGCCATCACGGCGGTGCCAGACCCGGGTCTCCTCGGACTGCATGGTACGAGGCATGCCACTGCCGTCCATGTACTGGGTCAACCTGATGTAAGCAATGCATGCCGCGTTCTCCCCAATCAAATGCACATGAGGGTTCAACAAGATGGTGTGCACAGGCTTGTTCCCTTTAGACAGGGCTGGAGGGAGAACAAAGAGGGGGGGGGGGGGTTCCAGGTGATGTAGGTTAGTGTAATCAGGAAAGACATGCCCATCTCAAAACCAAATCGGACGGGTGCTGCATCCAAAATACGAAATTGACGGCAGAAAAAACGAACGGATTTCAAATCTGCATGAGTAGTGATGTGTGAGTAACTAGGCTATTCCTTCCACTGCTGCTATTCCCGAGAGTAGTATGTCATCAAAAATAATGATTTTCATCATAAAACCAAAATGAAATGGCCCTAGTCTTGAAGCCATTTTCGACAATTGTCGAAAACCATGAAAAACGACATACTATAGTATGTCATCGAACTTATAACACACCATTACACATGCCATATCACTTTCTCTTGGAACAAACAATACAATACCTACAATCTTGTTAAAAATCAATGACCAGGACGTAGATACATTAAGCAGGGGCTGCATGTGGCCCACGGGCCGCCGGTTGAGTAGCCCTGCTCTAAACTAAACGTCTCTAGTTGTGCAGATTTTAAATCCTCTCAATTGGGCTGACAGTGTGGTTAAATATTGATATATAGAAAAGGTCATTACATAGTTTTTCAATACTCTAAAAACACTGGTTTTCAACCAGTAGTCCGGTCCTTGAGGAGGTTCCATGTGGCCCCCAGCTAAATGATGGAGAGTAACCAAATGGACTCTTATAGATCTTTAACTCTTGGGAGAGTCTAAAATGAAACAAATTGGTGAGTTAAATGATTGCTGATGAGTTACTGTAGTAGTATTACCTAGTTATTCTATATCTCAGTGTTGGATAGTGGACAACAGTAGGTTGCCAACCGATTCAGGTTTCTGGGACATATCTGGTTTATCTGTGCTATTCTTAGCCAGACAGACAGAGGACATTCTGCCATTTATAGCAGTTGTCGTTCATTTCACTTGCTTTCACTCCACACAATTAGAACCATACCCTTGGAGTTTATCAGTAAACAACCTGTATAATGTACTAGTGTTGATTTTGAGAGCAAATTTTGATTTAGTTTTAGTCGTGGTCTTTTGAATAAATTTCGATTTAGTTTTAGTCACATTTTAGTCAACTGAAATGTTTTAGTGTTATTCTAGTTTTAGTCAACTAAGTACGTATCACAAGATTTTAGTTGACTAAATCTACAGTTGATTTAGTTGACTAATTGGCAGGCCTTGATGACTGATACACACTGTACACTTGGTTGCATGCATAGTTTTAGTCGACAAAATCAACACTTTTGCACAGTACCCTCTGTACGTGCAGGTGCTGGAAAATGCACACTATACTATACCCATTAAAGGACGACTTCACCCCCTATTTCAACCTATCTTCATATAATTCACCCTTTGTCAAGTCCCGCCCGTGGTTGTGCCCCTCTTTGCACCCATTGGTTGCTGTTTCATGGTTGTACAAAAATCCTTTCTCTCCATCCACTACCATTGAAATATGGTATCTTTTGTATTGATATTCTGTGCATTCAATTCTTATTTTAAACTTGGTGTCAGTAAAAGAGAACATCACAGGTGCAGCATGGTGACTGGCATATGTTTGTTTTTAGTTTTTTCCAAAAATGATGTTTTAGCAAATTCAACATTAACAAGGCAGAACAAGGCTGGTTAGTCAGTCAGGGACCAGTCAGAAGGCTGACAAAATGGTGAATTGGTCCTCATTAAGGCCTATTCATAGTTGAGTTTACGGTGAAGAGTGACCAGGTGGTCACCTCCGGGCAGTGCTGTTCTGTGTCCTCCGTGACGAATGTGTGTGCGTGTGTGTGTGTGTAATGAACGGGGAGAGCTACTCGCGTTGTGCTGGCTGTACTGTGAGCCCGCTGGCCCCGCCTCCCCAAGACCCCGTTCCTCTATCCGCACACGCACACGCACACACACACACACACACACACACACACACACAAACAAACACACACTCGTTACGGCCAGGAGGACAGTACTGCTCGGCTATGCTCCTTGCGAGCTGAGCTCTCATTGCAACTATTATAAAGTATACTATAGCCAGCACAACATAACTTCTTGACCAATCACATTGCTCGGAGCGAGTCTCGGTAACCACTGTTTTGGTAAAAACAGAGAGAAGGGCTGGGGAGGGCAGTGGTTTCTCTTCACCGCAGCTCAGTGACGTCATGTTGTAATTCTCGTTGATAGCGGTGGTCACCTAAAACTGGACTATGCACAGGACTTTAATCTGTGTCTCAGAGGAGGGCTGTGGACAGTTCAGAAACCCGCCTGCCATCATCGATGGTGAATATGAGCTAATAGAAACTACAGGCTTTCTATTCCTGCAAAGTTAGTGTGCTATAATGGAAGCCTTTGCATTGATAAAAATCTAAACATATATATTTTTTTATTCTTGTTTAAAAAATAAATAATAAGGTAAATAAATAGTAAATCAAATAAACTGCCTAATGATGATTTCACAGCAACAACTGGCCAATCAATCACAGAGGCTCCCTAGAACGCTGGTGGTACATAATAACGTGTCACTGGTAGTCAGGTTTCTGAGGTGTCCATAGCCCTACATACAAATACAAAATCAATTTTATCACGAGCATTAGTGAGGACCAATTATACAGTATAAAGGTAGGTTGAAACCAGCCTAGCGTCCTATTCTCGGGGGCACAAATAGCAGAACTACACACTCACAATGTGTCGCATTGCTTGTATTATTATTGCTATTACACCAACAAGATTTGATGTAGAGGCAAAAAAGGAGGGAACCAAGAATAGACCCCTGGGGGACTTTATGTTGTTAAATCATTTATACTCAATGCACGTAATGAGTGCCAAGAAGATGATTGAAATAATGTATAATAAAGTTAAAAATTTTAAAGTTCAGTAAACCTATAAAAGGTTGTGGTCACAAAATAACTCACCGTTCTCAAAGTAGAAGCGGTGGAAGTCATGACCTTCCACCAGGTTACCGAGGGCCTCTGGCTCAAAGGAAGTCAACCCAGGATCACAGATCTTCCTTTAAGAGCAACAATAAAGACAGAAATCCAAGATATATTTGAATATTTCAGACGGGTTACACGGGTATCCAACTGTAAGCATGATCATAGAGTCATTGGTGGACCTTGCCTTTCCAGCATATATGGGTGCATATATGGGTGCATATATGAGTGCAGACTACTGCTTACTGCAGTCATAATACCAAACAATGATAGTTTCTAGGTAAAATTCTAAATATAAGCATAGTAATATTAATAATAATAATAATAATAATAATAATAATAATAATAATAATAATAATATTATTATAGTAATATTACAGTGTAAAAGAGTGGTTTTCAACCCTTTTCATATCAAGGACCATTATTTATTCTGCATTTGCGCCACGGACCACCATTTGATGAGATTTTGCCTCTCAGACCCCAAGATTATTTTGTTATCGTTGGATAAGATTTTGTCCGCAATTCCATGCTGTATTAATGTGGTACCATAGGAGAGACAACAGGCAAACGTTGATCAAAATAACATTTTACATTCTCTAATTGTGTAGACTTCTTGTAAATTAAGTAATGCAGATGTTTTACAAGAATGTAACTCTTGAGAGCGTAACATTTATGGGTCCATTTGGTTTCATTTTACGCTCTCAAGAGTTAAATATCTAATAAGGGTCGATTTGGCTACCAACTCTCCATTATTTAGCTGCATGGGGACCACCTAGAACCCCCTCAAGGACCACTGGTGGTCCCTGCACCACTAGTTGAAAACCACTGCTTTACAGGATTGTCTATATTGCTGGTCATGGGTTCCTGGCTATAGATATAAAAAAATAGATGCCTCATTGGCCGTTGCAGTTCGTTGGAGCGATGTGTCTCCAACGAAGGTGGAAGTGATGCGGAAGGCAATCTCGGGAAAGCTTGCCGCCATGTTGCCTGCAAGAGAGACACATTCCCCAGAGCCAAAGGAGGCATCTACCTGTTTATGTCTATGTTCCTGTCCTGACACCCAATGAAGCTCTGCTCATGCTCAGAAAGGAAGGCAGAAGTACTCACGCATATGACTCAAAGTCTCCATTGTTGATGGACTCAATCAGCTGCTCTGTGACTTTGATAATTTCCTGTTTACGAGCTACAACAGACAATCACAGAACAGCATCAACATCATGCATTAGATATCACACATTGAGGCCAGAATGGCCAAATACTAGGCTACTGTTTTTCAGGCAAATGTAAGTCATGAGTGCATGTATAAAGTAAATAGATTTTGAGCCAGTTTCAAACGGGGTGCTATTCTACAAGTAGCAGTATATTGTTATTAGAAATGGAAGGCACATAAACATGTTTTAAAATGTCTTCTTAATTGGAAATAGCACAAAGATAGAAATCTGTGTCTCCCATGACTAATAGCCATACAAGGCAAGGGAAGTAGGATGATGCTAATTATTTCACCCAACAGAGCACCTAAAGACCAAAACAAACCAATGCTCAGATGCAGTTGCTTTCTACAGATGCGGTTTTAACTAAGAGATGTTGACGGTTACCTTTATTGTTATTGGTGCAGGCTGGGGGATAGCGAAAGAAATGACTTATTTGTCCAGAAAAAAATACATGTTAAGTAATTATCCATACCTCCATTACAACCAGGGAAAAAATATATATAGCCAAGAGAAAATTAGGGCCTTCAAATGTAGCCTAACATTTATGTTAGTATCTGCTCATGCATGCTTATGATGTGTTACACATGAATAAGTTGTGGGTGGGGGTGTTTTCTAATATAGACTGTATGAATCAGTGTTGAGGTTATTCAGTACAGAATGCTAATAGAAGACACTCAAGACAGAGGGATTAATCTATATCTTGTCTTCAAACCAAATTATACTCTAAAAAGACAGCAGAACCTCAGGGGTCAAAATCAGAGGTTTGAGTTAATTAAATCCACAGGAAAGGAATATGAATATGATGGTATCCAGTGCAATGGGAATACTATTCCCTAATGTGCAAAAAAAGATGGTGATTCAGTCACTTGGAAATGGAATTGTACCTCTTACAATGTCACAGAGACGGCAGAGGCTAATCTTAAAAGGAGCCACATTTAAAGATATTCTAGGTGTCTCGTGTGGTCATGTATAGGGTCATGGAAGGACAAAGAAAACTGGGGAAACCATGTGATATCATCATCACACCAATGGCAAAGGGCTCAAAGGACAGTTTGACAAGGGGAACATCAGTCTCACGAGTGACCGAGAACAGGGTGCGGGGGGGAGCGGTCAGGGCAGGGTCTCTCTCCCACTCAGGATGGACTTACTCTGGAATGAGGACGTGGGACTCTGCAGTGGCTCAGACATCTGTGAGGAACGGCCTTTCGAGCTCAACATACCGCTCACTAAGCTACCCAGACGAAAGGCTGGAGGAGGTTGTGTAGGTGGATGAGTGTCAGGAGAGAGTGCGGGCGGGTGAAGTATAAGGAATTGTGCGAGTGTGTTCATGTGAGTAGGAAAAGGTAGGCAACGGAGCATGAATTAAAAGGATATTGCCAATGAAAAACGGGGATGAAGAAAAGTATTTTAGAAACAGAAACAAGAATGAAAGGTTGTGTCATACTAGGGTGAAATCAATCCGTGTCATCAGTATCGGTATATAACCGATTCTAGTGTAAAAGGGTGAAAGTCAGACGAAGGGGAGAACGCAGTGGATTATATTTACAGTTACTCAAAATAAATAATCAAGAGTTGGGTTAGGTTAGTTAAGATATATTCGTGCCTTTTGGAAAAGGTGAATGCTTATAGATTTTTATAAACATACTTGCGGCGTGATAAGAAAAAAAGCAGAAACCGAGTGCAGACAAGGAGCCTACCTTTTACATCTTCATCCTCTATGGTGGTATTAGCACTGTCAACGGACTCCTGCATGAAGACATTAAAGGATGTTATATGCAGGTGTGTGAATTAAAGGTAGGACATGAAGAATAAAATGGAACAAATATGTAATATGTATAAAGCTGTGTGTATTACACTTAAAACATGTGCAACTTTGAAATATTATACTGTAAAATACTATTATTACAAACATTCACGATCTGTAAAAACAAAAAACATTTACTGTTCTTATATTGGGCTGTAATAAAGGGCTATAATATTGGGTTCGCTCCAATTTGAATTGCATTAATTAGCCAACAAATTAACATTTTCATCATTCAGGACTCATAATCCATTACTCTGAATGTCCGACTGATTTTAACATGCATGTTGTAGTCTTTAGGTAATGTAAGACAAATGTGAGAATGTGACAATTAGATGAAATGCTAAGTAAATGGTTTAAACAGTTTTTTCCAAATACTATGATACATTATGTAGGCAACATTATTAAAGCAAGTGAAAAAATAGATGCACTGCTGCATATACCGTAGGCAGCCTGAAAACTGTGGGTATTATTAATGTAAATACCTTGTTCCCATCTATTGGATTATGGATCACAGTAGTCTGTGGTTCCTAGAGAAAGAAGTACAACACATGGAACACAAAGTGGAAAGACATGACTTAATTTATGAACAGCAGAAAATATTAAGTATAAAGTGTACATATAATGAGTAGTGTACTGTATTGTAAAACATACTGTGCGTGTGCGTGCGTGCATGTGTAGTCTGTGCAAGCGTGTGCGTGTGTGATATTCATCATGGAGTCTGAAAGTAAAGTAACTATTGGTAAAGGGCGCTAAGTCCACAGGTTCATGTACTTTTTATTTGCATTGTAATCCCCATAGGGGATTAATGTTACTGCTACTGAATTAGTAAAATTTTCGCTAGAAAAGTCAAATATGACTGACTGACAGTCGTAAACGAAAACGATACAGAGACACCTCCCCGACAATATCGCAGAGACAGCTTGTTTATTTTTGGACCACAATTCTTATATGAGACGATTCTAAGATGACCCCATGTTATTCTCCATAGAGAAAAACCTCCATGAACCAGGGGGTGAGCAAGTGACGTCAGGACTTCGACGCTCTATTCCTGGACAAAATAACAAGGCTCTCATATTAATTATTTAATTATTTCTCTATTTTCCCTTGTGAGTCTGCTTTTCATCCAGGCTGATGCTGACAGAATGTCTCACAGTCTCTGTTTCCACTGTTCTTCCTCAGATGTCTGTGTCTCTGGACAGTCAGAGCTTAAGTGGAATCGATTCTGATGACAGCTTAAACTTCTAATCACTCACCAAGATTACACTAGATTATAACATCTGCCTGCGTGCGTGCGTGCGTGCGTGCGTGCGTGCGTGCGTGCGTGCGTGCGTGCGTGTGTGTGTGTGTGTGTATGTATGTGTGTGTGTGTGTGTGTGTGTGTGTGTGTGCGTGCGTGCGTGTTCATGCGTAATCAACATGGAAACAAATGAGAGCACAGAAAGCCTTTGACATCATGCAGATCAAAAGTCACGTGACTTTGCAGGCAAGTCGACAGCAAACACCAGCCGTAATGCAACAAGTGACAGTCTTGCACACTGACATAACAAGCCTAAGGAGCCATTGTTAAACTCCTGCCATGCACAGCCATGCCTTTATTCATGCCACAACAACACAAAGGCATAGAAACTATTCGTCATGAACTACAATGTAATCGTGTAAAAAGGTAGAAAAGGTGACGTGCATGTCACGATGACACTGCAATCTGAGATAGGCACACATAGCAAAGGAATTAGTTGAGGAAGGGAGATGGAACCGTTCTGTTGAAAAAGAGACGGGATGGTTGGTGTGTCCGAGGTATACAGGTTGCCCCTAATTAGCTGTTCACGTGTCTATAGGGTATGTGTACACATTATGTGTTATGGTTAGCTGTAGCAGCAATAGGCTGGAGCTGGGCCATGCTGCACTGTGGCAAACAGCCTGTACACAACACTATAATTCATTCAGGGAGAGCCGCCTAACCTTGGGTTACATAGACGAGAGTATATGTGTGGCACTCGTCATCACGTACAGCTGGCTCACATCCATCCGTGTGCATCTTCTCAAAAGAAGCTTATTGCCGTTTTGATCAGGTTCTTAAGACTGAGATGCGGTAAGACACACCCCTGCTGAGCGGGTAGGGGGAACCTGTACCTCCTCCACGGTGTAGATGCGGGGGGGTGGAGAGGGGTGGAGGGGGGTGGAGGTGAGGTTGTGTATGTATACCAGTGCAGGGGCAGCTGTGTCTTTAGGACTGGTCACTGTGTTGGCTTTGTTGTTGACCTGCAGGGGGCAGTGTAGAGGGCAAGAGGGCACATGACACAAACACTCACATAAACCACACGCACACACGCGCACGCGCACACACACACACACACACACACACACACACACACACACACACACACACACACACACACACACACACGCACGCACACACACGTACCTCATACAGCCCCAGCTAAGTATCTTTCAAAATAAAATTCCTTTTCATGTGCCCTCAATCAATGACTCTAAAGGTGTGAGCTGTGTGGAGCTGTGAGGGTCGTGGAAGAGGTTGGCAATCATTGGAACACGGAATCAAATTCTGGGGCAGTATATATAAACTAATTTGATTTGTACCTCTATATCGCCAAGGAACTGATGCACAAGTGTGATATTGATTCTGTAGCCTACATAGAGGTCCAATCTGAAATTAACTCTCACATACTGTACATATCACATACAGACACACATAGTCTAGTACACAGATGTCTGCACAACAAAGTCTACAGTATATATTGTGCAGAAATATTCCACGCACACACATTCATGGACACACAGAGCCACTCCTATACCTACAGTGTTGGATTCAGTAATACATGGGTGTTCATTGAGGATTAAGTGCTGATAGGAAAGAGACGTTTTTCATCATAGGAAAGATAGAGATGAAGAAACACACAAAAAACATCATCAAAAGAGGATGAATTATTCTCCAAAGACTACCAACAGTCAGCGTGGAGTCTGATTTTAAAACTATGGAGAAGATGATGACCGTAGACTTTTTTCACGGCAGCCATATTGACAAGATAATGACATAATAATGTTACTTCCTGTTACCAATCTATATCTATAAATGCAGATAGATATATATCTTGGCATACTGTATACACACAGTCTCTGTGTGTATACAGTATGTACGTGTGTACTGTACGTACGTCTGTAATCCACGTAAGTCGAGAACTGTTCGCCCCACCGACTTCAAATTCCACACACGTGTTCCACACCCCCACAGGGAGTGCAGTGCCCGGTGTCGAGTCCGTCGGAATGCCGGTTGTCCAGAACCAGCTGATCCATCTGGATCTGATCACCCATATATGGAGCTGGCCTGTTCTGACATCACAATGCTTGTTCTGACATCTGCATAGACTCCATATTTGGGCATGCCTGACAAATAACTCCATATATGGGTATAAAAGGGACACAGTCATAACAACTTGCATCGTCCCAAGTAGGCCAGTCCCCAATGGGCACCGCTCTAGTCATACCAATTAACCATATAATTTGCCCCATGTACTTCCTCATATGACAAACTAGCAAAAATAGCAAACCTCTAAGCTCATAACATGCTGCATCGTGACACGATGTGAGCTTGCAAACAACTATATTATTTTTAAGACACTGCAGAGCCTTTCCAGTGAGCATCCTACTCTGTTTGACCAGAATGAGCCTTATTTAGTATCATCAGTACCACTGGTGAAGGAAGTAACATTCCACAACCATTTATGTCAATTTGACAGCTGTGGAAAACGTCTGTGTATGTGTAGATACTGCATTGGCCGTTGCAGTATATTGGGTCATATTGGCAATTTGGCAGGGGCAAGCCATATTGGCAGGGGCTAATGCACGTATGCTCCATATGTCTACTGAAGCAGCCAACATGATGAGGGGGAAATAAACATTTTAGTCTCAGGTACTTAACAACTACGTTATATTTCTTGCAGTGGAGGTACAGCAAGTTGCCCCAGCCCATGTCAAAGTCAAAGTCGTACGATTTGTCACACACGTTACCGCAGTGAAATTTGTTCCCCCGCATTTGACCCATCTCTTGGAGCGGTGAGCCACAGCCGAGGAGCGGTGAGCTGCAGCCGTGCCGCACTCAGGAATCATTTGACTAGTTGATTTGACCCCCCAATCCAACCCATTGATGCTGAGTGCCAAGCAGGGAGGCATTGGGTCCCATTTTTACAGTCTTTGGTATGACCCGGGCTGGGGATCGAACCCCCGACCTCCCAGTTTCATGGCAGACACTCTAACCACAAGGCCACTCTCTGGTAATATGGTGGCAACATTGACGTACAATCCAGTGACCAATAATACCTATAATAATCTACCTATAATATGTCTACGGTGGAAAAGGCCTATTTCCCACTGCTAGCACTGTCCCTGAATGAGGATGTCATGGCTGTACGATGCCCATTCATCACGAGGCTCATCATCAGACATTGAACGTCGCATCCAATTTGTGCAAAAGACAAGAGAACGTTTTCACACAGTGTGCAAGTCCACTCACCTTGACGCCTTCTGCTGTCTTCTTGTTGAGCAAACTCTTGGCTGCTGTAGATGATAATAAAGAACAGGTATGTCATCGTCAGAGTTCACATTAGATACATACGTGTAAACCTAAGGTCACTTTACCATGCAATCAGCATACAAGCCTCGTCTTTCTACTGTACGTCAAGAAACAATGCAAATGCAACAATCTCTCTGTGCGGGACAGTCAGGGCTCCGCATCATAATCCGAGTTGCCACAGGGAGGGTGGTTGGTTGTGTGTGCTTTCAGTAAGTCAGTGGTTCTCAACCTTTTCAGGCCGCGACCCCACGAAATAAGGCCGTGACCCCCACGCGACCCCACCCTGATTAGTGGAGTTGAGAAATAAAAAAATCGGTTCCACAGATAAATATTATGAAAATAGCAGATCTACAAGCTCACAATGCCTCACTTGCATTTCCGTGTATTTTCACAATTCTTTGCCTCTTCTTATATTATTTGACAATTTGGCCCACCCCACAGATGGAGAACCACTGCAGTAAGTGATGACAAGGGTGTTTGAGGTGCACTGCAAATAGCTGCAGGCTAATTCAGCCAACAAACTCTCACTGTGTGATTATGTCTTCAGTTTACTGACCTGTGCAGCACATCTGCACACATACACATGCACCTACTAGCACGCACGGTTTCTCTCTATGCCTTCCTGTCCTCTGCTCAATGTCACCCTTCTGTCTCTCTTTCTCCATCTTTTACCCATTCTGTATTTAACCCATTCTGACCTGAGATCAGATTCTAAAAATGTCTTCTATGTCAGTCGCTCTTAGATTTTTCAAGAATAGCAGACCTACAAGCTCATAGCGCGACACTCGGTGGCGCGCTATGAGCTTGTAGATCTGCTATTTTTAAATAGCTAAAGCACGACATGATGCTAACACCAAAATGGGTTCCTGCCCAAAATGGTTAAATCATTCGACTAAACAGTAGCACATTGCATTAGCATGCGTTTCATTCAAAACGTAGGTATCCTTTCGTTTATTGCAAGCATTAATAGTCTATGTTGTAGACATAACACAGACTTTTCTGGGTTCAAAACAGCTAATTCATGCATCGTCATGTATTAGAGGGAAAGTGCAGCCAGACATCCGGCTGGGTACAATCCCACCCTTGTCTGTCATTCAAGAAATCTTACCTCAAATGGTTACCACATTCCAAACAAAAGAAGGAAAGACAATTGGAAAAAAACAAAAGAAGAAAACAAAACAAAAAGGAAACAAAATGATGAATAAAATGTTTTATATTTATAAGTCAAAACAAACATACTTGAAGTAACCCCAACAGATGACTAGAGCTCATGAAAGGTGAAAGTAGAAAGCACATATTCTAAAGGGGATATGTATACATGCAAAAAGTGTGAGCAAAGGAGAGAAAGGGAAAGGAATGTTTTTGAATTTTTACCTAATGTCAAGGTGAGATGTCGAGAAACTGAGTCTATGTGTGTGTGTGTGTGTTTGTCCGCGGATAATCTCACAAACTGCACTCCATTTAAATGTGCACACTGCCAGTAGGACAAGTAAGTACCTCTCTGCATTTTCTTTTTCTTTTGAAAAATGTAACTTTAAATATCGGGCTGAAAACTTGCCCAAATAATAAGTCATGCATCATAGATGACTGACATCATGCAGTCCGTGATCCACATGCCATTATTAGATCTGGTCTTGTTTACGTTAGGCCCTGTTTATCAAGTGCTTAGTATAACTGTGACAAAGTGGCAGTTATGTAAGCTGTCAAAACCATGCTACTATTTGAAAACAGGGAACTCGCAGTATTGCTTGATATATTTTCATATTTTCCACTGAAGAAAATGGTCGCAAACTTATTAGATTTATTTGCTTTATTTTGTTGTTATGCAAATCTGTTCTCTCGGCTCTTACTTTACTGCACAAAATGTTTGTGGGTCTTGGGCCTAAACTATAAACGGCATGAACATGACTATGTTTAATATAAGTATGAATATCTGTTCATCTGTACAGCACTTTGGTCCACCATTGTTCGTTGTGATACATGCTTGAGTGAATATGCAGAAGCGTGATATTTTTCTCAATTTAAAAACTATATTAGTATAGTTTTATCATGCATGTACGTATATGTATTATAGCCTAAATGATGGGAAGCAATGATTTAATAAGGTCTAGAAAAACAACACCCTTACGTCAATAGAAAGAGACGACACCAGTGAAGATGCCTTTAAGAATCAATGCTCAACGCAAAGTGTAGACATACCTGACATACCTGAAAAGTTTCGTGTGACCAACAGAGTGGTCAGAATGGCTCCCTGCAGTGACAAGCGAAAGGATAGAGAAGGAAAGAAGGAAGAGCGGGAGGAAGGAAGGAATGGAGGGCAGAAAGAAACAGAGGTGTAAGTAACAGTAAAATGGGACAAATCTGCCATTTAATGTAGTTTAATAGCAAGAAAAAGGGAAACGGAAGGAACTTGGAGGTCGGTAACTATGTCTTAGACGAGGAAAAACCTTGAAGTCTATAGCAGTGGTTATCAATCCTGTGGGCCAGAATATTGCAAGCCACAATTTGTTTTCCACAATCGATTGGTTGATCATTAAAATAAAATTACTCTGACAAAGGTTTATAGATTTTCAAGTGGGCCCTGATCCAGAAAAGGTTGAGAACCACTGTTTTAGAGAATAACCTTGAAGTCTATATAGAGGGAGAGCTAACACAGAGAATGATGGAGAGAGAGAGAGAGAGAGAGAGAGAGAGAGAGAGAGAGAGAGAGAGAGAGAGAGAGAGAGAGAGAGAGAGAGAGAGAGAGAGAGAGAGAGCAATAGAAAGAGATGTTAAGGATGACGATGAAAAAATGGGTTACTTGTCTAGAGTGAAGGTGAATTCAAAGGACACACTGCCAGTAGTTTCACCTTGAGTTTTCTTCTGGCGTTGAACTTCTTCAGACACTCTACAGTCTCCTGCCTGTGCATCATTGAGGCTACAGTGGACCGTTGCTGCGGAAGAAAAGAGAGCATTGTAGAACATTTTAGGAGTAGGAGGAGAGTCTTGAATAAAAAATAAAATAAATACATAATAGAAAAGAAATCAAAAGAAGATTGTGTGTGTGTGAGTGTGTGTGTGTGTGTGTGTGTGTGTGTGTGTGTGTGTGTGTGTGTGTGTGTGTGTGTGTGCATGCGCATGTGTGTGTGTGTGTGTGTGTGTGTGTGTGTGTGTGTGTGTGTGTGTGTGTGAGTGTGAGTGTGAGTGTGTGTGTGTGTGTGTGTGTGTGTGTGTGTGTGTGTGTGTGTGTGTGCGTGCGTGCGTGCGTGAGTGCGTGCGTGTGTGTGTGTGTGTGTGTGTGTGTGTCTGTGCGTGCGCGCATAAGCCACATACGCAGATCCAGGGGTGTTTGAGTGCCTCTGTGGAAGTAATGCGCTTGCTAGGATTGATGGTCAGCATCTTGTTGATCAGATCTTTGGCCTCAGGAGTGACGGTGTCCCACTCCGGGGACGGAAACTGTCACACATAAAATAGTCAAAAATGTCAACTTATCAGTGAAAAGAAAAGAAAATAGCATAGGGAGAAAACAAAAGACGACGAGAGAGACACTGACAAGAATGAATCCTTAGTGCCTGTGTGTGTGTGTGTGTGTGTGTGTGTGTGTGTGTGTGTGTGTGTGTGTGTGTGTGTGTGTGTGTGTGTGTGTGTGTGCGTGCATGCGTGCGTGCGTGTGCGTCCTCTTACATCGTAGGCCCCAGCCTTGATTTGCTGGTAGAGGCGGTGTTGGTCCTCGTCCCAGAAGGGAGGGTATCCCACCAGCAGGATGTAAAGGATCACCCCTGGCAGGACAGTCACAGGTTAACGTCAAGCATCCCAACAGGACGGACCCACACACACACACACACACACACACATATATCTAATGTACAGTATGTCCCCCACAGACACAGTCACACGATGCCTGTTCACACACGGCGAAACCCCCGAGGTGGAGAAGACCCAATCAGCCCACAAAGAGGCTGCAGTGTCGTCAGGCTTATATGCTACGAAGGGAACATGAGAGGTGAGAAAAGGTTATTTATTTACCACAGGCCCACATGTCCACGGGTTTCCCATACGGGTCTTTCCTTAGAACTTCTGGAGACAGGTAGCCCGGAGTGCCAGCAAAACCTGGGGGACAATGTGGAATATGGTGGGAGGGAATGGGAAGTTCAATGACTGGGCAGTTCAGTTGACTGACTTTCTGATCGATTGATCGATGGATTGATTGATTGATCGATTGATTGATTGATCGATTGATTCATTGATTGGCTGGTTGATTGGTTGATTGATCAATGGATGGATACTCACCGAACCATGCCTGCTGGTCCCCCTGCACCTCGATAGCCAGCCCAAAGTCAGCCAACTTGACCGCCGCCCCCTTCAGCTTACTGGCCAATAGGAGGTTCTCAGGCTGGGGGGGGCGGAGTCAAACAGGTTAGAGGCGAGATCGTCGTACGCTCTGGGAATGGGTTGCCCACAGACACAGATCTAGGATCAGATTAGGCTCACCAAATCCTAAATCCAAAACCATTAGGGGTGAATATACTAAACTGCTCTTAAATCAGTAACCGGGGCAAGTCCCTTTCTGTCAGACAAATGGCAGGGCAGACAGACGGTAATGCTCACAGGACCGAGGGCTGTGGAACAAATCTCTAGCTGAGCACTTCCACACTGGAGCTGTGCACCTGGCTCCGTCCCGCTCACGAAATCCGAATACGTGGATTGATGCCAGCCACGTGGTGGTCTGTTCCACGCGTACACCGACCCAATGTGTTCAGATCAGTGAGCGAGAACCGAGTGCACGCTGCAGGAGGAAGGCTAAAGAGGGGAGGGTGACATGTAACAGGAGAGTGAGTGTCAAAACAAGTGACTCAGCCACACACACAAATATTTCTGTAAAAACAAAACGGACAATTGACAACACTGACAAGACAGTTTAGCAGATTCCTAATCCTGAACGCACGGAAGCCCCCAGCACACAGAGAGGAAAAGATACTGCACTGTATATAAGCCAGAAAGGTCTCTGCTAACCTAAGGCCATTGAGACACTGTGCCCGAATGAATAAAACATTTAGACACACCAATCTACTGCATATAAAATAATCAAATAACCACGGCACACAGGCAGTAGATGACACCAGTGTATTTCTACAAAAGGATTTAATTTCTCCATGTAGTATTATTTAAAACCTTATCTGTTATCCCAACAGTATCTTTGAGCCAAAAAAAATAAAAAAGCCTGGGTACCGAGGCTATCCCAACAGAGATGGCACTTAAGATAGAATATAGAAAATCCAGTATGTAAACAGTAACAATAGTATATTAACAGTATTCGATCCAGAGTGCGTTTGAGTCAATGGATTGAGGTGACAAGCGAACTCTCTCATTCTCTCTTGCTGTTTCCAACTTAACATAAGTTTTACATAATTATGCAAATGGTATGTCTTTCCTGTGTTGCCGGCTTGTGCTGCCATGTCAAGTGTTCTACTCTCTCCCCAAACACACACATGCATGCACACGCACGAGCACGCGCACACACACGCACGCACACACATGCGCGTGCGCGTGCACGCCGCACACACACACACACACACACACACACACACACACACACACACACACACACACACACACACACACACACACACACACACACACACACACACACACACACACACACACACACACACAGTATCCACAGTACACAACTACACCCTCTTGAGAAGGGTTTTAACTTTAAACCAGACTTTAGTTTCTATGCCAAGGTCACACACTAGATACAATTACACTGTAAAAAAAACCTACGCTGTAAACATTCGATTTTTGTATCCCGTGAGAGAAACATTTGTTTCCTTCATCAACATAAAGGGAAAAGTTTCATAAAATATGAGAATAAGGGTTTTGGGGGTATGATGTAATTATTACACAGTGACCTGCTGCCTGCCACCTGTTTGTGGAACAACGGTGAACACCAAAAAAAACCCATGCAGGACGTTTCTGTTTGGATGAATGGGCTGCCAATGGACGTTGCACCTTGCCATTAATGGTATAGTAAGATGACCGCGGTCTGCTTATGGTCCATATACTGTCTCCCCCTGGTCAGCCGGGGGGGTGCCTGATGGAGGGGAAAAGGAACAGCGGCCTGCTCACTCGTCCTCATGCACTGAAGGAAGCATGAGTTCAGCCCGGGGCTCTCCCCAGGTCGGCGGTAAGAGGGAGAGTGGTGCACAGGATTACAGCTTAGGAATTGGCACCGGGTGAAGGGTGGGGGAACGCACCGAGCTCCAGATATGTCAGTGTCGTCCAGGGACGTGCAGAGAGTGTTAGTGGGGCACTTTTGAACTAGAATAGCGAAAATAGCTGATCTACAAGCTCACAACGCGTCGCAGCGTGACGCGTTGCTGTGCTGTGTTCAAGTTCAGGAGACTGAAAAAAGCAAGCATGGCAAGGAAAGGAGCGGCATTTGCATTTCTTTCACAATAGTAAATGCTGCATTTGTGGTCTGGAAAGGGCAGTTGTTTCACAGATGGATAAAAGGGCAGGGGCACGTCCCTGGTGTCGTTGATGCAACTATACAAACCTTTAGATCCCTGTGGACGATTCCATTAACGTGGCAGTGGTGCACGCTCTCCAGAATCTGTTGTATGCAGTGGCTATTGGAGGTGGATGGGTGGGGTGGGGCGGGTTGGGGGTGCATGGGGGAGGAGAAACAGGAAGATGAACGGAGGGGAAGAGTTATGTTATACCGTACGTGACCTGTGCACTGTCCATCCATAATCCTATGGCAGCCATTGTTTTTCTTGTCTCTAGAATGTTTACCACTGGTCATCATGTGGAGATATTATTATCACTGACACAAGTTACTGTTACAGTAGCATGAAGGACCAGGATGGTCCTTAATCATTCTAAAGTTACTGTTACAGTAGCATGAAGGACCAGGATGGTCCTTAATCATTCTAAAATGATATCTGTATTCTCTTCTCTAATGCGTCCTCCCTTTGCCCTCTCACAGTTTTAAGCTATTTTGATTTCTCTCCACCTCCATCAGACCCTCATTCCTCCTCTCTCTCTCTCTCTCTGCCCCCCCCCCTCTCTCTCTCTCTCTGCCCCCCCCCCCCCTCTCTCTCTCCCTGCATCAATGCCCCTCTCCCCAGGGACCTCATATATGAACATGAAGCTGTTATCGTAAGGTATGTCTTGTATATGATTAATTCTTCATACCACATATCATTAATCACCATTATATATAGCCATATGGGAGCTGAGACAGCGCTTTCACGCCTCTGATATAACCATTATGTGAAATAAACACGCACATACGCAAAGACACACACACAGCAGCGTGCGTGCACGCGCGTGCGTGCGTGTGTGCGTGCGTGGGTGCGTGGGTGTTTGCGAGTGCATACCTGGCATCAGCCTCACTGTAGTACTCCCTGGCTACGATGTCTTCAAACAGCTCTCCTCCGGTGACCCTGAGACGGGGATGGGAAGGGGAGACCATTGTTACTGATCCGGTTCCAGTTTCACCCAGCTGATGACTGCTCAGACGATCGGGATGAGCGCCTCGGGGGAGGGGAGGGTAACTGGTAAATGTTGCATTTATATAACGCCTTTATCCAAGGCGCCTTTATCCAAGGCGCCTTTATCCAAGGCGCTTTAGATTGTGTATCAATTCACCCATTCACACACACATTCATACACTGATGGCGGCGGAAACCATGCAAGGCACCAACCAGCACATCACGAGCAATTAGGGGTTCAGTCAGTGTCTTTCTCAAGGACACTTCGACACTAACTCTGGGCCCAGGTTTGAACTGGCAACCTTGCGGTTACTATCCAACCACTCTACCCTTGAGCCACCGAGCGCCTCGGGGGAGGGGAGGGCGGAGGGGCAGTTAGTTGCTCAGGGACACGTAGGCGTACCTGTTCGTGACCTGCTGACTTCCAGATGGCCTCTATACCAGGCCCCCAGAACGGCTGGCCAACGTTGATGCCGCCCCATCCCTACTGGCCAAAGCTGGAAGTGCAGGCCAGCGGGGCGAAATACATGGACGTTCATTGAGGTATTTCGTGACGTAGGACGCAAAATGGGTCTCAAAATTGAGACCAACAGAGGCAGACTTCCGGGTGCTTCAGAAACTCCATTTACATATAACTCTATGCTCTATACCCACTTTCCCAAGCACTGGGTAAAAAGTTAAAAAATAAATCCCATTTTCATTTTCTACAATAAAAAATAAATGTCCTGAAAGCTTGTGCAAATGTAACTAAATGGACCCGTAAAACACTCTTTTACAGTGCATCCTAAAGACATCTTCACTTATCATTCCTTATCATCTTCCCAGTGCCTTCAGTCACTCAAAGACTGTATATACAAGTCCATACACACGGCACGAATACCTACTCCTAAATTATTAGTATAAATATTTGTATACCGGTATGCATGTCTGTAGAAGTATATGTATATGCACGGACGCACACACATGCTTATACTATTACTACTACTACTACTAAGCATGCAAGCGCGTGTGTGTGTGAGAGAGAGACAGTACATTTACTGTATGTGTACATGTGTTTGTGTGTGCATTCTTGATATGTAAGTTTGGTGACTGTGTGTGAATGTGTTATGCGGTGTGTGGTCTGTGGGGACATAAATCTCTCCTGAGGGTCTTCTATAGGCGGGCCCTCAGGACATGGACTAAGGCAGCTCCTCCAATAGCCAACAGGATGGTGAATATAGGTCAGTCTGTTATAGACACATGAGAACAATCCTGGCACCGTTAACCTCACATACACAGTAGTGTACAATTTGGCGTGTGTGGATGCGTGCATGCGTGCGTTACTTACAGGTCAAACACCAGATAATGGAAGCCCTCTTCTGATATGCTGTCATGGAGTCGTACTGGGAAAGAAAACAACAAAAGGGGTTGAAAATGCAAACACAGAAGAGAAGAACGCAGAAGAACAGGAGGTAAAAAGAAACCCAAATGAATGGGGAAAACATCGCCACAGAGAGAAGGAATATTCATCATCATTATCTCTGGTCCCAATAACGTTAGGAGTTCTCCTTAATGCTATGGGACTAGCTCTGGTCGCTATAACGTTAGGAGTTCTCCTTAATGCTATGGGACTAGCTCTGGTCGCTATAACGTTAGGAGTTCTCCTAGCTCTGGTCGCTATAACATTAGGAGTTATCCTAGCTCTGGTCGCTATAACGTTAGGAGTTCTCCTAGCTCTGGTCCCTATAACGTTAGGAGTTCTCCTAGCTCTCGTCCCTATAACGTTAGGAGTTCTCCTTAATGCTATGGGACTAGCTCTGGTCGCTATAACGTTAGGAGTTCTCCTAGCTCTGGTCCCTATAACGTTAGGAGTTCTCCTAGCTCTGGTCCCTATAACGTTAGGAGTTCTCCTAGCTCTGGTCCCTATAACGTTAGGAGTTCTCCTAGCTCTGGTCGCTATAACGTTAGGAGTTCTCCTAGCTCTGGTCCCTATAACGTTAGGAGTTCTCCTAGCTCTGGTCCCTATAACGTTAGGAGTTCTCCTTAACGCTATGGGACTTTCGATCCCTTGCAACCACGCCACAGGGTGCGCACCCTCTCGTCTTTAGTAAAAATGGAAAATAAACTGTCGCTACCTTTCACTACCTGCTTTGCTTAGTGGGAACACTCTGAACTCACGCATTGAAGAACTGTATTACTTACTTCCCTGCGCCCTCTACAGATCCGTTCCATGGAAGTTTGTGTTGGTCATTATATACTTCATCGTACGACAAATACCAAAAATAGCCCATCTACGACTACAAGCTATGCAATGCCCAAAATAGCGAAGTTGGGGTTAATTAGGTTAAAGAGTACACGCGCATGGCAAGGTTGTGTAGCAGCTGTTGAGCTCAGAGAAAGCCTGTGAGAATACAGTAACTGACCTCTATTATAAGAATTCTGTCAGGAATGTTTCCAAATTAGTTAACACGTCGCAGAGAGGCACTATAAACCACAACTTAAACCCTTTGAATCTGAGAGATTTGACACATTTCATTTGGCGTACCTTTGGCGCATTGAAATGCTTCCACCAAGCGATTTAGTATAATATAAGCCAGGGGAACTGATAGCCTACTGTATATCTGTCACTTGTAGTGGATTCATATTCAGCAGAGAGAAGAGGTACAGTGAGGTGTGCACTGTGCATCAAGTTGGTGATAATGCTATCATTAAAGATGGCAACCGATGACTTGAACGTACAGTAGATTATGGTAGACCTTCATAAAACCAATTTAAATTGGGTTTTTTTGTATTTTATATTTTTTATAAAGGGACAGACAGTAGGCTGACAGGAAATGGGGAGAGAGATGGGGGGGTGACATGAAGTAAAGGCTGTTGGGATCGGGAGTCGAACCCGCGGCACACTGCCAGGCTTGGACTACTGGCCAAGGTGCCTGGACTGCTGAGCCACGTCTCAGGCCAGACCTTCATAAATTTTGAAGAAAAAACAAACTGTTTCACCTTCACCCAGCTGAAGAGCTGTTAGAGGTTAACTGTCTCATGGACACTTCGACATGTTGCTGGGCGGGCTGAGAGGTGAACCGGTGACTTTCTGATGACCAGACGACCTCTCTAACCAAGGGCTGACTAAGTACTTGAGTAGGTGCAGTATAATGGGTACAGTTCAACCAAAGTGCAGGTCAATACAAAATATGCTATGAGGATAAAACCAGAAAAAGCCACTAGCCTGTTTCCATCAGGGTCCTCCATTGTGGAAACATGCTTGAACCTATCACTATGGAAGTTGAAAGTTGAAACTAACAGCAAACTTATTTTTGGACATTGATCACCGTAGAGGCGTAGAACATCAATTGTATTCAACTTCCAACCCAGCATGGCATCTGACATATTCCAAGAAATGTTTGATAACTTGTAAGGCCACTAAGAAACGACGGGCTCCATTTTCATTATCCCTAAACTTCTTTGCCTTTTTTTTTTTTTTACTATTTTGAAAAACATTTTTCAATAGTTCAACTAGCCAGTCTACATTGACACATTGTGAGCTTGTAGACTGGCCATTTTAACTATTCAAAAATGTTTAGCAAAATAGTAAAAAAAAAGGCAAAGAAGTTTAGGGATAAGGGGTTTAGCGGTGACGAAAATGGTGCCCTAAGACTTATTTGGGGGACAAAATATATTTGGGCATTAACTTTAACTTTCTTACAGAAATTGCTTTCTTGTTTTTTGTTTAGTTTTAGTTTTTAATGTGAGGTAGTAGGGTATTTAACTCTTTGCGTCAACAGGATGAGAAAAATCACACCTCATCTGCTTTTGAGTGCTTTAGTGGCCACTGTCCAGTGTGTGTTTTGGTGATCATCTCTTGACGTCTTTACTTACTTGGGCTCTCGACGCCGAGATCGTCTTTGGACGTCTTTTTTAATATCAATTGAATACGCTTCACAACTCTGTTCTGTATGCGCTCGTAACACTCTGGTGCGATAAAAAAAAAAACAGGAAGAAATCAGACATGAAATGTCCACTGGCTAATGCCGTCTATGTGAACGTTTTTAGAATCCTAATATCTCGGATTCTTCTTCCAGACTCGGAGCATTGTACCTTAGAAACATGGTGTGAGAAAATCGCCAAAGTGTATAACTGGTCTGAGACTATTTATTATTGGTTAGAGACGGGAGATAACAACTAAGACAAAAAAGATAAGAAGATAGAAGAATGGTGTGAATATATGAGCGGGAAACAAGAAAGAACAAAGAGTTAAGTGGTATGACAAGGTAGAAAGGATAAAGAGGTCAAGAAGTTAGAGAAGAAAGGGGGCGAGAGAGAGAGAGAGAGAGAGAGAGAGGAAAGCTAACAGAGGCTCTCTTCTCTTCCTGATGACTCAGCTGGGAGACCACACAGATACATCATCATTAGGTGTGAGTGCATTCACACGCACACATGCACATGCACATGCACACGCACGCACGCACGCATGCACGCACGCACGCACACACGCACGCACACACACACACACACACACTGGAAGATGAATAACCATGTGAAGAATCTTCAGGGACCTGAGAAGCAAAGTGTGTGTGTGTGTGTGTGTGTGTGTGTGTGTGTGTGTGTGTGTGTGTGTGTGTGTGTGTGTGTGTGTGTGTGTGTGTGAGAGAGAGAGAGAGAGAGAGAGTGCATGCATGCGATTATGTGTGAATATATCAAGACTGTGCAGCTTACCAATGTTGGGGTGCTTCAATAAACGGCAAATCCTGGCTTCTCTCTCCAACTTCTGATGATCTATAAGAGATGAGAGTTTTGATAGTTTACATTTCCCCTATGATATGATATGATATGATATAGTACTTTATTGTCAGTTCACACTGAAGTTTGTCTTACAACCCAGCAGCCTATGAAATGTAGCTTTTAGCGAAGGTTCAATAAGGAAGATCTTAACCAACGCTTTCATTTGGCCTTTCAGCTCGTCATTTCTGTTCTCACACTGTCAAAATCTGTTCACAAATCCAAGCACTTTGCAGCAGCTAATCAGTTGATTTGACTCCGCCTTTAAATATGACTGCCTCTGACACTTGCCACTCTCTTTTCAGTTTGCAACAAGCAACCCACCTCCATCCACAAATCCACCTTGTCATCTAGTGTTGAGAAGGAAGGAGGTTCATCTGCTAAGCCTCCACCACCAGCGTTTAGACTCCAATGCTCCAATGGGGGGGGGGGGGGGTTTCTCCCTATTAAAAGCTAATCTTATGGCCCAGGCCGTAGCGTAACGGTCTGGGCACCGGACTGGTGATCCAGTCGCGGTGTGCCGCGGGTTCGACTCCCGGACCCGACACGGCCTTTACCGCATGTCATCCCCCCATCTCTCTCCCGTTTCCTGTCAGCCTACTGTCTGTCCCTTAAAAAATCAATAAAAGGCGTAAGCCGCAAAAAAATATCTTAAAAAAAAAAGAAAAAGCTAATCTTATGCAATAAATGCAATCGGAGTCTAATCGCCAAAATCTTCTGCTATAAACGTTTGCCATTTTGCTTGCTAAATTGCTGCCAAAATAATCCCTCCAATAAACATTCGCTTATTCCATATTGGTGTGATCTCTCCTTTTATTGAATGGCTTTCAGCTCCATCTGAGGGTGTGTTGAAGAAATGCCCGTAATGCAAGATGTGAAGTGAGTTGCATTGATTTGTTCATGCTCATTATGCATGTAAGCAATTTCCATCGGATTGAGCACAAAAACCATGCCCCCTCCCGCTGAGACGCGCTGAGCAACAGTACGGCGCGGGCACTCGTTTGCCTGTTAGCTTGCTTAGTTGTGCATTTTTTGTAAAACATTGCACGTGACATTTGTAGGACGCTGACTGAACCAAAAACGAGTGCTCGTAAGCCCAACCTGGTGGAAAGCGCTTACATGCTGCTCATAGTGTCTTTCTGCACTCGGGTTCACTGTTAACTAGGGAACTATGCAATATGCATGGTTGTGTGTCTGTGTATTGCACCAAAAATAGCATATCGAAAAGGAGGTAGAGCAGGTCATCCAATGATCCGTGGGTCGGTGGTTTGAAACCCGGCTCCTCCTGTCGAAGTGTCCTTGCATGGGCAAGACACTGAACCCCACATTGCCTTCAGTGGTTGCCACCATTGGTGTGTGAATGTGGGAAGTGAGGCGTTTCACCTCCCAATGTATGAATGAATGGACCATTGTAAAACGCTTTGCACAAAATGCAATCCATTATTATTATTTTGGGCGCGAAGAATAAATCAGTAATATTGTCTTGGTAGATCACTCCCTGTATGAATAGAATAAATCAGTAATATTGTCTTGGTAGATCACTCCCTGTATGAATAGAATAAATCAGTAATATTGTCTTGGTAGATCACTCCCTGTATGAATAGAATAAATCAGTAATATTGTCTTGGTAGATCACTCCCTGTATGAATAGAATAAATCAGTAATATTGTCTTGGTAGATCACTCCATGTATGAATACAATAAATCAGTAATATTGTCTTGGTAGATCACTCCCTGTATGCGTCGATGCCAGTGCCCTCGCAGCAAAATCTCACTGCACTGGAATTCAATCTAACTCTTCAACATCCTTCTACTATTTATAGTGACTCATAGGAATAGACTAAGTGACAACCAGGAATAGTCTGGTGACCACCGGAGAGACGGGTGGCAGCCGGAAATTAGACGGCACCCGGGAGCAGTATGGGTTAGCGCCCCAGCCTGTGTTCCGTGAGGAAGAAGCCCAACAAACCCACGGTGAGGCCTTTAGGAGGGCCATTCAAGCCTCAAGCGGAGCCTGCGGCACCACCAAGGGCAAGGTGTGGCCTGCGGAACCGTTGCGGCTTGAGAATCCACCATTCCTGAATAAAGTGCCTGGTGCTGGGAGTCTGGTGCAACGCACAGGGCCTGACCTGGTGAGAGCAGGAGTGGACCTGGTGAGACGTAGGAGGGGCCCGGACAGGTGTCAACCCACAGAGCCTAGTCCTTCCATGTGCCAGAATGGTACCTCCCAGTCCCGGCAGAGTAGTTCAGGAGGAACGGATTGTGTGGCCCTGGTTTTTCCCTAATGGGACTTATTGAGGGTAGCTACTGGGACGTAAGTCGGGACTTGATCACTCCCGGCTGGGTCACCTGAGTGAGGGGTATGATGTTGCGAGACCCGAAACCCTGATGACCTTGGGATACATCACTGAGGATACGTCCCAGGTGCATCCATTTATGTATGTATTTTGTTATAGTTATACAATATCCCATGGGCCATTATGTGTGTAGAGAGTGTCGATAAACTTCCTGTAAGCCCCTGATATCTTTTAAATTCTCACAATTCTTTGCCTGGTTGCTTTACTGTCCTAGATCCGTTTTGTACATTTTGGGGGGAATGTTTTTATTCTGTACTGTCACACTGCCATCCAGCAATACTGTCTGTCATGTCTCGCCAATATTAGTGATGTAGGAGTTCAAGGAAAACATATATTGAGTCTAGTTCAAGGTCAAAGGTCTTAATCTATATGTTAATTACAACAGGATAAGGTAAATGATGCTCAACACTGTGCACTGATACGGGGAAGCTGGCAAAAGCAGAAATATTATGCTAGCACAGAGAGGCTCATTTCTGTATGGCCCATACTATACATTGTCTTTTCTCTTAATTAATGGGAGAAGGATTCTGTATTACTGTTTGTTATCGATTACTGTTATTATCGTAATTATTCCCGGGGCCGTTTGGAAGAAAACGCCATAGACAATAAAGAGAAATCTAATGTTTGTTTTGAGGACTTAAACAAACATTAGCACCCGTTGCTTAAACAAACATTATGTTGTAATTGATGTTGTAAGATGATGAGCGCCCCTCACTTCACATGGGTGTGATTTTATGTAGCTTTTGGCCGCGGACCCCCATCTCAAAATATGTTGTTCCAGGGACCTCCCCAGAAGCAAATATTTGAGTTAAAAATGTTCACTGTGTGAGTGGTCCAGGCACACTGGCTGGTATAGCCCAGTTTGGCAGTGTACGGCGGGTTCGACTCCTGATGGCCTTTACTGCATGTCACCCCCCATCTCTCTCCCCATTTCCTGTCAGCCCTCTATAAAAAAATATGAAATAAAGGCGAAAGCCACACACATAAAAAAGAATGTTGCTGTGAAAGAATATATGTTAAAAAGATTTGCACGTTTTCCCGATTTTTCCAAAATTGCAGATCTACAAGTTCGTATGCTATGAGCTTGTTGATCTGCAATGCTACAATAGCCAAAGTAGGCCTATAACAGTATAGGCCTACTTTGGCTATTGAAAAATAGCTGGTTAAAACACCAGGTTCCTGTCCTGAATGGGTTAAATCATCCCTGCAGGTTGAAGGGAACTATGTCCACTGACTTCGGCACAAACAAGTCAAAACAGACATTGTTAACTTCTCACCGAGCGCTTTCGGCAACCCGTTTTAGCTCTGCTTCAGGACAGGGAGAGACAGAGAGAGAGAGGGGCCAGAGGGAGGTGGGGGGGGGGTGAGAGATGAGTGGATGGTTCTACTTTTCGCTGAATAAAATAGGACGCCTATTTTTCTCTCGTGTCCTCCTCTCCTGTTTCCGTTCTTGTTGACGATGTGGAAAGCATGGACTCAATTCAGCCTGAACTGCGGAACAGTAGTCAGGAGCATGTGAGTTGTTCTCCTGAGAGACTGTGTTTGAGTGTGTGTGTGTGTGTGTGTGTGTGTGTGTGTGTGTACAGTATATGTGCGTGTGTGTGTGCTCGTGTGCGCGCGTGCGTGTGTGTGTGTGTGTCTGTGTGTGTGTGTGTGTGTGTATGTGTGTGTGCGGAGAGGTGTAATACGCGTATTGCGTAAGTTAACATGGACATCACTGTAGTCACTGTACTTTTTTTGTTATCAAATGTTTTTTATTTAAGACAATAACTCTGTACTCAACTGTTATTGTAACTCTGAGAGTATATAGAGGGTATATGCACGTGACATCATCATCATCATCACACCTACTGAGTGGCAAAAGAAACTACTTTCTGGCCATGCCACTGCATGCAACTCACTTTGCCACTCGATTTGCAATTTATTTGTCACTAAATGACAAATAAATAGCATAAGCATACCGGTATGTACTGTAGGCTAAAGCCTCTCTCACACTCTGGGACTCTTATTTCACAAAACCTGTCCTCCAAAATGTGATGAGCTCATTGCCTCTATAGTATCGGATGGACACCAGCTTTCAAATTGTTTTTGTGTTTTTCTTTATAGCAGTCTCTGTGTGTGTGTGTGTGTGTGTGTGTGTGTGTGTGTGTGTGTGTGTGTGTGTGTGTGTGTGTGTGTGTGTGTGTGTGTGTGTGTGTGTGTGTGTGTGTGTGTGTGTGTGCACGTGCGCACGTGCGCACGTGTGTACAAAGCCTTATGAGTATTTAACTATAGTATAAGTGCATTTAGCATGTCATAGCAGACATAATTGTAGTAGTTGACTGATTTAACATTGAAATGTTGTACACTAGACCCTACACACTTTACCTTATATGCAAGGAGAGAAGCACACTTCGCAATGGCATCATGGCGTGCAGGGGACACAAAAATGACAGGTAAACTGCGTCTCCAGACCTGTGCACCTGTTTCATAAGTAACGTGTGCATTTCTGACTATCTCTTTATCTTTTTTATTTATCACACACACACACACACACACACACACACACACACACACACACACACACACACACACACACACACACTAATTATAGGCTATACTTGCTGTTTACTTCTCTTCCACCTCTCTCTCCCTCTCTCCCCCCCCTCTCTCTCTCTACAGGTAGTCCACCTCCCAGGCAGCTGGACATCTGTTGTCTAGCAACTCCTGCACCAATCAGAATGTCAGTCCGCTCCTCTTCTCTGCAGTGGAACCAGCCTTGCATGCAAATAGATAGCCAACACACACATGCGCATGCACGCACGCACGCACGCACACACACACACACACACACACACACACACACACGCACGCATGGAACCATGGAGCGGCCAACACTATTGACTTGGCTGAAATACAAACAAAAAAGTGACATTTCATCATGCCATTTGTTCTGGGTATAGAAAATACATTTAGTGCCACCGTTTTACCACCAGGTCACTGTGACCTGGAGGTCTACTTAACAAGGGTGGGCAACTTTGAAGATGGAGAGGGCAACATCACTATATTTCCACACTCACTCCAGAGGGCCACAAATATGCAAGTTTATCTCTTAGCAAAAAAATTGCCAATCTACAAGCTTAAAATGCTTTTCATGGGTCCCGGGACCCATGTGGTCTTTTAGATGGGTAATTTTAGGGGCATTTTATGAGTCCTACCTCAACGACGTTAGAGTACGGCACTGAGTACAGTATTGCATCCCAGGACCCCCAGAGGGTGACATGATTGCGTCCTTTCTTAATTGAGTGAGTCTAAGGCCTCACTCACACCTTCGCAACAGACTGATGTATGCTTGTTGTATGCAAAGAGTGTGATACATCTTGCCCCAATGCATTTCCAATGGGAGTCACATGGTTTGACACAACATTTGTGTTGTATGAGGGGGAGGGGGGGCAGTCGAAACACAGCCGAAAGCCATACAACAGCTTGTAGTGCAAAATGTTGTATCAAACCATGTGACTTCCATTGGAAATGCATTGGGGCGGCCATGACACTTACATCTTGCTTACATCTAGCATGCATCAATGTTGTATGCTAGATCGAAAGGTGTGAGTCAGGCCTAAGGGTGCATACACACCTTTCCAGCACATGCTGTACAGCGCTGTATGGAATCTGTAAGTGTCATGGCCGCCCCAATGCAATCCTAATGGAAGTCATATGGTTTGTAGTCCACATTTTGGACTACAAGCAGTTGTATGGCTTTAGGCTGTGTTTCGACTGCGCCCCTCCCCCGCACACAACACAATGTTGTGTCAAACCATGTGACTCCCATCAGGAATGCATTGGAGCGGCCATGACACTTACAGATGCTGTACAGCGCTGGATGGAATCTGTTGGAAAGGTGTGTACGCACCCGAAGGGTGCGTACACACCTTTCCATGTTGTGTGCGGGGGAGGGGCGCAGTCGAAACACAGCCTAAAGCCATACAACTGCTTGTAGTCCAAAATGTGGACTACAAACCATATGACTTCCATTAGGATTGCATTGGGGCGGCCATGACACTTACAGATTCCATCCAGCGCTGTACAGCATGTGCTGGAAAGGTGTGTACGCACCCTAAGGGTGCGTACACACCTTTCCAACAGATTCCATCCAGCGCTGTACAGCATCTGTAAGTGTCATGGCCGCTCCAATGCATTCCTGATGGGAGTCACATGGTTGGACACAACATTGTGTTGTGTGCGGGGGAGGGGGGCAGTCGAAACACAGGAAAATGCCATACAGCTGCTTGTAGTCCAAAATGTGGACTACAAACCATATGACTTCCATTAGGATTGCATTGGGGCGGCCATGACACTTACAGATTCCATCCAGCGCTGTACAGCATGTGCTGGAAAGGTGTGTAGGCACCCTAAGGGTGCGTACACACCTTTCCAGCAATTTGGATCCAGCGCTGTACAGCATCTGTAAGTGTCATGGCCGCTCCAATGCATTCCTGATGGGAGTCACGTGGTTGGACACAACTTTGTGTTGTGTGTGGGTGTGGGGGGCAGTCGCAACACGTGAAATTGCTGTACAGCTGCTTGTAGGCGCTACTTCCACACAACATGCACTGTGATGCACACAGCACAGAGGGTGGGGTTTGACCACCAACAAATAGGAGAGAAGGGCTGTTTTGTATCCCAATAGGCGGAGTTTAGTTGTAGTCTCCAGAGTTCCGCAGAAAAGTCGACTGGAGAGTGACAGCTGTCACCCGTGCGCAACTTGGAGACCTCAAATAAGATATCGCAGTCCCTAAAAATACCTTCCCTATAGGTACATTCAGGGAAATGATTTCTAGCACCTTTGTTCAACAATGTAACTGTTTTAATTAATTCTCATCTATCTATTATAGTTCTTTCACTTTTGAATACTTTATGTTTTCCATTTCATATATTTTATATTGCTGTATTGAATGTTGTGTTTTGTATTTCGGCTACATTGAAAATGAGGGCCTGCCCCTCAATTGTAGGCTACTCCACGCTTAAATAAAGGTTATGATGATGATGATGGTACAATCAGTACCAGATTTAAGCACTGATCGGTGTGTTGGTTTGTTTGTTCAGAAGAGGATGGCGTCCTTCAATGCACGTTTGATTCATTTGGCAAGCCAGTACCCAGGTTTATATGTAAAACAACATCGATTGTATTATGATAAAATCAAACGCGACGCCACATACATTGGACATAAGGTGTAATATTTCTAGCATTTGGCGACATACATAGTGGAAATACACAATGTTATTGATATTCTTCATTGGAGGCTTGTGTCATGGAAAATCACCGCAGACTGCAGCATATACGCAATAGAATGAATGAACAAATAAACTATAGGCTGCTACATAATGTAGGCTAGCCTACTTGACACAAATATAATTCATTATTCATATAGGATTAAAGTATTTTGTTAAGGACATCTCCATGCCTACACGTATGGCTCTTCCACAAATAAAGAGGGTCTCAAATCTAATAGAATCAGAAAGAAATTAAATCCAATTTCCATTCTCTACGGGCTTTTCAAAGCACATGCGCATTTACATCACCTATCAAAGTTATATAGCGACTCCACTAGGAGCGTATATATATATATAGGATGATAATGATGTACAATTTAGGCTATGTCCAAGTCATGTACCCTTTACATTACTTACGGTAATTTTCCTAATATAGCCTATAGATATTATCTTCTTCTGAATTTTGGACAAAATAGCCTATATATTGATCAAGGTGCCCACTCTGCTTGTATTTTTTTTTTTACCTTATTTACAGATTGCTATTGAACACAGTGCCCTTTCAGTTCACAACGAACACATTACATTGTTTCAGCATCTTGTTTCAACATTTCAGCATGATCAATGATAAACAGTAAAGAATTGTTTCAGCAGTAATAACATAATTGTGGGCGGCGGAATTATTAGCTCTTAAAAGAGCCGTTGTGTTGGCACTGACAGTGCTGTCTGCCTCGGCAGCTATGGGCATCGCCATCTCGGCGGGCGCCGGGGCCGGTGTGGCGGCGGCCGTCAGCGGGGTCTTGACAGCGGGCGCTGGAGTCTGTGTGGCCGTTGGTGTGGCCACTGGGAGCGGGGTCGCGGCGGCGGCGGCGCCGCCGAAGTGGAGCATGGACTGGACGAATCTCTTCTTGGCTGGAGGAGGCTTCATCATATAGTAGTCGAATGGAAATAAAGCCTGTATTGTACTGAAATGCAACATTTATACTCTCTACCTGGCAGCAGAACAAAAGCCACCTTATTAGCATTTGAATTAATTATTAATTCCTCTCGCGAAGTTTCCGCGGCTGGTGTAGTGTATATACAGTGCATCCGAAAGTATTCACACCCCTTCACTTTTACCACATTTTGTTTTGTTACAGCCTCATTTCAAAATGGATTAAATTCGTTTTTTTCCTCATCAATCTACACACAATACCCCATAATGATGAAGTGAAAAAAGCTTTTTCAAATATTTAGTTAATTTATTAAAAATAAGAAACAGAAAAAACACATGTAGCCTATTGATTGATTGATTGATTGAAATATTTATTTCCAGTTTACAGTAACACATTTAAATCAACCTGGCATTCCTTGCTGCATATCTTAGTTGATTGGTGAGTTTGAGTTTGTTAGCCAGCGATGAATTAGCTCTGATCCATATTGCGTTGCCCAACGCATTAGAGCTGTGTGGGTGGGCTGGGGCACAATCTCCCCGGCTCCCCGGCTCTCTTCTCCTCCGCCATGCGAACTCTCTCCTGCTCATTCACCTCAATCTCCTGGTCAGAAGCACTCTCTCCCGCTTCTCCCTCTCCTCGCCACCAACAATTCCAGGACAAAAGCCCTCTTTCTCCAGTAATACTCTCCAACAATACATCGCTACTACCACCACCATAGAGTATGCTTCACAAAAAACTACACGCAAAGAAACGTGGGTCTGTTGATTTCCGCATTCCGCTCTAGCGCACCGCCCACTTCCCCCAAAGCCTAAGGGGAAATGAAGTCAAATAGGGAGGCACGCTGGAAGCACGTCCATGACACTTCCAGCGCTGTACAGCATCTGTTGGAAAGGTGTGTACGCACCCTAGGGGTGCCTACACACCTTTCCAGCATTCGCTGTACAGCGCTGGAAGTGTCATGGACGTGCTTCCAGCGTGCCTGGCTATATGACTGCATTTCCCCCTAGGCTTTGCAGGAAGTGGGCGGTGCGCTAGAGCGGAATGCGGAAAACAACAGACTCTGCGTGTAGTTCTTTGTGAAGCTGTGGTGTTTTTCTGTTTCTTATTTTTAATAAATTAACTAAATATTTGAAAAAGCTTTTTTCACTTCATCATTATGGGGTATTGTGTGTAGATTGATGAGGAAAAAAACGAATTTAATCCATTTTGAAATGAGGCTGTAACAAAACAAAATGTGGTAAAAGTGAAGGGGTGTGAATACTTTCGGATGCACTGTATATACACTACACCAGCCGCGGAAACTTCGCGAGAGGAATTAATAATTAATTCAAATGCTAATAAGGTGGCTTTTGTTCTGCTGCCAGGTAGAGAGTATAAATGTTGCATTTCAGTACAATACAGGCTTTATTTCCATTCGACTACTATATGATGAAGCCTCCTCCAGCCAAGAAGAGATTCGTCCAGTCCATGCTCCACTTCGGCGGCGCCGCCGCCGCCGCGACCCCGCTCCCAGTGGCCACACCAACGGCCACACAGACTCCAGCGCCCGCTGTCAAGACCCCGCTGACGGCCGCCGCCACACCGGCCCCGGCGCCCGCCGAGATGGCGATGCCCATAGCTGCCGAGGCAGACAGCACTGTCAGTGCCAACACAACGGCTCTTTTAAGAGCTAATAATTCCGCCGCCCACAATTATGTTATTACTGCTGAAACAATTCTTTACTGTTTATCATTGATCATGCTGAAATGTTGAAACAAGATGCTGAAACAATGTAATGTGTTCGTTGTGAACTGAAAGGGCACTGTGTTCAATAGCAATCTGTAAATAAGGTAAAAAAAAAAATACAAGCAGAGTGGGCACCTTGATCAATATATAGGCTATTTTGTCCAAAATTCAGAAGAAGATAATATCTATAGGCTATATTAGGAAAATTACCGTAAGTAATGTAAAGGGTACATGACTTGGACATAGCCTAAATTGTACATCATTATCATCCTATATATATATATACGCTCCTAGTGGAGTCGCTATATAACTTTGATAGGTGATGTAAATGCGCATGTGCTTTGAAAAGCCCGTAGAGAATGGAAATTGGATTTAATTTCTTTCTGATTCTATTAGATTTGAGACCCTCTTTATTTGTGGAAGAGCCATACGTGTAGGCATGGAGATGTCCTTAACAAAATACTTTAATCCTATATGAATAATGAATTATATTTGTGTCAAGTAGGCTAGCCTACATTATGTAGCAGCCTATAGTTTATTTGTTCATTCATTCTATTGCGTATATGCTGCAGTCTGCGGTGATTTTCCATGACACAAGCCTCCAATGAAGAATATCAATAACATTGTGTATTTCCACTATGTATGTCGCCAAATGCTAGAAATATTACACCTTATGTCCAATGTATGTGGCGTCGCGTTTGATTTTATCATAATACAATCGATGTTGTTTTACATATAAACCTGGGTACTGGCTTGCCAAATGAATCAAACGTGCATTGAAGGACGCCATCCTCTTCTGAACAAACAAACCAACACACCGATCAGTGCTTAAATCTGGTACTGATTGTACCATCATCATCATCATAACCTTTATTTAAGCGTGGAGTAGCCTACAATTGAGGGGCAGGCCCTCATTTTCAATGTAGCCGAAATACAAAACACAACATTCAATACAGCAATATAAAATATATGAAATGGAAAACATAAAGTATTCAAAAGTGAAAGAACTATAATAGATAGATGAGAATTAATTAAAACAGTTACATTGTTGAACAAAGGTGCTAGAAATCATTTCCCTGAATGTACCTATAGGGAAGGTATTTTTAGGGACTGCGATATCTTATTTGAGGTCTCCAAGTTGCGCACGGGTGACAGCTGTCACTCTCCAGTCGACTTTTCTGCGGAACTCTGGAGACTACAACTAAACTCCGCCTATTGGGATACAAAACAGCCCTTCTCTCCTATTTGTTGGTGGTCAAACCCCACCCTCTGTGCTGTGTGCATCACAGTGCATGTTGTGTGGAAGTAGCGCCTACAAGCAGCTGTACAGCAATTTCACGTGTTGCGACTGCCCCCCTCCCCCGCACACAACACAATGTTGTGTCAAACCATGTGACTCCCATCAGGAATGCATTGGAGCGGCCATGACACTTACAGATGCTGTACAGCGCTGGATGGAATCTGTTGGAAAGGTGTGTACGCACCCTTAGGATGCAGGATTCAGGCTATTTGCATCACTGGCATCTGAGGCAGCAGAGCCACTTTCCCCTGTTGCCTCCTTTATATTCCAGATCTCAAGGTCATGGCCGCATCATGCAGAGGCATGCTACAGTATTGTGATTTATTTTCTTCTTTTTTTAATATATTTTTTATCCCACGATTTTGTAACCCATTTTTCACCCCTGTGTCAATCATCGAATGTGATCCTGGGCTCTACACACCCTCCGCCAACCTGGGGAGAGCAACGGACTTAACTCATGCTTCCTTCATGCGTGAGTGTCCAAGTTGCTCATTTACACCTGACAGGGGGGAGTTTCCCTGGTTGGACGTAGCGCGTGGAAGGAACACGTTATTCCAACCAGTTATTTTCCCCTCCATCAGGCACCCCGGCTGGCCAGGGGGAGGCAGTTTAGAGACCAGGATTACTGCATGTTTTTGTGAGGGTACCTACCCTATGGGACACGGGGAGAACATGCAAACTCCACACAGAAAGGCCCTTTCGCCAACCCCGCCTTCGGGTATGGGCACTGATGACGCAGAGGAGGAAACACGCCGCCAGCACCCACAGCGTCCCGAGCGGGAATCGAACCCAGGACCTTCTAGCTGTGAGGCGACAGCACTACCAACTGTGCCACCGTGCCCCCTGTATTGTACAATTTTGAGGTATTTATTTATACTTTACTATATCAAATTTTTAGTACTTTTACTTCTACTCCACTACATTTGAGAGGCAAATATTGTACTTTTACTCCACTACATTTATTTGAAAACTTTAGTTACGAGATTTTGATTATTATTAAAAAACCCACTTCAGCCTTACATTTCGGCCATTTGAAACTAGCCGATCTACAAGCTCACAATGCACCGCGATGCAACGCATTATGAGCTTGTAGATCTGCTATTTTCAAATGACTTTTATAACTTTGAATTCCGAACTTTTACTTCTAACGGAGTATTTCTATATAGTACTTTTCCCACCCCTGAAAACTGGTTGCCATTCGGGCAAACTTGAGTCTCTTTGAGCCTAGCCTGACCTAAGCAGAGACATTTCTGGTCTAGAGGGGCGGGTCGCGCCTCAGAAATGCGCGCACCCTGATTGGATCTCATCGATCTGTCCGTCACCCCCGGCCCCTCCTCTCCCCCCTAGTGCAGCGCTACGTCACATCATTTAGAGCGACGCCCACCCGGAAGGGTTGACTCCCACTTTTAGACTGGTTCAGCCCACGGCTTTTTCCAGGCTTTCATCTTTCGCGCAGACGAAATGAAAGCCTGGGTATCGAGGCTACTTTGAGCCTAACTCAGAGAGCCAACATCAACCATGCAGCTTCTATGGTGATTCATGCAGAACATATATTATATAAAAAAAACATTGGTATATATTATATTTAAAAAAACATTGGTATATCATTGACACTGACCCTGTTCTTAATTTTGTTTTACCTCATCCCCCTCGTGTGGTAAATAAGAGGCCCCCAAATATGTGGAATATGCTGGTATGGGCAGATTTACCTCCCCCAGCACCCACACATTGTTTAAGTGCCATAGCACCTGGCAACTATCCATGTGGCCGTTGCCAAAAATGTAACTTTACACGCAAAGCAAAGTCATTTAACCACCCACACACAGGGAAGAAGTATTACATTAAAGGTATCATTACATGCTCTACAGCCAGTGTGATTTATATGCTGAAGTGTCCGTGTGGTCTTGCCTATATCGGCAAGACATCAAGACCTTTAAAAACACGCATATCCGACCACCGTAGTATACCATCCGCAACAACGTTATCACTAGCCCTGTAGCTGTACATTTTTGTAAATGGGGTCATAATGTCTCAGATATAAAGGAATTGGATTGATCCAACCCCCACATAGAGGGGGCGACATCAATAACATCCTTTTAAAATGTGAGCTATTTTGGATACACACGTTGCAGACTCTTGCTCCAAAAGGACTAAATGAAGATTATGATATCAGACCGTTTCTGTAAATGGCATCCTGTTATGTATATACCTTTGATTCTCTGTGTTTTACGTGTCTATAGATGCACATGGAATTGGTCTGTATTCCATGGGCATCTATACGGTCATGTGATCTACACATTATCTTCTCTTCGATGGGTCAAATCATGGTTGTTTTGTTACATAATTGTGACAGGACGTAGCTGACCATTTTGGTTGCCCTACTCGTAGGGGGTGCTGTACTTAGTTTAGACAGTTTTTGGTTTAGACTAGTCATTGGCTAGACCAGTCATTAGTCCTACAACTACAACCTATCTCAAATCCTCACCCTAAACCTAACCTCCCACGGGGCAGCACACCTAAACCTAACCTTAACCCATGTCTAACCAATGACTAGTCTAAACTAAGTATGCACCCCCTCGTGGGTTATTTGTGCTGCCCCCCCTCCCGACGACAACGCTGCTATTCCTCCTCCAGATCGGCTATTTTCGCTGTTTGTGATGACGCACACACGGCCGCTCGTTATTGTGCGGCGGAGGCGCAGAGAAATGTGTTATTTTGAGGGTCAGCTTGGCACTTTTTGGCACATTTTGTTGCCCCCCTCGGCGTGTTGCCCTACTCGCAGTGCGTATAGGTAGCGACGGCACTGATGTGTGTATTTATATCTAATGCAATGGATATACATTGAGACTTGTTCTTATCACTTTTGTCAATGTCACCTGACCGGTGACAGTGATTGGGACTGATGGTTGATGGGCCACAGGTGTGGTACTGTATGTCACACTATATATATGTATTGCTGTCTACTCATTCCTTGAAGGTCTGAGAGGAAGGGCTGCGGCCCGAAACGTTACCACGTTTTTTCATTTCTTGATTTGTGACTTTATTTTGATCTAGCAGCCAGCCTATATAGGTATGTAGATGTGCGTGTCTTTTCTGTCTGTTTGTTCAGTCTCCTCTACCGATTCATGAAGATGAGCCAACATCAAGCAGCTTCTAAATGGTGATTCATGAAGATGATGATTGATAAGAGACAGACACAGAGGAAGTCCATGGAGAGGATATATGGAGGCCTGAGAGGATTTCGTTTCTTTTTCTGAAAGGGAGTCATGGGGAATATTTTTATATGTTAAATGATTCAACTAATGTAATTAAAGTTCAACTGAACTAAGACGAGACATCGGCGTCTGACATTGAGGAAATCCATGGAAAGGATATTGAGGCCTGAGGACCTTTTCTTTGACAGAGAGAGAGAGTGAGTGAGAGAGTGAAAGTGTGTGCGTGTGTGTGTGTGTGTGTGTGTGTGCGTTTGTGCGCGTGTGTGTGTGTGTGTGTGTGTGTGTGTGTGTGTGTGTGTGTGTGTGTGTGTGTGCGTGCGTGCGTGCGTGCGTGCGTGCGTGCGTGCGTGTGTGTGTGCGTGCGTGCGTGTGTGCGTGCGTGCGTGAGAGGAGGAGGGTATGAGAGAATGTGTTTTTGATCAATTGAAAGTATATTTCAATGTTAAATGACTCAACTGCTACAATTATGTCTGCTTATATTATAAAAGGTTTGTTTCTATATTCATATGACATGCTAAATACAGCCTGAGCAAACCAATTTATCCCCCCCCCCCAAAAGAATGTGTTAATTCTACAGTGCGTGCATACGTGCGTGCGAGCGTGGCGGAGTGTGTGCGTTTTTGTGTGCGAGCCTGCAGCTTGCAGAGAGTTTTTTTTGCGTGAAAATTCAAGAGCAGTACTTCCACATTGTGAGCCCAACGTTAACGTCAACACAAATGTAGATTTATGCTGGTCTAATGATGTCTGTCAGTGTCTGCTGTCAGTCTCTCCATCTGTGTGACTCTCCTCCTGGTCTGTCAATATACCGGTCTATTCACTTGTCTTTCCAGTTATTGAGTACACATACAGTACACTACAGTTTAGAATAGGCCAATAGGGCCTACATTGCTTCCTTGCCAAGTAGTGGTCTGTTTTTCCTTACACAGTAGGATAAGAAAATGTACTTTTTGCTAAACTCCAGCAGTTGTATGAGATGTCTGCGATGAAAATATCTCAAAAGGAATATGTAATTATTTCATTTCTATCCAGAGAAAGCAGTAATTGTAATAGAACTGAAACACACACACACACACACACGCGCGCACACACACACACGCGCACACACAGGCCATTGGGGAAACCATTGATTATTGTACACATCTCTCTCTCTCTCTCTCACGCACGCACGCACGCATGCACGCACGTAGTCTACGTACATATACAATGTATACACAGGGTGCCTGGATTGTGCTGTTCCAATTTAATTAACCGTTGTAATTATAAAGATGTGGTGAATAAAACATCCTCTGGCACTAATCCATAAGGTTATTTTCTGCGCGCTGCAGCACTCTGGGTTCTGCTATGAACTCCTGTCAGAACCCTGGGTTCTGCTATGAACTCCTGTCAGAACCCTGGGTTCTGCTATGAACTCCTGTCAGAACCCTGGGTTCTGCTATGAACTCCTGTCAGAACCTTGGGTTCTGCTATGAACTCCTGTCAGAACCCTGGGTTCTGCTATGAACTCCTGTCAGAACCTTGGGTTCTGCTATGAACTCCTGTCAGAACCCTGGGTTCTGCTATGAACTCCTGTCAGAACCCTGGGTTCTGCTATGAACTCCTGTCAGAACCCTGGGTTCTGCTATGAACTCCTGTCAGAACCCTGGGTTCGGCTATGAACTCCTGTCAGAACCCTGGGTTCTGCTATGAACTCCTGTCAGAACCCTGGGTTCTGCTATGAACTCCTGTCAGAACCCTGGGTTCTGCTATGAACTCCTATCAGAACCCTGGGTTCGGCTATGAACTCCTGTCAGAACCCTCGGTTCTGCTATGAACTCCTGTCAGAACCCTGGGTTCTGCTATGAACTCCCGTCAGAACCCTGGGTTCTGCTATGAACTCCTGTCAGAACCCTGGGTTCTGCTATGAACTCCTGTCAGAACCCTGGGTTCTGCTATGAACTCCTGTCAGAACCCTGGGTTCTGCTATGAACTCCTGTCAGAACCCTGGGTTCGGCTATGAACTCCTGTCAGAACCCTGGGTTCTGCTATGAACTCCTGTCAGAACCCTGGGTTCTGCTATGAACTCCTGTCAGAACCCTGGGTTCTGCTATGAACTCCTGTCCGAACCCTGGGTTCTGCTATGAACTCCCGTCAGAACCCTGGGTTCTGCTATGAACTCCTGTCAGAACCCTGGGTTCTGCTATGAACTCCTATCAGAACCCTGGGTTCGGCTATGAACTCCTGTCAGAACCCTGGGTTCTGCTATGAACTCCTGTCAGAACCCTGGGTTCGGCTATGAACTCCTGTCAGAACCCTGGGTTCTGTTATGAACTCCTGTCAGAACCATGGGTTCTGCTGTGAACTCCTGTCAGAACCTTGGGTTTCTGCTATAAATTCCTGTCAGAATGCTGAGACAGTGTGTCACCCTCCAACTCTCCTCTGCTGGAGAATTAGAAAGCTACACTGCTTTCTCTCTTGAGCGAAGAAACAAAAGGTGTCTGGTGTCAGAGATAAAAGATGTCCCAGAGAGTATATTGCTCCAAGTCTGTAATAATGTCTGTTGTTATCTTAACCTGCACAACGCAGCCATGCACGCTATAGACTGTTGCATAAAAGTGGTCTAAGGAGCTACAGTGACGGGAAGAAAGGGGTGTGTGATGTAATTCTGATCGACAAGAAATCATAGACCAATGGTACAATGCATACAATCATGCACAGTCGCAGTTTTCATGTCAGCTGTGTTCATAAATGGCTGTGCGATATCACGTGTCGCACACAAACTGAGTTTGCAGATTAGCTAATTTTGAATGGAATGGAAACTGACATATAAATTAGAGTTAAAGTGTGTATTTTAGCGATTAATTTAGCTGGGGGCCTCCTAGATCCCCCCCAAGGACCCCACTTTGAGAACATCACACCAGACTGTGACCAGAGTAACGGAAAGAACACTCAATGCACATATCAAACAACGTCTCACGAGACAGGACACACACACACACACACACACACACACACACACACACACACAAGCATAAAGAACACTATGCACACATTCTTTCCACAGACACAAACTTAAGCACAGCGTTAGTTTATACAGGGACACGTGAGTCGCATGCCTAAGCTGTAATCGTCTGTCAGTGAGTTTCTATTCTCATTCACATCTACTGATCATTACGCCATTCATTCATGCTCCAATTAGAGCTCTCGCTCTTAGCAGAGCGTTCCTTTAAATACGGCTTTCTGCTTAACCACTTCATGCTGCTTCTTAGATCACAGGCACTACTGCCGCATGGCCTCCTCCACCCCAGCCTCCACCTTGTGATCTCAAGTCTGGCATAGGCTCAAATACCTGGGAAATATGTCTGCTGATTCAAGCTAAATATTAATGACAATATATTGCTTACGTATTGCTCAAACGTGTAAACTGAATGTTAACTGTATACCATTTGTTGCAATAAATGGTGAATCTACTTTGACGTGAGTGTGTCCTGTCTAAAGTATTAAGTACAGTATAACTGTAGTTTTGGCTAACGTAATGCAAGTTTAGAATTATGATGCGGTGTCTATTGATTTGTGTGTCCAATGGCTTTAAACACGATACCTGTTTTAAAGTCTAAAAATAGATGATCATGAGACTTTGGTGCTGTGCGACCTAAAGACTACACAGAAGGAACAGCGGACAGCCAGGTCAGAGAATGAGAGGAGGAAGTTACAGTAAGGACCGGACCGGATGGGGTGACATCACATACATGCATGCGACAGACCACATGAGGAGAGAGAGAGAGAGAGAGAGAGAGAGAGAGAGAGAGAGAGAGAGAGAGAGAGAGAGAGAGAGAACTCTATAATTAAGAATGCCCTATAGCTTTCTTCGCAGAGTCCAGTGGCCTAGTTTGTGCAACTGGGGGTACTTTTCACCAACATACTGAAAACCGCACAAGCATACGCAGTACGCACACGCACACGGACAGTCTAAAAAGTCTCATGTATCTCTTCTAGTCTACTGTGGTGAGCATCAGCTAGAACAAATACGCATTTAGGTGCTATTTACACGAGGATGGTGTTCATAAAAAACGGCAAAATAAAGTATCGTTTGCTGCTGTCATTTAGACGAGAACCGTGTTCACAGGAGGTGAAAACGCAACGAAGTGAAACCACCTCCCAGAGTGGAAATCTTTTAGAACGCCGTTTCCTATGGTCTCCATATAAACAGGCAAAACGGTGGATCCGCAAAACTTGTGACATCATGGCTTACGTCAGCTCTGGTCGGCTCGCCCCGTGTCCTACGTTTTTACATGGTGTCATAGGCATGCGTCAGTTGCTAGGGGAAACGAACAACAACAACCATGTCGGATTTTCCGGTTTGCTGGAGGTGTGATGAGGACGCGACGTTTGTTTACTTTCTGTGTAGAAGAAGAACGGAAGTAGTTCTACGCATGCGTGACTTATGTCTATGGTTTATATAAGCGCTGCGTCACACGGACCCCACAAGGACACGCGCCACCTAGCGACCTGGCATATATATGCATGCACTTTGTAGCGTGTTCATTCAAGTGTGCGTTCTCATGTAAATGGTCAAAAAAAATGAGAACGCAACGGGACTTTGACGTGTTATATGGAGATGGTCGCCGTCTAAAAGAGGCCTTAGTGTGAATTTGTGGAGGGGAGAGAGAGAGCGCGAGAAACAGAGACAGACAGAGAGAGAGAGAGAGAGAGAGAGAGAGAGGGGACCAGGTTTTATTTTTAACCTTGAAAACAGAAAGACAAACTAAAGGACAAACACTCAGGCGCATACACTCAGGCACGCACACACACACACACACACACACACATGCACTACTGCACACACTTATACACGTACACCCACAATCACAAAGGCAGGTGTCATTGACTCATTGTCATAGTCTCTCTTACATATTGCAGCAACAGACTTCATCTCCGTTACCATGACACCTGCAGATAAGGTGCCAGAACAAAAGCGTGGCACACCCGGTTGCCATAGAAACTGTCCACTATCTAATAGGGTCACTTACAGAAGCGTGAACTAGCGCAGTCAGCGACCGTGACGATAAAGGGCAAAACATCATGACCTCAAAAGTTTCTAGTTGAAATGCAGAGCGCAGGCTGAATTCACATGGGGACTGTGCTGGGCAAGAACTGCTACAGAAAGTGTCCAAGCAGGGCCTGGGCCGTGGCTCAGTGGACCAGGCACCTTGGCTGGTAATCCAGTCTGGCAGTGTGCCACGGGTTCGACTCCCGATCCCGACGGCATTCACTGCATGTCACCCCCCCATCTCTCTCCCCATTTGCTGTCAGCCTACTGTCTGTCCCTCTATAAAAAGAAAATATATAAATATAAAATAAAGGCAAAAGCAAAAATAAATTAAAAAAAACATTAGAAAGTGTCTAAGCAGAAGTACACCAGATTGGAAGTCACATTGTTGTCATACAGATCCATTTAAATTCCCAGGACATGAAAATGGTGTGATAATTGGTCAAAAAGGGCAGCTTGCAGGGGAAGTACATACAACAAAAAAATTTATTTTGCTCCTCTTTTGTCCAGCACAAGATGGAACTTCTATAATCTATATCGACCATTATTTGACTTTCTTCATGATGTTGGTATCAGCCAATGTTTTGATATTAAGCCCTATTCAAAAACAGCAGTTGTGAGATTGCAAATCAGTCTAAAATCAAAATGAAATGTTCACTGCCCATGTTACTGTACATAAAGCATGCGTGTTTTCATTCACTAGGAAAGACCAAACATCAGACATGGGAACCCTTTAAGATGGTTTATTGAACGAGGGTGGAGAATGGTCATTGCTGTCACGAATGCCATTGCATGGAGTAAGAAAGCGGGGTATGGTTGTACAACATAAACATCCATTGCATACAACATGGTGGGCCAGCATGGTCGTCTATGAGTGCGCTCTGGCATGCGAAGCATGGGACGCGCAGTATATACGGCCATGCATGGCAGCAAGGTCGTCCATGGGTGCGTATAGTGCGAGGCACAGAATTACGCACGACATGAACGGCCAAGCTTGGAATACGTAGTGAAGCAGCATACGTAGTGAAGCAGCATGGTCGTCTATGAGTGCTCCTCATGCGAAGCATGGGGGAGCAGTATAAACGGCCAAGGCTTGGAATACTTAGTGAGGCAGCATGGTCGTCCATGGGTGCGTATAGTGCGAGGCACAGAATTACGCACGACATGAACGGCCAAGGCTTGGAATACGTAGTGAAGCAGCATGATCGTCTATGAGTGCGCTCTGGCATGCGAAGCATGGGACGCGCAGTATAAACGACCAGGCATGGAATACATAGGGAAGCAGCAAGGTCGTCCATGGGTGCGTATAGTGCGAGGCACAGAATTACGCACGACGTGAACGGCCTAGGCTTAGATGAATACATAGTGGGACCCGAGGTTCGAGGGGGCGGACCCAGATACTTTGGCTTAGGGGTCGAGGCGTGGGCCTGAGTGATATAGTAGAAACCCCTTTCTGGAACCTGCGAGTATGGAGAAGGGAGGGAGGGTGGGTTACAAGAAACTGGCACAGGGCACTTTTTGACGGTTGAGTTTAAGTACCCACGGTAATGGGCGACGTAGGAGTGGCCAGGCTAGTTGGAAGTGGGTGAGTGGTGGCATGGTTGGCAAGGGCGGAGTATTGGTTGGCAAGGGAGGAGATGGCAGGCAGGTGGGTTGTCTTCTGCTTGGCCAAACCTCCCGAACCTTAGTTGTTCCAACTCCATTTCACTAGGAAAGACCAAACATCAGACATGGGAACCCTTTAAGATGGTTTATTGAACGAGGGTGGAGAATGGTCATTGCTGTCACGAATGCCATTGCATGGAGTAAGAAAGCGGGGTATGGTTGTACAACATAAACATCCATTGCATACAACATGGTGGGCCAGCATGGTCGTCTATGAGTGCGCTCTGGCATGCGAAGCATGGGACGCGCAGTATATACGGCCATGCATGGCAGCAAGGTCGTCCATGGGTGCGTATAGTGCGAGGCACAGAATTACGCACGACATGAACGGCCAAGCTTGGAATACGTAGTGAAGCAGCATACGTAGTGAAGCAGCATGGTCGTCTATGAGTGCTCCTCATGCGAAGCATGGGGGAGCAGTATAAACGGCCAAGGCTTGGAATACTTAGTGAGGCAGCATGGTCGTCCATGGGTGCGTATAGTGCGAGGCACAGAATTACGCACGACATGAACGGCCAAGGCTTGGAATACGTAGTGAAGCAGCATGATCGTCTATGAGTGCGCTCTGGCATGCGAAGCATGGGACGCGCAGTATAAACGACCAGGCATGGAATACATAGGGAAGCAGCAAGGTCGTCCATGGGTGCGTATAGTGCGAGGCACAGAATTACGCACGACGTGAACGGCCTAGGCTTAGATGAATACATAGTGGGACCCGAGGTTCGAGGGGGCGGACCCAGATACTTTGGCTTAGGGGTCGAGGCGTGGGCCTGAGTGATATAGTAGAAACCCCAAAAGTATCATTCTAAGTATACCAGACCCTGGAACGGTGGGCGTCGTGGAGGGCGCGTTGGAGCAGACGTAGCTGTGACGGGCCTGGGAAGACCTTCGGGCCGAGAGTCTGGGTTATGTGGTCGGGAACTCCCTTGTTGGAGCTGTGACGCGGCTCCAGTTCTGGAGGGGTAGCCGAAGGAGTGTTCCGGGGAGAGTCCTGGTCGGCGGGGACCAGGTGGAGGTAGGAATGGAACCAGGAGCGGATGGCGACTGAACCGCTGTTGTTACGAACCCGATGGCGTGCGTGCTGGGCGTGTCGGGTGAGTGGGTGGTTAAGGGGGCTCATTGGGCTGAGGGAGGTGTTGGAGATGCGGGAAACCCAAAAGAAACGAACAGGAGAACTTGGCTTCGAGCGTGGCATGGTGAGGGGCCTGAAGCCGGTGCGGAGGATGGAGCTGTTGTGGGTTAAGGTGTGGGGGGTTGGTGTTGAGGAGATGGGCGTTTGGCCTGCTTGTCGGTGCAGGTGGGACGGGAGTGGGAGCCGCCGCAGAAGGTGCAGATGTGGAGATGGCGGCATGCTGACAGGTCGCAGCCTCTTTCATTGAAATTATTGCAAGCATTTTGGTGCCGACAAAGACAAGCGGGCGGCCACGCATGTCTTTGGCCTTGGAGGAAGTGGGGAAGACCTTGCTGGAGGTGGTGACGCTCAGTAGGGGGGGGGGACGTAGCTGGTTTGGTGTGCGGCGTGAGGGCGGGGCTCTGGAGCTCTGGAGGTGCAGTGGGTGGTGGGATGGGTGGGGCAGTTGCAGAGACTGCATGCTTCAGAGGTTTTGCCGGCAAAAATCCTGCAGTATAGCTCCAGCTCGAGGGAGCCCCAGTAGGTGGTGGTGTTGAAATGTTGGAGTCTGGAGGCGGCCCTGGCGGAGAACTGACGGTGGTACTCATAAAACAGGCTGCCTCCGAACCGTGTGCAGAGGTCCATGCAAATGTAGAGGTGGTCGTCCAGTTCTTGGCGGCGGGAGGGGAATGAGGTGCATAGAATGTCTCGGAATATGGAAAATGCTAGGACAAACTCTGTGGGTGTGAGGACGGAGGAAGTGGATGGGGAGAGGTCTCGGAGGGTGATGGAGATTCCTCCGAGGTCTATTGACCGGTGTTGGGCTGTGCTGGCGGAGGGGCGTATGAGGGAAGAGAGATCGATGTCCATACCTTGTGAAATCTGTGAACGGAGGTGTGAGGGGACCAGGGGGGCGTTGAGCGCGATGGCGGATGGCGGGATGGGTGCTGGCGTTGCTGTGAAGAGGGAGAAGGAGGGGGGGGGGGCGGTGGGGAACGCTGGGTGGGGGGGGAGAGAAGACACGTTGGTGTGTGGGGCGCTAGGTGCTGCTGGGGGAAAACCTAGGATGGCTGGGGGGAAACCTAGGGGAGATGGGGCTTGGTAATTGTACTGAATGGGGGGGTGGAGGTGGGGTGCTGCTGCCTGCTGGAAATGGGGGGGAGGAACGGGTTGGGCATGGGGGAAAGAACCAGGAGGATATAGTAATGGGGAGGTGTGAGGTGGATGGAAAACGCTGGCCGTGTGGGGGGTGGAGAGAGCTGAGGTGGCTGGAGCTCCTTCAGGGGGGGGGGGGGGGGGGGTGGAGAGGGTGGATGTCTGGTGAAAACAGCTGCCTCTGGAAGGTCGCGGTGGCTGCGGGACGTTGTGTGGTGGCCTTCCTTGTCCCGCGACGTGGCGGAGCTGCCTGCCGCGCAACAGCGCCGCCTCTCGGCCGAGCAGGCGCCTGTTGGTCTTCTCCTGGGCGCGTGACGTCGTGTCGGCGCGACGGACCTGCGACGGCTGGTGATGTTGTTGTTGTTGAGGTGCTGTTGCTATTGCTGTGTTGACCGATGCGGGTGGTGGTGAGAAGAGTGAATAAACTTTGTTTCCTGGCGGTCCTGGTGAATGGAATACCTTTGGCGGTGAGTGCTCGTTGGAGGCCGACGACGGTCCAATCCGACATGATCGTCGGTGCCGAGTCGTTGGAGCAGCGCGAGGAGGCGACGTGGCGGTTCTGCTGAAGAGCTGGAGATGGAGGTGAAGCCTCGCGAAATTCCCGGGGTGTCTGGAAGAGGTCCTCGTCGTCCGAGGATTGGTGGCGGGGGCGACGGGAAGAAGAGCGGGTGGAGTGGTGCTGCTGGGCTGGTACCAGGTTCTGCTGGTGGACGTGGCGAGGGGTGGTTCGTCGGGAAGGACGTGATCCGTCACGTTGCTGGTGTTCGTGGGTCTCCGGGGCGACGGCGGGATCGGCGTCGGTGTGGTGAGTACCAGTAGCGGGTCTGGCTCGGTGGTCGGAACCGGGTCTGCGCTCGGCGGCGGCGTTGGGTTCGCTGGCGCCGGCGACGGGGCCGGTGGGTGGACCCTCGTAGTCCGAGTGGTAGATGTTGGGCAGAGAGTGAGAGGCCATTCTGGGTTGATGGGTCGGCGTGGATGCTATCTATGCTAATATGAGATAATAATGCGCGATTAAATCTCATGTAACGTATGGGTGTGCGTGTTTACAAGAAACTGGCACAGGGCACTTTTTGACGGTTGAGTTTAAGTACCCACGGTAATGGGCGACGTAGGAGTGGCCAGGCTAGTTGGAAGTGGGTGAGTGGTGGCATGGTTGGCAAGGGCGGAGTATTGGTTGGCAAGGGAGGAGATGGCAGGCAGGTGGGTTGTCTTCTGCTTGGCCAAACCTCCCGAACCTTAGTTGTTCCAACTCCATTAATGCCCCCTTTTTTAAATGTCACTTACAACTTACGCTATCGTTTAACAACCGTGTCATTCCCGAGATGCACTGCGATATTTATACGGTGAGCTTTTTAAAAACATTGGCACGTCTTTATTGGAAAGGATTCAACATCGCTGCACTAACTGTTAAGTCAAGATGAGAACCACTGCAGCCAATGCAAAGTTCACAGCGCCTGCACGCACATATACATATGCGCACACGCACACACATGCACGGACAAATAAACACAGCACAAACAAACGTGTGCACAGAAGTGACATTGAGAAACAGCAGTGATAGTGACAGCATTGTGACACATGCATGAGGGTAGAGGGAAACTATGTAACCGCTGCAAGCAGAAATACACACTTTAAACACACACACACACACACACACACACACACACACACACACACACACACACACACACACACACAGTTAGTGTTAGTGGAGTAGAGAGTGGAATGGAGAGCGACTGATCATCTTTACCCTCGACTGATCTGCTACTCTTAATGAAATACTGCATAATCAGGATCACGGATTGCAATTTGTCCTACAGGACCTCAGACTCATGTGCACTCGCGCACGCACACACGCACACACACACACACACACACACACACACACACACACACACACACACACACACACACACACACACACACACACACAGTCAGGGCCCTATCTTGGGTGCGACTTACCCTTTATACCTAAAGTCATCTCATTTGCCATATTTTACTATCTTGCTAAACATTTTAAAATAGAACTATTTTAAAATGTTTTTCAAAATAGTAAAACATGTAATAAAATCATTGATTGATTGACCATTTGGCTCCTTGTGTAGATACTCAGAGTAGAATGAACCGTGCACACAGACATGGTGGTGGGTGGGGGTGGGGCTATGATCCTGGGGGGAATCAGAGTTGCAATTCCAGGGCTTATCACGGAAAGAGGCTAAAACCATATCTGACATGCCAGCATGGCTGTATGTAAACCTCTATACACACGTAAACACGGAGAGAGAACAGAGACAGAGAGACAGAGTGAATGCGTGTGTACTGTGTGCGCACGTGTGTGTGTGTGTGTGTGTGTGTGTGTGTGTGTGTGTGTGCGTGCGTGCGTGCGTGCGTGCGTGCGTGTGTGTGTGTGTGTGTGTGTGTGTGTGTGTGCGTGCGTGCATTAATGTGTATGCGTACTATGCGGTGAGATAACCCTTTGCAGTATTTTTGGAAAATCTGTCCCAGCATGCAAAGTGGTGAGACACTGATCCCCCGACAAGGTGTCCATTACAACACACTGTGTCAGTGTCAGTGGGGGTGCGGACAGTGGTGGTGGTGTGTGTGTGTGTGTGTGTGTGTGTGTGTGTGTGTGTGTGTGTGTGTGTGTGTGTGTGTGCGCGTGTGTGTGTGTGTGCGTGTGGCAACAAGGGAGGGAGAGAAAGCAAGGCGGGTAATTGTAGACCGTTTTTGTAGACCTTATTAATCTCGCGGGGGAAATTCTGTTTCAGCTTCACCTCGCTGATGTCTGCTCAGATGGTTACGAGGAGTGCTCTGCAGGTAGCAGTTAGGGGTCAAGTGTCCGTGACCCTTGACCTTGAGTGTTGCTCAGGGACACTTTGACACTACGTACTACTGGGCGGGCAAGGAGGCCGGCGACCTTCTGACTACCTACCAGACCTGCCTCTCTACCCACTAAGCTACAGCCACCCAAAATACAGATTGAGAGTAAGCCGAAGCAATGCTAGGCGTGTTAGGCATATTAATGCCTAACACGTTAATCTGACTCGGAGACATGGAATAAACCAACTCTGAGGAGTTTTACCGTGTATGGAGTGGACAGAGAGGAAGTTTGAAGATGGAGGACAGAGTGATGGAGGAACTACTAAGCCCGAATTCTCATTTAGTTTCACTCTGGATTCAGGGGCTGGCCATGCAGGCTAAAACATATCATATCAACAGACCGGAGGTCACAATCAGATAAATAGCTGGGGTTCATCCTCTGGGGATCATGCATGTACTCAGGGAGTAGCAATCCAG
>NC_139702.1:37447316-37654816 GCF_964188405.1 Protomyctophum parallelum
GTTCTATAAAGTGTATAGAGAATATATACTGTGTGCGCACACACACACACACACACACACACACACACACACACACACACACACACACACACACACACACACAGCCACGGTTCTAAAATTCAAAGCCTCTCATCCTTATGTGAGACCTTTAAGGCTAAATGGAGGCATCACACAAATGGATGCAATGTGTTGTTGTGGTGTTTATGAGCCAGGATTTCCAACACATGTATATTATGAGGATGAGCCATGATAGTCTGAAAGTAGGTCAGCATGCTGGAGTGAGGAGTGAGTGATGCGCTGCATCTCTGAGCAAAGCCACGGAACAGCTTGTCTTGGTTCCAGTCTGCATCGCTCAGGTCTGTGACCGACCATCCATCCTGGCTTTGCTATATACTCAACCACCATATGTCATGTTGTCTTTAAAAACAATCTGCTCTCCTTCACAACAGAACCTGTTTCACTGAGATGGCCGACGTGGTTGAATGATGCTCTTCAGAGGACAGATAGGGTTGAATACGCGTTTACCTCAAATGAACCATCTCTTCCCAAGTTCTTACCCAATCTAGGTTTGGGTATATAGAGTACAGCAAATTCGATAGGGTATAAAAATAATATATATTCATGGGTCTAATAATGGTCCAATTTTGAACTTTCAATAGTTTAGTGTTCAGTTTGAGAATGAAGCCGCACGATTCACAATATGGTGGTCTGTGGCCGGAGACTGGCTGCCTGTATACACGTCTACGGGTCATTTGGCCAAGTTATTAATGTACATTCTCAATATACTCAACTACGTCCATGCTCTTCTTAAGATTCAGTCCACCAGGTGAGATATACTTCTGTTGCATGTAATGGCATAAGCTTTGATTGGTCTTTTGAGTGGACATAAGTACATACACACACATACAGACAGTACATGTACATACAGTACATACATACAGTATAGCATACACGCATGCATGCACGCACGCGCACGCACACACACACACACACACACACACACACACACACACACACACACAGCTCTGAAGTGTATAGTACTGTGTTAGGTGTAGCAGCATGCAGCTATGGACCGAATGTATACTGTACAGGATTTAGCAGAAGTAAAAATGATCATAGCATAACTTGCTGTACATTTTGTTCGGGTGTAAGTAAGTAAGTACATTTTATTTATAGAGCACCTTTCGAAACAATGATGCTGTACAACAAGGTAAAACAATCATGTTAAAACACGGGTATGAAACAAACAATAGAAGGTAAAACATTGAGATGCAAATAATTCAAGTAAAAATACAGTGCTGACGAAATAAATACGTCTTTAACAAGGTGCATGTGCGCCTCATAGTCATCACTTTCTGCCTCTCTACAGCACATGCTAACTGCTAAATTGCAGCATATAGGCTAGTGTCTTGGGCATATAAAAGGTTCCAGTATATGAGTATAAGAAAAATGACGGAAAATGCATGCACAAAAACATTTATAAGGGAAAGGAGGTTAGACTTGTGTTCTGCACCAATAGTCAGACAGAGAACGAAGTATACTGGCAAAATAACCCACTCTTGAGCTTAAGTAGTGATCTGAGTGAGAGCTACTGTATCACTGAGTAAAGACAAGCTGCTGCACTTCGTAATGGCTAAGGTGTGTTGAAATGCACTGTGGCAATATGACTGCATTATTAATGATAAATGTGTAACAAAGATACAGTATCTATAAATACTGCCTATGAACGGAGGCCTGGTGGTGGGTAATGGCATTTCCTTCTTTTACGATCAAAGCTCATGACATGTGCCATAATTAAGGCCTGTCATGAAGATGTTTGAGGTAGGCTACTATTATGGTGATGAGAAGTGATCGACATTCAGACAGAAAGGTGAGAGTGAGGCTGCATGGCTCGGCTGCCTGCCTGGGAGGCCATGATAGTGCAGCTCACATTCTGCTCTGACTGAATGTCAAACCAGCCTACAGGCTTCTGTCTGACCGTGGGGAGCTAGGCAGACTGCAGGTCGGTCAACACACACACGCGCGCGCGCGTACACACACACACACACACACACACACACACACACACACACACGCACACAACACACACACGCGTACAGCTATCACTCTCTCTCGGGTTAGGAATCCCCTGCCCGCGCCTGATAATTGAGCGCGGCTCGGTGCATGGCTGCCTAAGGAATGTGTCATCGCCAACTACGAGGACTGCTGTCGCATTACCGCGAGTGTGTATTTCTGTTGGGCCAGAATCTCGCCATCTCACTCACCCCCGGTCGGTGCATGTTTCAATTTACCATACACAATATGGAAGCAAGCAGTAGGCTATAGCAATCGCGCCCTGCGATGGCACCCCGTGAATTCTAGGCCTGCCTTTAAGGATTGCACGTCGAAACAGCAAGAGGTTTCATTCGGCATAATCTATAAGTGATTAATTCAATACTGCATTAAAACAAAGACTGTAGCCTACACAGTGACAGGCAGCAGGCCAAACCAACACAGTGCATGCATATGCTTATTATGCTATCTCTCCCTGCTGCTTCAAAGGCCAGTATGAACAAACACTATCAGCAGGCATTGTGCGCGCACGCGTACGCGCGCACGTACAACAAGAACCCACGGCGCGGCATCCGCGTCCTAAGCCAACAAGGCAACCTATTACATAACACAGGCTGACATTTCATATAGGGATGATGATGATGCCCAATGGTAAAAACATGCGCGCTTACTTGCCCAGCTCCTCGAATAGCTGATATTCATCGGTAAATCTCGTGCAGATCGTTAACGCCATCCTGGCGGTGATGGTTGTGGACGGTACGTGGTGTCGTCGGGAGACGGTGTTTTAAACAGGGTGCACTCACAAAATCGTCAACACCGCCCGATTTGCCCTGAACCTGCAAGCCAAAACGGAGGGGTTCATGCACTATGATGCACAGCTTAAAAGCGCATCGGCAAGAACAGGCGAGATGATTCTGCGGCAAAGACTGGCTATAATTGCTTGAAAGGTGGATTGTAGAATTCCAGCGTTTTTCCGAGATTCCGTATAGTTTTTCCTTCTTTCACAGTTCACACGCAGTGGCTCGTCACAGCTCTGAAGCGCAGCATTTTGGGTGCATTTCCATAACTAGCGTGCGTGCGTCCATCCCCAAGCTGCGACTGTTGTCTCTCTGCGCTCATCACCAGACAGACACTCAGTGCACTACCGCACCTCCCCCTAGCTGTGAAGTGTGAACCCAGTCCCGCCCCTGTGCCTGCATGCATCAGGAGACACACAACTGAAATAATAATAATAATAATAATAATAATAATAATAATGCATGAAATACTATATAAGCATATAGATTTTTGTTGAGGGCTGAAGGCAGATGGGAAGAAAAATACATCTAAAATCCAACCTTAAAACATAATTTTAATGTCGACGAGGCTACTAGTAGGCTACTGTTTAATATTTGGACTTGGGTTAGTTAGTGAGAACTTGCAGTATAGCTACAAAAAATAAAACATTGTGTTTTCCTGTGGGATATGGAACAATGTCAATGAGATTTAAATTTGTATTTGATGAAAATTAGCAAATATTGCTAGCTTTAATGGAGTCTGGTATGTTGTGTACTTAAAGTAATAAAAGAAAGCTAAATACATTGATTTATATATTAGTCATCAGAAAACGTCCTCATTAAGCAGCATGCCTTGCACAGATGGTCTGAGAGGTACGTATATAGGCCTAGGCTACAGGCATGGACAACTAACTTAGCCTACTTTTTTTTAAACTATTCTGATACTGTGTGTGTCCACTATCCAGTGGAGTTCTGTTGCTGCAATTTGACTATTGGTGTAAAAAACTAATCCAGTAGGTGACAGTATTGTACAGAGCATTTAACGAATGAGAAAACAGAAAACATCTGTTGCAGGTGCAGAATAAAATTATCCTCTTGTTACCTCTTGTTGGATATTGGAGGAAATGTATAGATAATGATTACACCTGTGTGCAATATCTTATTTAATAATAAGAAGAAGAAGAAGAAAAAGAAGAAGAAAAAGAATTGCTGCAAGCAGCAATAAGGCAGGACCAAGCAGGAAGACAATAAGCAATAAGAATAATATGCACATTAAGCCATAGAAACATGGAAGACTGAACTACACTGAGTTGTGCCCGGATTTGAACCCATGACCTTGTGACCTCTACCTACCGAGCTAACTGGACACAAATTCAGTTCTTCTATTGTAAACAGCAAAATCATTCGTTAAGTTGCGCAAGGATAACTAATGATATAGATGGGTATAAAGATAAATGAACTGCGTATAAATCAGAAAATGTACCAGATTCAGATAAGGAGCTCAATGAGTGAAAACCAATAAAATGAGAGTCGGAAACAGGGATTAAAGGTTAACTGAAAAAATATTATTAGACTACTTTGAACATTCATGAAAAATAACAAACAAATGGGGGCCCCTTGAAGTTGGTGACTTGAAAAGTCCCAGTTCAGTTCTTATTCAGTTCTAAGGTCAGATTCTCACCTAATACTTCGGTAGACTCAGATCCGTATGGGCAGGGAAATTGGATTCTTGCATATTTAATTGGCTGCGGTTTGCCTTCACACTGTCATTCGCAGCAATTGGAAACGCAGCAGGGGGGACCTTTATCAATGTGTTCCATTCATAAACTATAGCCTACACAGTGAAATCTATGGTGATAAAATTACACTCATAACGTGCATGTGTCGTGCCGTCTGGGACCCCCCCCCCCCCCCCCTCTCTCTCTCTCTCTCTCTACGCACGCAGCCGCCACACACTGTTCTTTTGGGCATGCAGTACAGCGCTGCATGAGCGCACTGATATAATTCCCAGTCCCACACAGTGACAGCACTCCATGTTTACGGCACGCACAGACAGACAGACAGAATATTATGTAGGCTATATTACACTGCAGTGTTTTTATGTGTTTTCTTAAGCAATTGATTAATGTACACGTCCTCATTTCGATCAGGGCTTCAGTCTCCTCATTCGACCACGTCTATCCACAGTAACGGGACATCTTTGCGCTGCGTAAAATATGCCTTCTCCGTCTCCAACTGTGTTCAGCTCCTCACCCGCCACATTTGTTTGCTTCATTTCCTTTATTTACTGCGGATTGCATTCACACCTGCACCGAATCGTAGTCAAGTGCGATTTGAAGCGAAGCGAAACCCACGTTTTTGGGCGGAGTAAAATGCGGTTATTTGCTGCGCATTAGGATTCGAATGAGCCTTCACACCTGCCAAACGAAGCGCACTTTCTGACAATGCGCAGCAGGATTCGTTTTAATCGCAGCAAAGCTCTCTGGTATGAATGTGACCTAAGACTCTCTCTCTCTCTCCTAAGAAGAGGGCCCTACACCTGCCCTCTTCTGATTGGCCGGGCCCAAAAACCTGCCCTCTTCTGATTGGCCGGGCCCAAAAACCTGCCCTCTTCTGGGGGTGACTAGTTAAGTAATCAATTGACAGGTGTGGGATCGCCATGACAATCAATTGGTTGAGGCAGCCTCATTAGGTCCACTGGTAGAGCCTGACCAGAGCCTTTTGTACTCTTTCTGGACAACGGTGCATGCCACCCACTCAAGGCTGGGCACTGCACTCCCTGTTGTGGTGTGGAACGCTTGTGTCAAAATTTAATGTTAAGTCGTGGGGCAAACGGTTGTCGAGTTACATGCATTACAACCGTACACACACGTGCACACACACACAGACATGTGGTGCATTTATAGTAAAAAATAATAAAGCCGAAAGCTGCAAAAATATCTGGAAAAACAATATATTATATTTATTATTATTATTATTATTATTATTATTATTATTATTATTATTATTATTATTATAGCCTAGTGTATTGAGGTATAAAACTGTATGTCAATTTTCTAAGTGTCTAAGTGGAAAATGAACCAATGTCAGAAAACAGAGAAAACTTGTTACTTTAAGTCAGTTCCAACTGTCAATCAGATTATGCCAAAATACCAATTAAGGACGTGGTCCTAAAATGTAAGCATTGTCCTGATTTCTGTTGTGGGCTAGAAAATTAGGAAAACAAACCAATATTTGTTGTGTTTCTCAATTTCTCCTGTCGATCATAACTAAAGTAAAAATACATTGCATGGATGCACCTGGGACATATTCCCAGTGATGTATCCTGAGGTCAACAGGGTTTCGGGTCTACCAACATCATACCCCTCACTCAGTCAACCCAGCCGGGATTGATCAAATCCCTATTTACGTCCCAGTAGCTATACCCTCGATCAGTCCATCAGGAAATGAGCAAGGCCACACAATCCGTTGCTCCGGAACTACTCTGCCGGGACTGGCAGAGCAGATTATACTAAGATCCCCTGACCCGACCCCTATACCCTGTTACTGAACAAACATCAGATAGCAATAGCACCTACTATCGGTGTATATAGTCGTCCTCGACAGTACCCTTTCATTCCACACCCACATCAACAACACCATCCGGTCTGCCTACTTCCACATCAGAAACATCAACCGCCTTCGCCCCTCACTCACTCCCCACAGTGCCGCTATCCTGGTTCATGCTCTCGTCACCTCCCGCCTGGATTACTGTAATTCCCTTTTTTTTGGTCTCCCCCACAAACTTCTCCATAAACTCCAACTGGTCCAGAACACTGCAGCACGTATCATCACCAGAACCCCTGTCATCAGTCACATCACCCCTGTTTTACACCAACTCCACTGGCTTCCCATAAAATCCCGCATTGACTATAAGATCCTTCTCCATACTTTCAAGGCCATCCATAACCTCGCCCCCCCCATACCTGTCTGACCTTGTCCACGTCAACGTCCCCAGGTCCCCACCCGGTCTCTCAGGTCTGCCTCCTCCCTCACCCTGAAAGTCCTCCCAGCCCGTCTGTCCACCATGGGGTTAAGAGCCTTCAGCCGCTCTGCCCCTCACCTCTGGAACTCCCTCCCCCCTGACATCAGAAACATGGACTCTATCACCATTTTCCAAACTCACCTGAAAACCCACCTGTTTAGGCAGGCCTATGACTCTGCGTGACCTCTAGTGTCTTCTGCTGCAAGCTGTGTTTTGTTCTGCTTTTAACTGTGTTTTTGTACTGTTTTAAACCTGTACGGCGACCTTGAGTGCCCTGAAAGGCGCCTTATAAATAAAATGTATTATTATTATTATTATTATTATTAGAAAGCTTTAATGAACTTTTTAACAAAAATCTTTTTTTTTTCTTTAACCAAAAAATTACACTTACAGCAACTTTAATGCCATTGTGTAGTATAATAGTATGATCCGGGGACAACCGCACAAAAGTGTGGTTTTAATTGTTGAACCAACCATTTAACCACCTTGTGAGCTCTGTTGTTCCAGGGTGTCCTCAGCTAAATTGGAATTGGAACCTTACAGTTCTGTAACTGGAAATGTTGGTTCCACATTTGTACACACTGTCAGTTATGTGGGTGGGCCCATGGCATAATGAATATCAAATTGGGGGTGAAATGAAAGATTTGGAGTAAATGAAAAACAGAAAGAAAGGACACAAAGAAATACAATGCATCGCAATGTAATAAACTTTCACCTTTTAATATAAGAGACATCCAAATGCAATATACAATACACACATACATTAATAAATATGTGAAATAATTTTACATACTAATATGTGTCAGTGCAAACAATACAACTCTGGTATTCGTATTCTCATAATAGAATACAATAACTTAATATCAGTAAATAAAATGCATGGTGCACAAATTGCTTACCAAATAAATATTATAAATAATATACAAAGTGATTTCACACAGTCATACACACAGTCACACATCGACGGCAGAGGCAGCCATGAAAGGCGCCAATCTGCTCATCTGTAGTATAGTTTGGGGTTCAGTGTTTTGCTGAAGGACTCTTCAACAAAAAGGAGCCAGGGATCTAACCAGCCACGGCGGTACGGTCACTCAACTTCACGAATCAGTGCCCACACACTTCACATTCAGCGTCTTTTGCTAAACCTCATAATGAGACTCTTGACCCATGGCGCGTTGGGGTCCAGACAAACCTCCTGGCCTGTTTTCTTCAGAGTGGCACTATAATACCAACAATGAAAAAGACGTGCAGTCAGAACGAGAACTTTGATCTTATACACGCTATTGCTAATCAAAGCTATAATAATAATACAAAATAAAGAGCAGTTAAAAAAAACAGCAATAATAATGAACTAATTCAGAAATTCAGAAATCATTTTAGCATCCAAATGGAATCAGTATCAGTATAGCTGAGATGAGGATGAGTGTTTTGCTGGTAGGACTCACATGATCTCAGCCTCCTCACAGTGAGAACTGGCCAGTCTCAGCTCAACCTTCTCAATCAGACGCCTGATGGGTCTGCTCTCTGTGAGAATGCAATGGCAGCGAAGCTCCACTCCAGGTTTCAGGCTCATCCCTGTTAACAGTGACAATACAATATGTCATATTATTACAATGATGTTGTTGATACAGTCGATGTGTAAAGCTAGAGGTAGATAATATGCATGTGAAAGCATACATAACAGGACTATACACAGTAAATCCACATAAAATAAATCATGTAAAGCCTTAGCACGCTCAGAGTAAAATGAACACTGAGGCTTTTACTGTGTGAACATGCATGCAGTATGACGCTGGCCCAGGACAGACTGAAGTGGAGATCCTTTGTTGCTGCCCTACATGCCAGCCGGCATAAAGGGCAGTAAGAAGATGCATGCAGTACAGTACAACTACACCATCGAGGTTATTGTTACAATCACACATCGTTAGAAAAAGGAATGACTTACCTTCAGTGATGGCTATGAAGGCCAGGAGCACCACAATAGAAGTAACTGTGATTTTGCAGCTCGTCATCTTCAGATTTATATGAGGTATGAACACTAAAGCATAGACTGATTAAAGTAAAGCCTTTGATTGATCAAAGCACAGAAGAGGTTTTGTACACTGCAGTATCTGTCTTTCATTCAATTCCCTTACTTCTCTACTCTTCTCCTTTCTCCTTGTTTTGGTTTGGTTGCAGACTTCCTCTGTTGCTGAAGAGCAGAGTGAGAGTCCACTCCTTTTAAAGCCTTTATCTTGAAGGATCTACACTATTGTGAGTCATTTCCTGGCTATACTAATGTTGCGCAACTTGTGAATCTTGGGAATTTACACGGATGCGTGACAGATCTGTGACACTTAACACCATATGGTAATTAAAACAACATCAATCGTTTTAGTGACGTTTAAAGGTGCATATTTTGTAACCCACACAGTTTCCCTATTTTGGAGCTGCTTCCTGCCACCGTAAATATGTTTTAAACTACTTTAATCACCAAACATTGAACTTGAAAACCATCCAAATTAATACATTTCTGAGCAATATATATATAAGGATTTTAAGACAGGTACAATATATTGTAACACCAGTGCCAATCAAAATGTGCAAGAGCAAATGTCATATACTGTAGGTGCCAAATGTGCAAAGACGGAGAAGTCACACATGTCTTGTCTATTCCACTTGTCCACAAATATGTACACATTTTGAGCAGCTGCTGGGGATTCTTAAAGTTGTTTTACTTAGTATTTGTTCTTTTATTTTTGGACATTGTTCTCATTCAGGCCTCTGGCAGCAGCAAGGAAAATCTATTTCTGAGCCTTGAGTCCCGGGATGTGAGACACTGGTCATCCAGCACTTTACATTTCGTATCATAATTACGTACAGAAGAAGATCTCCACTGAAATTGTGTGATAGTGTGCCACTTACCAGCCTCAAATTTTAACTCCCCTGTGATTTAATATTTATCATTCTATGTATGGCTATAGGTGGTTAGATTGTTCCAATGAAACAATTCCATACCGTACACATGTGTAACTGCTGCTTTGGCATTTAGATAATATACCAATTGTAGTACATGATATAGTACGTGCAAAACCACAGTTTATATAAACTGCCAACACTGCTTAAACTTTTCATTAATCAATATCACTTTTAAGATCTCTAAGATAAAAGAAAACACCTGCACTGTCACAGTGTCTTCACTTTCTCAACAAAGAAAAACGTTTTATTGCAACATTGCAATACTGACTCCACCGACGAATGAGACAGGTGAAATATATCCCAGGCTCATTCAAGCATGACTGTGACCGTCTTCGACGTCACTTCAGAGCATTCAGATTCAGAGGCTTTTGAAATCTGGGTAGAGGAAGTTCATCACTATACAGCTCATGCCTCAGCAACTCTTAACTCAAAGTGATGATCTACTCTACTGCATTTCAATGACAAGAATGATTAATGACTGCTGCTGAAATTCAGGCAATGATGCAACTGCAACAAGATAAAAAATGCTTGCCCCAACTTGACACCCATGTGCAGGGGGTGCAGTACTTAGTTTAGACAGTATTTGGTTTAGACTAGTCATTTGGTTAGACATTTGTCTGCCAGGTAATATAATTATAATAACACATTACTGGTAACCACAAATTCCAATAAATAACAGGTGAAGTATAGATAAATAGCTAAATGAAAGATTTGCAAGGGCTGGAAAAGCACTACCCTCATTAGCATTCTTGCATGTTTTGGTAATTGATACCTTCTGCTATATGGTGACAAATGGGAAATGTGTTATTGTCTCACTGTATTGTACGTTTCCAGAAGGTCTGCGAAAAGTGGGCTCTTCGAAGCATAGATATCATGGGGCGACTGTGGCTCAGGAGGTAGAGCAGGTCGTCCAATGATCCATGGGTCGGTGGTTCGAATCCCGGCTCCTCCTGTCTACATGTCGAAGTGTCCTTGGGCAAGACACTGAACCCCAAATTGCTCCCGATGTGCTGGTTGGTACCTTGCATGGCTTCTGCCACAATCGGTGTATGAATGGGTGAATGTAATGCACAATCTATGTAAAGCGCCTTGGATAAAGGTGCTATATAAATGCACCATTTACCTTTTATCAAGCCTGGCTACCTGGTCAGTCGTGGGGTGCAACCGTCAGGACACAGGAAGCTGCAGGGAAATAGAGTTAGTACATTAGATTGTGCAACTGGTTGGATTTGTGTCGCCCTCTATGGGCAGACGTGAACGCGGTTGGAATATTAGGCAGAGGGATTATGTTTTCACTTCTTTGTGTCCAACTGTCTGTCCGTCTGTAAACAGCCAATCTTGGGCATCCGTGAACAGGACGTGGCCTGTTATAGCACCACCATTTGGCTGATTTGAACAGTTTGGGGTGGAGGTTCTTCTTTGGCCTACTGGGACTGTGTATTGCAAGATCGGCCCAGCGATTAGCTACTCATGAACGAACAGACAGACAGACAGACAGACAGACAGACAGACAGACAGACAGACAGACAGACAGACAGACAGACTGACTGACTGACTGACTGACTGACTGACTGACTGACTCAAAATCACAGTGTTATGCAAGTAGACCAAAAACAGGAACGAGCCTTTTTCTGAAAAGGAATGAAATAATGAGCCAATACAGTGCAATTCTGGTAGTTTCCAAGTCCAGCTGTTTAAACTTGTGATGTGTAGGGGAAACATGTTAGAGAGTGCATGTGACAATTACAAGACAATTACAAGACCATCTTCACATATTGGCTTTGAACTAAATTCACACTGCCTTTCCCTATATTAACAAAATGAAGCCCTATGAAAATAGCAATTAGACGTGTTGTGATCTTTTAGATCTGTTATTTTGCTATATAATTTTGTTTTACCTTTATATGACAATGCTAAAAACAGGGACGCCAGATGCTATAGTGGTATACACAGGCAAATAGTGAAAATCATGCTGATTTAAGAGATAGTATAGGCTCCAAATGGAACTGAATGGATTCAGGTACATTTGGTTGCATTTGTTGTTCCTTTTAAACATTAAATATGCATTGCTTTGTAAGGTTTGCTTTGCACCACAAGCTGAGGTATGATTTTCATTGGAGATGTCCTTTGAGCCCCATTGCCCCCGCCGGCAGGGGCAGCGGCTGTCCAACTCTGAACAGCGCTCAGCGGGTCAATGGAGACCCAATTGGTCTCCGGTTCCAACTCCGATGTTGCCGATTTACCCCCTTTACCCCCCTGAAGAGGTTAAGTCCATGGTATTAAATACTTTTCCAAAGTGAAATTGTGGCGTGTCTTAACCTATTCCTAATCTCATATTTAACCTTGTTTTATTGTTATGTTACTTATCTGGCACAAACCCAACTAAACTAGTGAACACTTGCAGTAAATGCAAACATTCACAAGACTTGAGTCACTTTAGTTGAAACACTCATGACACAAGGTTCAAGGTTCAAGGAGATTTTATTGTCATACGAGTACAAAACAAAATTTGATTACTCAGGTCCTGGTCAGGCAAAAGGTAAAATACAATACGTCTAAAATATCACCCCACTAATATTGCACGTGCCCATAAAAAGCAGCAGCACTAAAAACACAGTTAAAAATAAATGTCACGGCTCAAGAATGTTTCGGTGAAGTCTGACCATAAAAGTCATTTATAGGTTTGATGTTTGCCTGATATCTTAGTTTATTTGAAGCGCAAAAGGTTCATGTCATTTACTCTAATCTGATAAGACGCTCTATTGTGTCACAATCCGTGACATCCTGTTGTGTTCCTCTGATTTATATTATACTTAGCCTAGTGTTTCCACTGTTTGTTCCCCAGCCTATCCCAGTGTTGTTCACCTGTGTATTTATACCCCCCCTGATCCCAGTGTTTCCTTGCTAGTTCATTGTGGTATGTTGCGTGTGTCTTGACACCTTTTGTGCTTCCAGTGTTTTTGTTTGTATTCTATAGTTCTTTTGAGTTATTAAACCTTTTGAAATGACCTGCTCTGCCTCTGCCTCCTCCTGCATTTGGGTCCTATACAAACTCTCCTGACTTGAACCGTGACATATTGTGTCAGTAGCCAACACAAATACCAACATGTTCTTCCTCTTCCACCCACAGACTGCCACCTGATACTCCTAAAGCTATACAACAATTACAATTGAACAAAGGAACAGGGAAGAAAAGTGGTACACGGTTTATGAGTGTGTGCCCTAATAATGACAACAGGAATGAATCATCAACTTGTGTTAGCTCCCCTACTCCAGTGTGTGTGTGTGTGTGTGTGTGTGTGTGTGTGTGTGTGTGTGTGTGTGTGTGTGTGTGTGTGTGTGTGTGTGTGACGTGTGTGTTATACAGTATATACAATGCATACCACAAGTCATGACTGAAGGAAAGGCTAGTGGTTTCCCGTCACTGACGAGAGAGTTTTTGTTTGCTTTACTACTAGGTGAAGGAAACAAAAACTCTCTCGTCAGTGCTGGGGTTTCCCTGACAATGTCATGGATTTCTATTTTTAATCTTTTGTACCTGCAGCATGGATATACACCTTTTCCATTATGACCTGAAGCTCATCACAGTTTCTATCCTGTGTGTAGTGTGCCTGTGTGCATGTGTGCGTGTATGTGTGTGCGCGCACGCACATGCGTGTGTGTGTGTGTGCATATGCATGCAGGAGGGATGGGGGCCGCTATCACCTGAACATTCCGCCTGTTTTTGTGTTTCTTCAGGTCTAAATTTTTAACACAAATAGACACGCCTGGGTTTTTTTTTAAGTATAGTCATGCAAATCATTTTTGGACTGGGGTAGGGGAAATCAAATTAATTGCATGATCTTAATAATTCTATATTTAGTTATTCCCTACAATACATTCTTGTTGCGACCATAGGTCGCATTTACTATGAAAACCTGCATTTTCTGTTCATTTAGTCTTATTAGTCTTATATACACAGGACATAAACAATCTATAGTGCAAGAAAAAGACAAAAAGAAAAAGTGAAAAAAAGTGCAAGTGAAGTGACAAAACAGTGCAATACAGTTCAAGGTCAGCTGTTCAGCAGCCTGACTCCTGAGGGTAGAAACTGTTACTGAGATGGGTGGTACGAGATTTTATGCTCTGGTAGCGTTTTTTGGAAGGGAGTAGTTTGAACAGGGTATTTGCGGGATGGCTGGTGTCTTCCATGATGTTGTGGGCTTTTTTCATACAACGAGTCAGAGGCGTCAGGTTCCTATAACGGCGGTGGGTGCAGCCCCCCCGCTTTGTGGTGGTCGCTTATTGACGTACCATTTAACGTACGAGGAAAGTGTTTCTCCTTACAGCTGCACGGCTGATGAACTCGTTGGCTATAACATCCATGTCCAATTCCTGCACCATGTCGCTGTGACAGTTTATCAGAACAAGGTGGTTGAGTCTTGCTTGTCCCATTGTGGATCGCAAATAGCCTATGTCTTTAGTCTCTTTAGCCCTGAAAAGGACCTTTCTGCGCTGCATGATGTGACAGGGACAGTCAGCACTTGTTTCACCAGTCTTACGGCCTCTGGTAAAGTAGATATGGCGGTCCCCCCGTCCTCACTTTTGAGGAACTCCACGACATCATGAAAGGTAGACAGTGGAACTCTATGCCGCTTTGCCATGGCAAGCAACATGTCACGATGCAGTGTCAGCAGCTCACTGTCAAAATCGCTCCCATAGTAGAACTGCACTATGCTTTTGCAGTCGCCCTTCCCGACAAGAAACTACCTGGCAGCAGAACAAAAGCCACCTTATTAGCATTTGAATGCCCATGGGCGGCGGCCCAACACCTATCTTGCGCCCAAGCGCCCCCAACCCCCCGTAAAGCCAAAGGTATGTGACTACGTGCATGACAACATGTCCACTGGGGAAGGGACATTTCAGTCAGGACAGTGGGTGCATATACTGCATATTGATATTGGCGCCGCTTATTATTTTGCCCGTGGGTGCTTCTGCGCCTGAGCACCCGCAGAGTTCACGCCGCTGCAACGAGTGTGTAGTGGTGTAGTGGTGTATGGAGACTGGGTAATTCTGTGCTGCCGATGATTATAGCTGCTGTTTTAACGGTCCTCTGCAACCTGTTGCAGTCCTGAGCGGTCGTGTTACCATACCACACTGTGATACAGCCAGTTAAGACACTTTCAATTATACAGCGATAAAAGTTCACTAGTCCTTTTGTACTCAGAAAGTACAGTCGCTGCTGCGCCTTCTTGAGGATGTACTCGTTCAGTCAGACAACTCAAGGAGGATGTAATATATATATATTTATTGAATATAGGATAATCAATGCAATATATTTATTATGGTTTGGCGATGTATTGGATCTGCTTTTTAGGTACTCAGGTCAAGCGCATCAGTCCCGACCATAGGGACTCTGAATCCCCCGTACCTAAACAGTAGATCCAAAACGACAGGTGGTAGCTGGGGTGGAGGTGGGTGAGCACTTTGTATACAGCAGCGCACAGTAGGCTATACAAAAAAGCAGCAGCAAGCAAGCAAGCAGGAGGATGAATGCAAAACCTTCGGTTAAAGTAGCCGGTATGAGAGATTGGGTGAGCGTGTGATTGGCTGAGTGAATCATGTGGATGAGAGCCTGATGCTGCGGTGGCCCAATTAACGGCCGGCACGCTGACTGAGGTTCCCTGACTGAACTTGCTAATAACTTGCAAATGCTCATTTGTTGAGTGACCATGTGAATATATGGTCACACCTCATGACATCAGGCTTCCATATATGGTCACACCTTGTGACATCATGCCCCCATATATGGTCACGCCTCGTGAAATCACGTGACATCATGGAGACCCTTGTGTGTGTTTGTGTGTTTGCTTGCTTGCTTGCATGCGTGCATGCTTGCATGGGCGTGTGTGCGTGCATGTATGTACATGTGTGTGCGCGATTCTATTTTGCAACATTTAACTTTTATTATGATATAATTGACCTTTTTAAAGGTGTAGTGAAACGGAAATGGTGGGCATTTTATTTTGAAGTTTCAGCTTGAAACGCTGGCTCTGAAGTTGCTGAACCAATCAGAGCATCGCGGCCCAGGCCGTAGCGTAACGGTCTGGGCACCGGACTGGTAATCCAGTCGCAGTGTGCCGCGGGTTCGACTCCCGGACCCGACACGGCCTTTACTGCATGTCATCCCCCCATCTCTCTCCCGTTTCCTGTCAGCCTACTGTCTGTCCCTTCAAAAATCAATAAAAGGCGTAAGCCGCAAAAAAATATCTAAAAAAAAAAAAAAAAAAAAAAAAAAATCTGAGCATCGCATCCCTCCAGGCTATAGGGTTTTAAGTCTGTGACTTCCTCTCATGTGTAGTCTCGATTGTAAACAAAGTGACAGAGAGACGTGGGGCAAAGCCAGGGGATTATTTCTAACCTATACACAACCTATATACATATTTTAGCGTGATGATTACGTTCAAAATCAGTAATACACTGTCTGGATGTCATCTTGATGAGATTAAAACGGAGCAGTTCTTTAATCAAAACCAGCTGTTTTGGAGGACAATGAAGCAATGGGAATCAAACGGTGAACTTAATTTTTTTGGCTTTTGTTGATGTAGGCCTCGACACGTCATCACGCAGCACGTTTTCTGGAAGTAATTAAAAATATTTTTATGGACTTTTGATATAAAAACAGAAGTTTTTGAATTTGCCCATTTCTTTGGCATCCATTGTTAGGTATGCCATTATGATGACCATGGATATGGTCTAAAAGTGTGAAAAAAACGTATTTTTCATTTCACTACACCTTTAATGCATTTAAAGTACAAGAATATCAATAACTTCCAGCAATGTTGCCACATATATAGTGCACAACTCTCCATCATTTTGCTGGGGACCACCTGGAACCCCCTAAAAAAAAAACCCCCACTGATTTAACTACATGTGCCAGCATGCGCAAATGTGTAAGGGTTCGATCACGGCTTGCAGCCTTGCAGCTTTGGATTTCACAATGGATTTCAGCTGTGAGATAACGATTCAGAATCTTTAACCCAAAGTTAATATACCGTATCCAAACTTGCATCCAGTGATGCTATCACTAATGGGGGCTGATAAGCTTCTACTGAAAAATCCATTTAAAGCAAGGTGGTCAAGTACCATACCAGCAGTGGTGTAAAGTAACTAAGTACATTTACTTAAGTAAAGGTATTTTTCCTCCAATTTTCAATACTTTAACTTCTACTCAACTACATCTCAGAGGCAAATATTGTACTTTTACTCTACTACCGCATTACAATTATTTGAAAACTTTAGTTACTAGTTACTTTGTATAGATTAACATTTCGGCTATTTTCAAAAGATTTTGATACATTTGAAAACTTGAAATGGGACATTCTGCATAATTTGTACTTTTACTTTAGGTACTTTAAGTACATTTTGATACCAATACTTGTACTTTTACTCAAGTAATCTTTTTATTCTATCTTGAAGTTTTTGTGTGTAGATATAGAATGGCATTTTCGGTAGAAGCTTATCATGCTATCTATATCACTGGGGGCTGAGCCATAGTCAAGACATCCTATAGGATTTTAAAGTTTTTTCAAAAATCCTATACAGGACTATGGACAATCCAATAGGATTTTCCAAAGTTCCAATGGAACTTCTAATGGAATTTCTATAGGATAATGAACATTTTAAAATGTTCCAATAGAACTTCTATAAGATTATGAAATTCATATAATATAGTATAGATCCGGGTATAGCTCAGTCGGTAGAGCAGCACTAGAGCTCTCACTCTCACCTTTGGACCACAAGTTCATGCATGGGTTCGATCCGCCACCGCCAACTCAGCGTAGGAGTAGCACGGCTTGCTTGCGTGCATGCGGGTAAACATTCCACCTTAGTGTGCCTTCACACAGTTTCACATAAATAGACACGTCTGGGCATGTTTTTCATGATGTTTTCTGATTACTGCAGGTAAGGTCGTGCAAATACATTTTTGACTGGGGTAGGGGAGTATCAGATCAAAGTGTGCATGTTCTTAATAATCCATTTATTATTTATTTATTATAAATAAGTATATATTTTTAATATACTGTGTGTGTGTGTGTGTGTGTGTGTGCAGTGTCTGTGTGTGCGTGCGTGTGTGTGATGCACATTGTAAAGTCCTTTGGGAAAGGGATATAGAATTACAGAGCATGGGTGTGGTGACTCTTGCAACTCAATGTCTGGAAGACAAAAAGAGATGCTTATCGACTTTCCCTGAAACCTGAAACCCTGCCTTCAAGGTGCTAAATTTGATCAATGGCATAGCTGTGGAGACAGTAAACCAATATACTGTTGGTACTTATAGGCGCTATACTGGGTGACAAAATTACTTTGTATGCCAACACTTGAAAAAACGTTTTCAAGTTGACACATCACTTTTGAAAATGTTTTATTCATGTTTGATTTAGTCTGCAATGATTTGCTGATTTGGCAACCTCAGCATGAATTAATCTATTTTTATTTATATAGCACCCTTCCAAACATAGTTACAAAGTGCTTTACAGACAGGTTAAAAACAACAATCATAAACAACAGTATAACATCAACAGCATCAGAAATAACAAAGCGTAAAATAAGCAGAAGGGCCCAGGCCGCAAAAGCCTGGTCACCCCAGGCGGGTTGAGAGTAGAACTAGGAGATCTGAGGCTCTGAGGCTGCGCACAGGCCTGTCGGGTTCCAGCATGACTTTGATGTAGCTGGGAGCTAGTCCATGAAGGGAGGGTGGTATAGTAGCATGGTAAACAAAAATATCCTGGGAAAGATTATTGAACTTTGCCAAAAGACCATTGGCCAGATGCCGATGCCTGTTTGGAACGATGCCTGTACATTGGGAATGTTGCATAATATACAAGAAATCATGGATTATCAATATGAGGCAAGTTAGCTCTTCGGCTCAAACCTTAGGGGGGAGCGAATCCGAAATGACATATCATAGCCCAGATGATCTGAGATGACGCCTTCTGAAGGGAAATGGGAAGAAACCAAAGAAATAGGAATACAAAAGACATCTCATCTGAGTGTGGACACAAGATGTCAAACAAACGGGGACTGCCCATATTTCCGAAGTCCCGTTAGTCCGAACATGCGGAAAGGTTGGCGAACATGCGCTGCTGGTTGGCGAACATGCACTGCTCCCGTGCTTGCGCTGCTGTTGTGCTGCTCCTGTGCTTGCAGTTATGTTTAGGTTAGGTTTCTGGTTTGCATCCAATAAATGTAAAATGTTTGCAACTAAAACTTGGTGGTCTTACTGCAGCCAGAATCTTTGTATTGGTGCGGAGTGAATTTCTGCCATATTATATTATCTTCTTTTTTCCTCATTGGAAAGACAGAAATGATTCAAAACAGCATCACGTAAGAGTTTAGATCTCTGGAAGCCATTGCTCAGAATTAAAAGCAAAGCTGGTAAGCCTTCACCACCATAGGGTGCCAGGAAGTCCATATTTGGTCGACGATTTTACTACATGTGTTACATCACTCCAGACAGAATATCAGCATTCAAACGCAGTTATTACCACATTCTCAGATGTGGATATTAATTCATTAATTAGGTATTTGCACAGTTATATGAGATACCCATACAATTTTATTATTCTGTATAACTGAAAATACTTCAGTTGGAAAGTGGTGTTAAAGTGACATGGCATTCAAGTAATGAGACAGCAGATGTGAACATGGCAGGCAACGAGAGAGACGAGCAGCTATTGAAGATGTCAAATGGCATCTTGTTCCTTAAGGAAAATATTCAGAACTGGAATGAGGAGAAAACAAAACTTGTTGAAGAGAGGCAGGCATTGAATGAAAAGTTATTATCTGCAGAGCAAATGATTAAAGCCATGAAGGAAGAGAGCACAATGAAAAAGTACAAGTTCCATGCAATGGACAAGACCCTCCGAGAGTACGAGTTCCATGCAATGGACAAGACACTCATACAAACCCAAAAGCTGTTGGACGAGAAGGAGAAAGAGATCATCTCCCTTAAAGAGAGTTTGTCTGAGAAAGACGATGCCTGGAAAAAGGAAATAGAGCAATTGGAATGCGACTGGAAAACTAGGGAACAAATGTGTCAGAAGGAGCTTGCAGAGATAAGCAATGACAATAGACGACTACGGAAATGTCGGAAGGAGAGACAAGGACAAGCTGGCGAAAAAGAGACTTGGGCTAAAAAGAATGCCCATCTCCAGATCGAACTGGACCTCACCCAGGACGAACTGAGAACGAAAGATACTCTTTGGTTAATGGAGGAGGAGCAATGGGAGAAGGAGAGACAAAGACTAGCCGGAGAAAAGGAAGGTTTGGCTAAGAAGATTCTGCAACTTCAGAACCAACTGGACCTAATCCAAGAAGAACTGAAAACCAAAGACAGTTTGTGGTTAATAGAGGAGAATAAATGGGCGAAGGAGAGACAGGGACTAGCTGGGGAAAAGGAAGTTTTGGTGAAGAAGATTGGTCAACTCCAGAACCAACTGGACCTCACCCAGGAAGAACTGAGAAACAAAGTTGCTCTTTGGTTAATGGATGAAATGCAATGGGGTCAGGAGAGACAGGATCTAGCTGGAGAAAAGGAAGCTTTGGCTAAGAGGCATGGGCAACTGCAGAACCAATTGGTACTCATCCAGGAAGAACTGAGAACCAAAGATAATCTTTGGTTAATGGAGGAGGAGACATTTGGGAAGGACAGACAGGGGCTAGCTAAAGAAAAGGAGGCTTTGGCTAAAAAGAATGGACAACTCCAGAACCAATTGGTACTCATCCAGGAAGAAATGACAACCAAAGATGCTCTTTGGATAATGGAGGAGATCAAATGGGGGAAGGAGAGACAGGGACTAGCTGGAGAAAACGAGGCTTTGGCTAAGAAGAATACACAACTCCAGAACCAAATGGACCTCATCCAGGAAGAACTGAGAACCAAAGATAATCTTTGGTTAATGGAGGAGAAGAAACTCGGGAAGGAGAGACAGGGACTAGCTAAAGAAAAGGAGGCTTTGTCTAAGAAGAATGGACAACTCCAGAACCAATTGGTACTCATCCAGGAAGAAATGACAACCAAAGATTCTCTTTGGATAATGGAGGAGACCAAATTTGGGAAGGAGAGACAGGGACTAGCTAAAGAAAAGGAGGCTTTGGCTAAGAAGAATACACAACTCCAGGACCAATTGGTACTCATCCAGGAAGAAATGACAACCAAAGATTCTCTTTGGATAATGGAGGAGACCAAATGGGGGAAGGAGAGACAGGGACTAGCTGGAGAAAATGAGGCTTTGGCTAAGAAGAATACACAACTCCAGAACCAAATGGACCTCATCCAGGAAGAACTGACAACCAAAGATAATCTTTGGTTAATGGAGGAGGAGAGATTTGGGAAGGAGAGACAGGGACTAGCTAAAGAAAATGAGGCTTTGGCTAAGAAGAATGGACAACTCCAGAACCAATTGGTACTCATTCAGGAAGAAATGACAACCAAAGATTCTCTTTGGATAATGGAGGAGACCAAATGGGGGAAGGAGAGACAGGGACTAGCTGGAGAAAATGAGGCTTTGGCTAAGAAGAATACACAACTCCAGAACCAAATGGACCTCATGCAGGAAGAACTGACAACCAAAGATAATCTTTGGTTAATGGAGGAGGAGAAATGGGGGAAGGAGAGACAAGGACTTGCTGGAGAAAGAGAAACTTTGGCTAAGAAGATTGGGCAAATCCAGAATGAACTGAACCTCACCCAGGAAGAACTGAAAACCAAAGAAAATCTTTGGTTAATGGAGGAGGAGAATTTTGGGAAAGAGAGACAGGGACTAGCTAAAGAAAAGGAGGCTTTGGCTAAGAAGAATGGTCAACTCCAGAACCAATTGGTACTCATCCAGGAACAAATGACAACCAAAGATGCTCTTTGGATAATGGAGGAGACAAAATGGGGGAAGGAGAGACAGGGACTAGCTGGAGAAAAGGAGGCTTTGACTATGAAGAATAGGCAACTCCAGATCCAACTGGAACTCAACCAGGAAGAATTGAGAACCAAAGATGCTCTTTTCTTGATGGAGGAGGAGAAATGGGGGAAGGAGAGACAGGGACTATCTGGAGAAAAGGATGTTCTGTCTAAGAAGAATGGGCAACTCCAGAACCAACTCAACCTCACCCAAGAGGAACTGAAAACCAAAGACAGTCTTTCTTTAATGGAGGAGGCAAAATGGATGGAGGAGAGACAGGGACTATCTGGAGAAAAGGAAGTTCTGTCTAAGAGGAATCTGCAACTCCAAAAACAACTGGACCTCATCCAAGAAGAACTGAGAACCAAAGACGGTCTTTGGTTAATTGAGGAGGAAAAACAGGAGAAGGAGAGACAGGGTCTATCTGGAGGAAATGAGGTTTTGGCTAAGGAGAATAGGCAACTGCAGAACAAATTGGACCTCATCCAGGAAGAACTTAAAACCAAATGTGCTTTTTGGTTAACGGAGGAGGCAAAATGTCGGCAAGAGAGACAGGGGCTAGCTGGAGAAAAGGAGGCTTTGGCTAAGAAGAATGGGCAACTGCAGATCCAATTGGTACTCATCCAGGAAGAACTGAAAACGAAAGATGCTCTGTGGATACAGGAGGAGACAAAATGGGGGAAGGAGAAACAGGGATTATCTGTAGAAAAGGAGGATTTGGCTAAGAAGAATGTGCAACAACAGAATCAACTGGATCTCATCCAGGAAGAACTGAGAACAAAAGGTGCTCTTTGGTTAATGGAAGAAGATCAATGGGAGAAAGACAGACAAGGACTTTCTGGGGAAAATGACATTTTGGCTAAGAAGAATGGGCAACTCCAGAACCAACTGGACCTCACCAAAGAAGAGCTGAGAACCAAAGATACACTTTGGTTAATGGAGGATGCAAAATGGGGGAAAGAGAGGCAGAGTCTAGCTGGAGCAAAGGAGGCTTTGGCTAAGAAGAATGGGCAACTGCAGAACCAACTAGACCTCATCCAAGAAGAACTGAGAACAAACGATGGTATTTGGTTAATAGAGGAGGCAAGTTGGGGGAAAGAGAGACAGACTCTAGCTGGAGAGCGGGAGGCTTTGGCTAAGAAGTATGGGCAACTCCAGAACATACTGGACCTCACCCAAGGAGAATTGAGAAGCAAAGATGCTCTTTGGTTAATGGAGGAGGAGAAATGGTCAAAGGAGAGACAGGGACTCGCTGGAGAAAAGGAAGTTTTGGCTAAGAACAATAGGCAACTTCAGAACCAACTGGACCTCACCCAGGAAGAACTGAAAACCAAAGATGCTCATTCTGTGATGGAGGAAGAGAAATGGTGGAAGGAGAGACAAGAACTAGCAGGAGAAAAGGAGGCTTTGGGTAAGAAGAATGGGCAAATTCAGAACCAACTGGACCTGACCCAAGAAGAACTGAGAACCAAAGATACATTTTGGTTCATGGAGGAGGAGAAGTGGTGGAAGGAAATACGGGTACTAGCTGGAGAAAAGGAGGCTTTGGCTAAGAGGAATGGGAAACTCCAGAACCAACTTGACCTCATCCAGGACGAACTGGACCTCATCCAGGAAGAAATTAGAACCAAAGAGAACCGTTGGTTTCTGCAATTAAGTATGGAGCAGGACAAATGGAATAAAGAGAGACACGGGCTAGCTAGAGAAAATGAGGCTTTGTCTAAGAAGATTGAGCAACTTCAGAATCAACTGGACCTCAACCAGGGAGAACTGAGAACCAAATATACTAATTCATTGATGGAGGAGGAGACAGAAGAGATTTTGGCTAAGAAGGATGGGGAACTACAGAACCATGTGGACCTCATCCAGGAAGAACTGAGCACCAAGGATGCTTATTGGTTAATGAAAGAGGAGAAATGGGTGAAAGAGAGACAGAGACTTGTTGAAGAAAAGGAGGCTTTGGCAAAGAAGAATGGACAACTGCATAAACAACTGGACTTAACCCAGGAAGAACTGAGAACCAAAGATGCTCTTTGGTTAATGGAGGGGGGATTGAGAAAGGAGAGGCAGGGACTAGCTGGTGAAAATGATGCTTTGTTTGAGAATGGACAATTCCAGGACCTTCTGAACCCTATTCAGGAAGAACTGAGAAACCAAGAGAGTCTTTTGCTAACAGAGGACGACAAATGTGGGACGGAGAGACAAGGACTAGCTGGAGAAATTGAGGCTTTGACCAAAAGGAATGGGCAACTACAGAACCAAATTGACTTCATCAAGGAAAAACTGGGAACCAAATGTACTCTTTGGTTAATGGAGGAGGAAAAATATGGGAAGGAGAGGCAAGGACTATCTGGAGAAAAGAAGGCTTTGGCTAAGAAGAATGGACAACTCCAGAACCAAATGGACCTTGCTGAGATAGAACTGAGAACCAAATATAGTATTTGGTTAATGGAGGAGAAATGGATGAAAGAGAGGCAGGGACTAACTGAAGAAAAGGAGGCTTTGACTAAAAATAATGAGACACAGCAGATCCAACTGGACCTCACACAGGAAGAACTAAAAAGCAAAGATAATCTCTGGTTAATGGAGGAGGAGAAATGGAGGAAAGAGTGGCGAGGACTAGCTGGAGAAAAGGAGGCTTTGATTAAAAAGAATGGGGAACTCCAGATCCAACTGGACCTTGCACAGGAAGAACTGAGAACCAAAGATACTCTCTGGTTAATGGAGGAGGAGAAATGGGTGAAGGAGGGGAAAGAACTAGCTGGGGAAAAGGAGGCGTTGGCAAAAAAGAATGAGGAACTGGGAATCAAAAATGTTTACTTAATAGAGAAGAAATGTGGGGAGGAGAGGCAGGGTGTAAGTGGAGAAAAGGAGGATTTGCAGGAGAGAAATAGGCAGCTACAGAACCAGCTTGACCTCATTCAGGAAGAACAGAGAACCAATGAGAATCGCTTGTTTCTGGCATTAAGCATGGAGCAGGAGAAATGGAGGAAGGAGAGACAGGGGCTGGCTGGAGAAAAGGAGGCTTTGGCTAAGACGATTACACAACTTCAGAACCAACTGGACTTAATCCAGGAAGAACTGAGAACCAAAGAAACCCTTTGGTCAATGGAGGAGAAGAAATGGGCAAAGGAGAGGCAGGGCCTAGCTGAAGAAAATGAGTCGTTGGCTGAGAAGAATCTGCAACTCCAGAACCAACTGGACTGCATCCAGGAAGAACTGAGAACCAAAGATGCCTTTTGGGTAATGGAGGAGGAGAAATGGAAGAAAAAGAGACAGGGGCTAAATAGAGAAAAGGAGGCTTTGACTAAGGAGAATGCACAACTTCAAAACCAACTGGACCTCATCCATGACGAACTGAGAGTCAAAGAGAATCGTTGGTTCCTGCATTTAAGCATGGAGAATGAGAAATGGAGGAAGGAGAGAGAGAAATTGGAAGGCAGTTATGACAAAACTGGAGAGTAAAATGTGTGTTGTTATAAGAAAATGATTATATGATGAACATGACTATACAACAGCAAAACTCAAAACTTTCTTTTTAAGGGACCCCTTCTATAAATAGCTTTTGTCCCCACACGTCTCAAGATTTGCCATTGACCACGGTAAGAGAATTCCGGTCAAATGTCTGCTGAATCGAGAAATGACGTCAGAATTCCGCTTAATATGATGCAAATTAAACATCAATACATTAAACGCCATTGACGTTGAAAGGAAAATTGAAGTCATATATAAATGAGCAAATCAGCCAACAAATCACAGGCAACAGGCCTTCTGATTGGCCAATGGCTAGTCAATGGCTAGTATGAGATGATACATGATGATGTATGACGATAAGAGATGTTAATTCCGCTAAATATGACATAAATTAAACATCAAAACATTAAACACCATTGACATTGAAGGGAACTTACATCATTATGTAAACGAACAAATTGGCTAACCAATCACAGTGGTGGGAGCGTGATTTTTTTTAGAGCTTGGAGAAAAGGTTGGAGAAAAGGTACACATGCAAGACATAAACTTGTGTCCTCACAACTCACAATGAGTATGTGGTCCGTTCCGTGCATGCTGGGGAGCGAGCAAAAGCTGGTTTAATACTGTTCCCCTTTCCAAAGATGGCTCAATATCCACTGCATTTTGAGGGGCGCTAGCCCCTCCTATGCCTAGCTTTGTGTTTGTGTGTACCAAATTTGAGATGATTTGATCGGCTGAGCACGGAATGTGATGTATGGCAACAAGAGCGCCCTCACTTCACACAAGTGTGATTTTTTTTTCCTAATGGATCCACTGTCTTTTTACAGTGTGGCGTGTACTTGTGACCGTCCAGCCGTCCATATGCAGCTAATTTGATGCTGCTGCTTTAGATTCTACCAGCAGAGGCCCACAGTAGAGCATACCCTGCTCTATGCAGGGTATACAATTTACAATTTAGGCATTTAGCAGACGCTCTTAATCCAGAGCGATTTACATTAAGCAAGAACAAAAAGCATGGGAATACATCACAAAAAAGCATTTATCATGAAACATGCGTAAGCTAAGAAAGTAACAGTGGAATATCTATATTATGAGACTATACATATAAACTATATATATATATATATATATACTACTATGTTATACATTATGTACTATGGCGTGCTATGACTATATACAATGCAATTATAGTGCTATCTACATAACATGCTATAAGTCTGTATCAAATGCTATCTAAGTCTACAGAAATGCTATCTAAGGGGGTAGGGTAAGTGCTATGGGCCATGATGGAGTCTGAAAAGGTGGGTTTTCAGACTACGGCGGAAGATTTGGAGTGATGCTGCAGTTCTGACTGCAATGGGAAGTGCATTCCACAGTTTTGGAGCCAGAAGGGAGAAGAGTTTGGGACGTGTGGAGCGTTGTCCCGGCGCTTTTAGTGAGGGTACTTCCAGCTTCCCTGCGTTGGCTGATCTGAGTGCACGGGAGGGTTTGTAGGGTTCAATCATACTTGCAAGATATGGGGGAGCCATACCTTTGGTTGCTTTGAATGCCAGCATCAGAGTTTTGTATTCTGTGCGGGCAGCGACCGGGAGCCAGTGGAGGGAGCGGAGCAGGGGGGAGACATGTGAGAATTTTGGCTGGTTGAAGACCAAGTGAGCTGCGGCATTTTGGATCAGCTGGAGAGGCTTAAGTGCACATGCTGGTAGGCCAGTAAGGAGGGAGTTACAATAGTCGAGTTTTGACAAGACTGTTGTCTGGATTAGGAGCTGGGCTGATTCCTGGGTTAGGAACGGTCTAATTCGTCGTATGTTATAGAGTGTGAACCTACAGGATCGAGTGACAGCTGTAATGTGAGCTTTGAACGAGAGCTGACTGTCCAGGACAACACCGAGGTTCCTGGCTGTTGGGACAGACGTTACCAGGGCGTTGTCTACGGAGATAGTTAGCTCCCGCATAGGGCAGGACTTAGCTGGGAAGAAGAGAAGCTCAGTCTTGTCTGGGTTCAGCTTGAGGTGATTGGAGGACATCCACTGTGAGATGTCAGCCAGGCATGCAGTGATGCGCTCTTCCACCTGAGTGGCAGAGGGGGGGAAGGATAGAAACAGTTGTGTGTCATTGGCGTAGCAGTGATAGGATATATTGTGAGCAGAGATGATAGTGCCAAGGGATTTAGTGTACAGTGAGAAAAGGAGAGGACCAAGTACAGATCCCTGTGGGACCCCAGTTTGGAGGGTTCGGGGGGATGATAACAGACCTTTCCAGGAAACCTGGTAGGTCCGGTCGGTGAGGTAGGAGGAGAACCACTTTAGTGCCGTTCCACCGATGCCTAGATCCGCTAGGGTGTCTAGGAGCAGCTGGTGGTTCACTGTGTCAAATGCTGCCGATAGGGTATGGCAGCATCCTGGGTCCTAAGGCCTTCAGGAGGCTGAAACCCTGTACTGGCATAAGCCAGCTGGATGGCCTCCTGCACAATACACTGGGAAAGCCATACTTTAGTAATATGGGTTTCCTTTAGCTCTGGTACCCCATGTCACAAATACCCATACCGTTCCTGAAGGGAGATGTCTTGGTCATGTACAGTCTGAATATTTCATATCTTTTGTCAGGTGTGCGCAGACAACAAGTCTGACTCAGCCTTTTTACACATTACCACATTTAACCAGACAAGGAAGGTAAAAAAATATATATACAAGGAACAAGGAACTGAAAAATTATACTCTGGGAAATCAAAACAATAAAGTTCCTTTAAGGACAGTTCCGTGAGTGCTGGTATTGTCTTGTTTAACAGGTTCTTCCCAGACCGTGCACCCGATAAAAGACATTAAGATGAATTGCAGTCGTGCCTGCTTCCTTGATGCGTGGTGAGACGAGAAAAAAGGACGAGACGAGAAAAAAAATGCGATGAGAAATAAAAGACGAGATGAGAGAAAAAAAACGAGACAAAACGAGACGAGAAAAATAAGACGAGACGAGAAAAAAGATGAGGAGCAAAAAAGACGAGACGAGCTGTTTTGGGGGGAAATAGTACCATCTAATGGCAATTTCATTGGGAAAGAAATGCTGTCTGTATTACTCTTATTACACTATTACACTATTATACTTATTACACTATTACACTAATATACTTATTACACTATTACATTTATTACACTTGCACTTATCGGATTGAGGGAACATAGGGCTGAGGGAACATAGGGTCTGTTTTTAAATGGGAGAACATACTAGGGCTGAGGGAACATAGGGCTGAGGAACATAGACATGACCCCCTGTAGGGATTCTGCAATATCTGCATAAACCAAGTTTGCACAGATATCAATTATTTCGTTCTGGAAATTTGGGGATGTTGAATTAAAATGATTTGACTGCATGCTTTCAAATCCAGTATCATATTTAGAGAAGAATCTCAAGAAAATTGCCCCGTGTTTCTGAATCTATCCTCTCCCTGTGTCCACGGAAAGGCAATCCAAGTTTAGACAATAGCCTAATAATATCAACAACTTTGGACAGATACAACCTGTTCTTCTCTACAGTAGCTTTGTGACTTTCTAAAAGTTTAGCTGCAATAGAGCCTGAAGAGTGAAGATGCACTCTTTTTTAAAGTGATCCCATTTAATCATGCAACTCTTATGGGCATCGGATATGGCATGTTTGTCCAGTTTCGAGCCCAGTCTACTCCAGTAGTCCATGTTGCTGTCATTCTGGAAGTGTCGGCAGGCAAAACAAAACACTGCATCCTTTAAAACGGAATATTCCATCCACGCATGCTTCTCGTAATAGAAGGTGGAAAATTAACGTTTGTTTTTTCCTATTAATGTTGTGGGGAATTGCTGTAAGACAGCCGTGTTTTTCCCCAAGATCACCATCCACCACCTCCACTGATGGAGGTGGTGGAGGTGGGGGGCGGCGGGTTTGTTGTGTCCAAACTGCCAGGACACAGTGGTTGTGACTGCTCTGCTGGGGCAGGCGGGGCGATAAAATAATGTGACATGATGACTACTATAAAATGAATGTATTGTAAAACAAAACATAATAGAATTCAGATTTGTTTCTCACAATTATTATAATTTTATTAAAATAAATATATTTTTTTTTTAACTTTAAAAAAAATAGCAATTTCACCCCCGGCCACCAGGGGGTGCAATGCAACCCCTGCACCCCCCCAAGCTCCGCCCATGCTCCACGGGGAAAGGCACCCTTTCAATACCACCGCAAATACCACCGGCAACCTATTACGTCGCAAACAGGTAGCTAGTCCCGACGAGTCCCGTTAGCCCCGACGAGTCCCGTTCTCTGCCGTGACGAGTCCTCACGCCACGACGTATTCTTAACGCTGCGACGAATTCATATTAAAATACAAAAAAAAGCCCCGACGTACGTCATCCGTCGTTCTGGGATTTCGCTGTCTCTCATAACTGGTATGAAATATTTAAATATCACACTTGTGTGAAGTGAGGGGCGCTCTTATCATACATCACATACCGTGCTTAGCCAATCAAATCATCGCTATGGGATACACACATTGCTCAGCAGTCAAATCATCGCTATGGGGCACACACAAATATAGTGAATAATAGCTCTGGACACACACATGCACACAAGCACGAGTGCACACACACACACACACACACACACACACACACACACACACACACACACACACACACACACACACACGCACGTTTTGTGTTCTTTTCTTCTTTTGTATGCCTACTGTTGTCAAACCTTGTTTGTTTGTTTTTATTTGTTCAATGTAGTTGCCACTTGTAAATCCATGAATAATGCTGGAAATAAGAATACACAGCAAAATGCTAATTTAATTGTGAGAGTGTAAAGATGAACCTTTTGGAATGTGTGGGGATGAAAGACTGGAATATGTACTAACTTGCCCAGATGTGAAAGAATTGAAAACGTTGCATATATTAGCCAGTAAGTTGGTTCCTAAACTGTAAAATGTTTGCAAAGCTAATACACTGGCTACAAATGAGTGTAGCCAGTAATTGATTGTATGTCTTAAAATGCAAACAGGAGATTTTCTCATGTCACAAAGCTATAATTATAACATCATGCAAGCATCAACTGTCATTGATGTCATTTTCGCAAACCACTTATAAGAAAGAAACATTCTTTTAGTCAAGATGTCGCAACAGGCACTGTCTATAGCACCTCCTCCTGCAGTGCAGTCAGACATAAGACGGGGGTACAGAGGTAGAGACTGGACAAGACAAAGTGAACAGGCAGAGGATTCACATACTTTAAGTATACCGCTAGTGAATGACCATCTGACTTTATATAATTGCAATACAGGCCACTGGTATGCAGTAACATTTTAGTACGATTTTTAACAGATTTGATCAGATGAACAGATAAAGATGTCTAATATCATCATTCTCATGGCACTTCTATCTTTTCTTACCATGACCGACGGTGAGTCTCATCTTTCATCTTACATTTTGTAAAGTTTGGCACAAGTTTTGCATTCTGTTCCATTTTGTGCACACCCTCCAGGAATTTGACTGTTAGCCTACAACTTCACTTCTTGTGCGACTGTGAAGAAGAGAGAAGTTGAGACATGCATCCTGTCTCTCATAAAGGATGAACCTGGGAGATTAACGAGGTCAGCTAGTATCCCGGTAGCAGAAATCTCTAGAAAAGTGTGTTCTTCGGAGCAGAGATCTCTGCTACACTTTGTTGGCTACAAGGGCCCGCATAATTTGGGAGTCAATCAAAGCCAATGGGATATAGAAAATGTGACTGATGCATCAAGATCACATAACTGCAGTTTGGACTAAATATGTAGGAGAAGACAATAGGGTAAAGAAAACGTTTGAAGAAAACGCTAAATGGCAGAAAACGTTGTCAGACATCAAAAGGTCGGGCCTAGGGAGTTAAGACATGATCCAATGAATCCATAGAACATCTTTGATTGTATGGCATATGGTTCATAGGCCAAAAACTAGAAGCGACCTCTTATAACAGCCAGATGTGGGGTGGCGATTCTTCCTTGACCTACTGGGATTGTGTGTGCAAAGTATTTTGTATTGAATTGTAGCCTACTGTTTTGGGCAAAGTGGGCCCCTATACAGCAAACTTTGAAAGGCAATCGGAATGGAATCAGAAAAATCTGACGAATAGAATAGACCGTCACCTATCACCTTTATTGATCCAGCGAGGTAAATGCAGGTGCCAGGGGCAGCATGGCAGTTAAGTTACAGATACGGAGTATAGTACTAGGTACAGTCAGGAAAAAAACATCACAAAAAAGCACCATGATGATGACCAAAAGGTCAAATGACAGCCTGCACCATGCAGGACAAAAAAACACACGTGCTGTGTCATTGAGTAGGCTATACATGAGAAGTTGTGTCACCAACCAGGCAATAAAATGTTTTGACTGTATTACCTATAATGATCATTCATAGGCCAAAATATAAAGCACCCTGTCATAGCGCCACCGTGAGGCCTTGAACTTAACATTTTGGGGTAGATGGTGCTTACAATAGGTGTTGAAAGACGGACACACACAGACACCCAGGGAGACAGGGTCGAAAACATTATCAGTCAGGCACCATATGATGCTTGATTAACAGACCACGCCACCTTAAATAAAAATGGAACTCTAAAAAGTAATGCAATTGATATGTATCCAAACCATCAATACATTTTTAAAACACAAAGCATATTTTCATTTGAAAAATAGCTTCCCTTAGCGCAGGCATAGATTGGACGTTCGTTGCACAGGGCCAACATGTTCTAGCCTGCTATATTATGGTGGCCTGGCAGGCTGCTGTTAGAAACAATAGGTGGGCAACGTGGGTGGTGGGTAGCCCAAAGGTTGCCAGTTCCCATCCCGGGCCAGATTCCACAGAAATCTGGCAAAATGTCAGCTGGCAAACAGACATTAGTCAGCATGACAATCAGATGCAAGCTCCAGACCTATACCTTTGTGCCCTTAGGCTCAGGCACAAGTAGCATTATGACATTCTATTCCTATAAAGTACCTATTCTATTCTATGTTATTCTAATTTATAAAGGACTAGAAAAGTGCACTGCTCTCTGAGCGAAGATCGTTGCCCGACGCCCGGCCATGATTGATACTCAAGGCCTGCAAACTTTTGAAGTGAATAATAGCCAATCAGAATGGGATATGAAAACCTGGAATTGACCTTGAATTGGAATTGATTAAAACACGCAAAACAATAAAGATTATAGGAACAAATAATTAAAAGTACTTGAATGAATTAAGTACTAAACAGTAAGCAAGAAGCACCATGAGGCAGATTAGAAGAATGTGAGGCATAGGTTCTTCCTTGGCCTGTGTGCATGCAATCAGTTTTACTCTGTGCCGAGCTGTTCACAGACTGATGGCGGACTGGAAACAAAAGAAAAGAAAGACAGGGCCAAAAACATAGCCTAAATCCAGCCTTTGGCCTGCCGGATAACAATTTGAAGCATGGAAATTGGGAGGGAGTGAAGCAGCATTTCTTAGAAAATTGATAATTTAGAAAACTAAATTATCTATAAATAAGGAAAGTCTACACGGAAACTCCAATGTAGGCCTATGTCATTGTCCCCAAAAAACTGACTCTAACCCCTAATGTTGTTAGGGTTGTCACCAATAGGCCCTATCTATGCATCCAAAGCCTGTCCAGTGAACTAACATGCACAATATTAGCACCCTGACTCTGTTTGCAATCAGTATGCAGCCTGCAGGAATGATAAACTGGGGTTCACACTGGTACTGAGGAAGTTTAGGCGAGTACAGTACATCAAGTCAAAGTTGTACGATTTGTCACACACGTTACCCCCATCTCTTGGAGTGGTGAGCCGCAGCCAAGGAGCGGTGAGCTGCAGCCGTGCCGCGCTCGGGAATCATTTGATTAGTAGATTTGACTCCCCCAATCCAACCCTTCGATGCTGAGTGTCAAACTGTCAATTAAGCAGGGAGGAATTGGGTCCCATTTTTACAGTATTTGGTATGATCCGGCCGGGGATCGAACCCCAACCTCCCAGTTTCAGGGCAGACATTCTAACCACAAGGCCACTGAGCTGGTATCCCATCATGATAACTGACCTGGACTATGCAGATGACATCTCACTAGTCTTAAGTAAGGAAGATAACTGTTACTGGTGTGCAGGAGTGCAGGAAGATCGTCCCCAAGTTCAATGGCAAGAAAACTAAAGTAATTGCTGTTAACACGGAGGACAATGAATCAGTTAACATGAGTTTAATATGGAAAGCTCTAGCTTTCAGTTAAATAATTAACTGTTAAGGACTTGGTTTATTTCACCGTGGCTCAAATTAGCAAATGAAATTTATTTAAGCCCTTAAACTCTTTCAGCGCCACCTGGTGGTCACCAGTTTAGGCTTTGAGTGCCAATTCTCCCATCATACTATATCATCATCATACTATAATTCTAACAATGTCTGTCTGTGTGTCTGTGTGTGTGTCTCAGAAACACAGCCGTCGCTCCTCATTGCCTGCACCAATCGCTCCCACTTTTCACACAGGCATTGACCATATGAATATGGAGGGCGTAACGAAAGCCCTTTTTTTGATTTGACACATTAATGATTATTAACGGCCACAAGGGGGGGCAAATATTAATTATAAATAATTCTATTATACATGTAATTTGCATATGTGCATGTGCATGTCATCACCTGTACACCAGATTAGAGGAACTTTCAAAATATTATTTGAATTCCCAAGTGAGCACGTCTTGTCTTCCGTGGCATCCGGTCCATAATTGGCAATTAGACGTCTTGTCGTTTATGGCTCTTAAACTTAACAGTCAATATTTAATTTCAAGCGTTTTCTACCACACCACGCCCATATCCACCTTCCCATTACAACAGTGGTCCCCAGGTTGATTCTCAGTCAGGGTGGTGGTCCCTGGTTCATAATCTGCTGAAAGCCCCTGCACTAGAGGAAAGGCCGTGCATGGGGTCACTCAAATGATAAATACATTTCATGGTAAACCCATTCGAGTTTGAGATCCCAAAGTGGACATTTTGGACATTTTTTACACGATTAATCCAATGGTAATCCAGATAATTGAGATTGAGATAATTTCTTTGGAATTCAAATGTTGGACAGACCAATACTGCCATACGGCCCTGAACCTTATGTCACACAAAATGTATCCAAAAGGCAAAGATCTATTTGTGCACAGTTGCATTCTGGGACCTTTTTTTTTATTATATTAGTTTTTATTAGGTTTTTATAGATATGACAAACAAGACACACATAACAATGACACATACACCAGACTGGGCAATGTATATAAAACGAGTGCATTCTGGGACCTTTTGCTTATACCATTAGCTATAATATAATATAGCTTTAGAAACAAGTAGATTAATTTGTACTCCTGAGGAGGACAGAATTTGGTGCATGACACAAAAATAAAGAATTAAAAAATATATAAATATAAATAAATTAGGACGATAAAGGAGGTATTAATTTAATTATTCATTTATTATAGGTATTTATCTATACATTTGATAAATTGGGTACAGAAAAAATATTCTTAATCTGCAGGTCTATATTTAATCGAATTTATTGTTACAACCCTGGTCTAGGTTTAAGGAACGCATATCCGTTTGTATTATTTGTTTGCGCCCCAAATAATTTATTTTGAATGTATGTGTATTTAATACTCTATAATTATCTATATTTGATGGTTTTTCTATTTGAGAATTTGGCCCATAGGGCCCTCCATATACATGGGGGATCTAGTGGGAAAACAACTGTTTAATAGTTTCATAGAAATGTCCCTGGCTGAGTCTGGATTCCACAGACTGGTTGAGGTTTGGCTGATTTTCCATACCAACTTATTTGTTTCTGCAATAAATAGGTCTATACTAGTTGCTGTATATTCTGCAATTTGGTGATTATAATTAGTGACCCATGACTTCACTTCTTTCAACCCCCAAAAGGGATGAGCCCAGGGGAGCAGGGGGTGAACCTTCGCTGTCAGTGCATCAGCATGGAGAAAAGGCCCATCGGTCGTCACATAGAAAAGATGGAGATAATCCCTGCAAACTCACATTGTGAGGATATTCAAATCATGTAAGTATGTGGCCCTATGAACACCTTCGGTACACTGGTACACAAAACAGGTTATTCCCACCAAAGACCATGGTACAAAAATAACTGTAATAACATGCATAGTTTGTCCTCATAGCTTTATCTATTTCATACTGTGACTGCAGATGTTGCTGTGTTCAGTTTCAGTAGAACAGTGGTTCGCAAACGTTTTTGGCTCAGGTCACCCCTGTAAATATTAAATAACCTTTTCATCCACACCACCCCTGAATTAAATTATTACTTTACCTCACCCTACATTTATGTGTAAATCTTTTCCCCTAAGATACAGTATGTTACTAGCAAAACGTACGAATATTAGTTTCCATTATGACAGATTGAAAATAACTTCATAAGTGAAGAACATTCACCAAAAACAGCCAATCTACAAGCTCACAACGTCACATGTCACAACGTGGCGCGTTGTGAACTTGTAGAACAGCTATTCTTTGGTAAGGAGGTTTGGTGGTTTGTCTTACTAAGTAAGTTATAAGTATAGAGGATTTAAGTGGTTAAACTGAAGTGATATGGAATGTCACAATGCATGCTGGGCAGTGGAGTGAAAGATTACAATACCCTGTCACAATGCATGGTGGGCAGTGGAGGAAAGATTACAATACCCTGTCACAATGCATGCTGGGCAGTGGAGTCCTGTCACAATGCATGCTGGGCAGTGGAGTGAAATTGCGCCCTCGTGAGGATCTATATGAGTTCTGGTCACTCACAATCAGATGCTTTGCTGCTTGTTTCTTGTGGCCATCAAATCTTAGATCTGCACCTACCGATATGTTTGGTGACATCTAAATTCAGTAAAATGTCCAAAACTGTTTGGAAACAATTCAGGAAATACCGGTATTACAATTGTGTTATACTCCTTTTCTGTTCCGGTTCAGTGTTTCATACATACATTTTGTTAATGTTTGAACTGTAATGGCAACACAAGTCTCCAAGTACAGCTGATAACCTGTAGACTACTGCAATAGTACTTTAGGATACATGACAACCCAATGTCTATACATTTTTCAAAGATATGTCATCCCGGCCCTAACACAAGCACAAGTAGCCTACATCCCATAACCCGCCATGAGCCATGCAGGCATTATTATAGTCTGCTTTGGCATTGTGCAATAGGCCATGGCACAATGCCAAAGCAGCCAATAATAATGCCTAATTTATATCATTCGCACCTCTGTGTCACGCAACGGAATACACGTTATGAGCTTGTAGATCTGTTGTCTTTGGTGCATGACACCGCGTAGTGAGACGAATTATGAAGCGCGCTTCAGTTATCTATAACTGCAGATGATGAACTGACTAAATGGATCGTATCATATTGCCTTGCATTGCTTTCCGGACCCAGGTGCAGCACTAGTATTGATAGAATTGCAGAATTATTAATATAATTTATAGTCCTTTATACTTGCTTAAAATAAGTCATTTTTAGCACCCACTGGCCAAGTGGTCCAGGCGCATGCCACATATAGGCTTTGGCCTGACAGCGCGTCGCGTGTTCGAGTCGCCGTTTATGACGACCTTTGCTGCATGTCTCTCCCCTTCTCTTTCTCCGTATTGCCTGTCCATCTTCACTTAATACTATCAATAAAGGCAGAAAAGCCTAAAACAAATCTTAAACAAAAACAAAAAGTTTGTTTGACAATTTAGGCAAGCAACACCATCTTACTGTAGAGTATAAACTAAACTTCTTCCTATGTCCTGCAGTGTTACTCTTAAAAAGACTGGAACGAAGGTATGTCTGAACCCCGAGGCCAGATGGGTGAAGAGAATCCTTGAGAAGATCAAAAGACAGCAGAATGGGTACGTTTTTTTGTTATTTTTTCAGCGTTGAGTGACCGATCCCTCTATACATCTTCATAGACAAAATTAAATACATCAAAATGTTTGCAAATATAATACAAATGTTGCGTTTCTCTACAGAAGGAAGCATCGCACCTCCACAGACTCTGCTCATAAGTGAGATGCAGTACTTCAACCATGGTTTTTCCAAGTGTTTTGTTGACATACAGAGACTTACATTACTAAGTTGTGTTGGCAGCAACCCTATAACGAGAATGTGAAAGCTTGGTTTAGAAGATAGACCCAACTTAGTCTAGACATTACAATGCAGCGCACCAAAAGACATTTATTTCTTTGTTTAGGCCTACTTGTTGGCTTTTCATGAAAGACAGTAAACATTTGTATGAGAAAAGGGGTAGATTCAAGAAAATGTTTTTTATATTTCTATTTTTTTAAATAAGTCATTCCTTTGTATTTGACATGACATGCTGCATATTGCTTTATCTATTGTTTTTACATCCATTGTTGATGTATATTACAAAGACTATAGGTTGCTGTATCAAATCACTACACAAGGCCATTAAACCTTCTGATTCCCAGGCAGGCTCTGCTAGGCCAGTCGTTCCCAAACTTTAGCTCAAGTCCTAAAAGAGAATTGTCTCCCCAGGAACCAAACTAGTGAAAATAGTACAAGCACACACAAGAATGCAATTACAGCATTGTTCCCATGTCTGTTGGTAACCCGAGATGAATAATGCTATAATTGGTCCCAGAACAAGTTAATGCGGGTGTAGTGAGATGCTATAGCCTCAAGTAGCCAGACAATATCACAAATCTGCCAAATGGACCTGTAAGGGTACATTTGCTTTCATTTTACACCATCAAGAGTTAAAGTTCTATAAAGGGTCCATTTGGTTACCAACTCTCCATCATTTAACTGACCTAGAAACCACTGGGTTAGACCATCAATGCCAGACCTACCAGTACTCAGTTACGCAGAACCGTGTCACAATATTGTACCTTGGTAAACACCCAAAATATTTCAACACAATGGAAGACAAGTAGGAATTATTATTTTTACCATTTGTCTTTTTGCAGACAGGAACCAAATCAAATAGATATTAGAAGGCGTCAAGTCTGGAAAGAGTCATTCCAAAGCACTAGTCACTACATGACATAAATGCCATTTTTAAAAACATGTTACTTGATTAGAAATGCAGCTGAATGTCACAAGAGGAAAGTTGTGTTCCGATGTGATTTGCCATCAACTGAGTGCCAACACCAGCAGTCTACTTTGACATACTGTTATGTATCACAAGAAAATAGAATTGCATTTGTATTAACAAGCAGTATCAGTCTCATCATTTGGTGCAATAATTAGTATTGTGAATGTTGTAAACACGTTACCATAGTTTACTGTATCGTGCAATGTTTGAAAGAGGCAGCTCTAAAGCCATTGCTACAATATTACTACGTTAAGTCAACAGTTCTGCATTCAAATTAAACATACTAAAATTGTCACTTAAGACAAAAAGCTAAGGTTTCAAATCAATTCAGTATTAAGGCAAGAGGTAATTTAACTGTATAAACTGTATGAGTAACTGTATGGTTCAATACAAAATAGCATATCTGGTTTTAACATGTTTATTTGATGAAACCGCGTTCAAATAGACCATGTAACATCAGGTTTTTGAGACAGTAGTCCAATCAAGACAGAATCAACTGGTAGCAGATCGTATATATAAAATAAAGATGAATAATGACACAAACAGGTTACCGGTATGTTATTTTTAATTTAACATTGATCGAGCCAAGTGCAAGGAAGTCAGTGAAGTAAGAAAAGGAGGATGGCGAGCACAGTGATGGCAAGAAGTTGAGGAGAACTGCCGCAAGAGGGCATGGAAGTCATACGGGTATGCATTATACTAGTGTTGGAATCATTATTAGTATACTGACTCAGAGTGTGGGGCAAGTGGTCAAGGATGGAAGCAACATTGGTGCCCAATGCCCATCATACAACAGTGATTAATTCCTTATAAAAGACAAGAGGAGAAGGGTAGGGAAGCAAGTAGAAAACAATGGAAGACATACTGTTGCCCAATGGCAATCATGCATTTGATGTGATAATAACTCATACAGAGGAGGGGGGGGGGGATAGTGTTGGCGATGCGTAGAAACAAAGATTGTTGGAAGGCCGCACAGGTGACCAATTCAAGGGTGCATCTTCACTTGAAGCCATCAAACATCTCTTGAAGCTTCCCTGCATTAGCCCCAGAGAACTGCCCCAGCTAAAAAGGAAAGCAGAGAGTAAAGTTGACTACGTATTCCTCTAGGATTTGACCAAAACAAAAGTGGATTGCAGGCAACTGGAATATAACAGTTACATTCAATATTTCATATTTGTTACATGGTATCGATATGAAGATAGATGAAGAAATAAAAAATATCAGTATAGTATGTCAAGTCAATTGTCCTGTATCTGTAAAGCACAACACTTATTGACCAAAGTGCTGTATAGACCACTACAATGATAAGAGCGCACCTCACTTCACACAGGTGCAGTGTTGTTCAAGTTACTTGTTAGTCATTGCGAACGCAGTGATTGCGAACGCAGTGAGCCACTTACTATGACAGCAAGGGCTGAATGTCTGTGTGTGTGTGTGTCACGCTGTTACACCACCCGCCCGCCACCAGAGGGCGCAGCTGTAACACACACACACACACACACACACACACACACACACACACGAGCTGCGTTCGCTTCCCGCGTTTGCGCGTCTTACTTGTAGTTACTAGTCTGAAAAAGTAACCAATTACTTTACTAGTTACTAAATTATGAAAGTAACTAGTTACTTTACTTTATTAAAAAAAAAAAAAAAAGATTTTTATATATATAAAAGATTTTCCAATTCAGACACATTGTTTTCAAGGAAAGAATATTCCCCAATGTCACTGGTCCAGTTGTGGTTTGTTTTAAGCGCTACTCTAAAATGCACTTATGCCAATAGTACAATATCAAAAAGCACAGACAATATCCATTCTAATGATATGGATATAATACGGATGCCCTGCCCTTGCACAGACAGGCCTAAAGTAATTACCCTATGTTGACCAATCATCATCATTATGATGACTTCATGCCCTGTGGAAGCCACTTTCTCGTTCTCATGTAAAGATGAAATTGTAAAGAGTAACATTACAAGTTACAGCACAAAGTAGTTTTGTTATGTAAAGTAACTTAAAGTAAGGGCGTTAGTTCCAACACTGCACAGGTGTGATTTTTATATCCAGCTTTTGGTGTGTGTGCACAAACTTTGTCCTACAAACATTAAATTCCCATTGACAGTACTAAGAAGTCCTTAATATGTCATTGGGGTGATTTATAGTTGTATATTGTCATCATAACGTGTGTGTGTGCACACACACACACACACATGAGTTTGTGTAGAGAAAGTAAGAGTTGTGATCGGGTGTACGTGTGTCGTGCCACTCCCCCTAATTAGTGTGGAGTCCGCCAGAGTTCAAAATGGACAGACATCAGCTAAGCTGTTGTGTTAAATGAAAGCCGAAAAATCAACACCAGCGAGGATGTACCCGCAAACACAACCTTTTGTGTGCGTCATTAACAGGGAGGTTGCCAGGTGCGAGTGTTCCAGGTGGATGAGGGGAGCAAGAAGGGCCATCAGTCATCACTTATGATTTTACGAGATTAAGGATTTAATTAGACTTTGCATGCACAAGTCAAGAACAAGTTGTTCACTCTAAAGGTGAAGCTTATTGAGGGGCGCTAGCCCCTCCTATATACAGGTTTAATGTTTGTTTTAAAAACACCATTGACAATGAAGGGAAAATTTACGTCATCTTGTCCCTAACAAACATTAAATGCCATTAACAATAAAGATAATTTAATGTTTGTGTTGGCACCGTTTTTTTATGAGTTAGACTTTAATATATTAGCGCCCCTCACTTTACACGGGTGGGGTTTTTTTCAACTGGCTGTGGTCGATTTGGTGGTTCAGCTAGTGACGCTTGTCTGTAAAGTCTATGTTTTACCGTGTCGTGCATCATTCAGTACCTACTGCTGAATGACATAGTATAAGATTGTGTGTGTGTGTGTGTGTGTGTGTGTGTGTGTGTGTCTGCAGGCCATTTAGGATTCAAATAATGAGAGTTGGGATGAGTTACATTCAGATTTGAGCATCAGTACAGAATAAGGACCAGTATGGCTTTTTTAGGACCATGTCCATCTATGGTGTCAAATGTGTGGTAATCATATTAAGTTCACATAAATCTAATGTGTTTATTGCTATAGTAAACTTCACTTCTGTAAGTGTAAAATGGGAGGAGGGGGAACTTTAAATGTGGTCAGCCCGGGGCACAACACTGTTAACACAGGCCTGTGGGTTTCAGTCAGTAATCATTCCTGACTGGGTTCCATTCAGGAACGATCAGGGTCAGGGACAACTGACTAATCCCAGTGTACAGGGAATGGGGAGTGGATGATTTTCTCAAGGTCTTGGGCAGAGAAACCGTTGATTTGTCGATGGTACAAAGCTGGGGGGAAAAGAACATCTTTCACTGCTGCATTTACATGCAGAATCAAAGCGCAAACCGGTGGACAGGTTGCCAAGACGTTTTTTTTTTAATCCAAGTGATGGAGTCAGGGGGACCAAACAGGACAACTTCAAACTTGCTTTCATTCAACAGTAGGAAGTTGTGTGTATTCCAACAAGTGTGACTATGACCTCAAGGCAGTTCATGAGGCAGACTAGTTTGAACTGGTCGTTTGGAATCAGGGGGAGATAAAGCTGTGTGTCATCACCACAACAGTGGAATGAGAGGATTTTAATATGAAAGGGTACTTTTATTTTTATTTAAAAAAAAAAATCACATCCATGTGAAGTGAGTGGTGCAACTCTGTGTGGGGTCCAGACCCACAAGCATGGGTGCCGGCCCGGTTCCGGCGAGACGCCCCACGTCCGAAACAGTTGAGAAATGACAAGAGTTACAGTGTAGGGGTCCTCCGGTGGTCCCTGGAACATCCAGACCCCCAGGAACGCGCCCAGCCAGCCAGCCAGAGACACACATAGCTGTCTATAGGAGTGGTTGCACCACTCAAAAAGGATGGATTGCCTGTATTGACAAGACAATGTCTTGATACGTTTAAATACTGCCCAAGTTATAATGAAAGGAAGTCAAGAGTCCCTACCTTTGCCTTGTTCTTGTAGAAGTGAAATGTGGGCATGCTGTTGATTTCACAGGCAGCAGCCACATCCTGGACAACACACACACAAAGAGTTTGCTTGTAATATACTGGTCAAAAACGTATCACATGCAATTCTAGTGCATTAAGTGCGTATCATTCGTTATGTTTATCTCACACACACACACACACACACACACACACACACACACACACACACACACACACACACACACACACACACACACACACACACACACACACACACACACACACACACACACACACACACACACACACACACACACACACACACACACACACACACACACACACACACACACACTTTAGTCTCAAACATAATGCCCACATTTTCAAATGGTTATGTGCAACACTTACATCAGCATCATCCACATCAACTTGCAGGAAAACACAGTCTGGGTTGGCGTCTGCCATTTTCTATAGAGAAAGAATAGGGGAAGTCTGTTAAACAAATACCACATTACTAAAGACATGACCTATAAAAGCAATAGTATGGGTTGTGGTCTGCCATTTTCTATAGAGACAGAGAAAATGGGAAGTCTGTTAGACAAATAAATACCACATAACTGAAGACATGACCTATATAAGCAATGATCTCAAACCATCAAATAACAAAACAAACAAGGTGAGAACTCCCTGACAGAGCAGATTAATCCATTGCGCAGTGCTTTACAGCTAGTGCAGGCAAGTCCAGACCTGTGGGATTTAACTCTAGGAGGACTATTACTTACATGGAAGGTAGGGGAAATCATTTTGCAGGGTCCACACCACGTGGCTGTGAAATCCACTACCACCAGCTTGTCTCCCGCATCTTCCAGAGCCTTGTCGAACATTTCCTAAAAAAGGGTCACAGTGAGACAATGATGTTACTACCTTTTTAGTTAGTTTCTTGGATTTTTAGTTTATCCTTTACATCTAAAAGACCAAGCATTTTGAAATCAACGCAGTGCTGGGTTGCAAGAGCCTTGCACCCACTGTTGATGATGTGCATCATCTCAGGTCACCTTGGATTGTTCCCAGCAGCATTGCATGGATTTCACAACGATTCACAGGTTCATGGTGCAACCCGTAGTAATATATGCACACACCAGGCTAGCTGTGTGTGCAGTTGTTACAGTGTGCTAGTGTGCGGCATTACCACCACACCCAGTGATTAAAAACATAAGAGATGAGAGGCATATAGATACTGGTACAGCTCACATTTCCTGGACATCTCACATTTCATGGACAAGACAATCTAATTCATTTAACAACCATGACATTTTGACAAAGCTTTTGGTGTATGATTTGCTTACTCAATGAGGAAGGTTTCACTACCTTGCCACACATCCGTGGGCAAGGTGCAAGACAATCAGCAGTATCACAAAAGGAAGTAGAGTCTGCACACATTTTGCCCCTATTAGTGTTCCTGCCGATCAGCCAGTAAAATGTTCCATTATCAACACCAATATTCAAGGAAGCTTCTCAGAAAGACAGCTACAGCAACTCAGCCAGGTGCCAGCCAGGCCATCTATGAGCCAGCCAGCCACTCAAGCAGATGTGTTCATTAACCTACCCCCTACTGCCAGGCCAACAGCGCGTCCTAGTGGGTCTAAAAACGAGTGTTACTCCCCCAGCGATATTTGTTCTACACTACAGTAGAGGTAGTTTGTTTTTCCGCTGTTCTCGTGTGATAAGATGATTGTTGGTGTTGCTGAACATGGGCCTCGTTTGTGTATTTCCTTGCAGAAATAGGCCAATAGTAATTTGGGACGGGTTATTTATTTATGGAAATCATAGACATGAAAATCGCTTTTACGTGCATTCACGACGGTTACGGTCGATTTTTGGCAGGCCACGTCGTTTTACAGCACACAAACGCCGGCTATATGCTCCGTCGTACGATGACGCCGCGCGCCAACAGATTGCAGATCTACAAGCTCATAGCAGATCGCGGATGCAATCGTTGTGAGCTTGTAGATCTGCCATCTTTCGCCGCGCGACAGCTATGGCGATATATAAGTCTATGGAGGATTTTGCTTTCACGTGATGGGGAGGACCATAGTCCGCCGTTAGCTATGTTTCATAACAGATGAAACTGATGAAATAACTGAATGGATGAGCAATGGCTAAATGAGATGGCTAAATGTAGCCTAATGTTTCCATCAATAACGCTTGCCTGGCTTGCTTAATGCTCTCGTAGCAAGCCCATTCACCACGATTAGAGGCTGTAAACTTGCCTGCTTTCTTTACTAAGCGTGATAGTTCACGAGGCGCGACAGATCTGCAATGTACACACTACATAATTATGAATACATGCAGCTGTCGAGAAAACAGACGAAATACGGCTAGAATTTAGCCAGTGCCATTGCTTTATTATCTGACCAAAATGTAAATTCCACCTATAACCCGATTAGTTAATGATTCTGCAGTCCTTTAGCCCACATTAGCTTGATCATTCACTAAAAGTTTCAGCATGAGAGTCCAATACTCCAATTTCAGCTAGTTTTTGTCTGGCATCTTATTATAGAAGATTACAAATCTAAGTGGATCGTATCAGTAAACTGTTTAGCTACAAGCCACCAATGATGTATTATAAAGTTACTTACTTTATCTTCGATAATGATGACCATTTTTCTGCTGTGAGGAGACGGGTTTGGTTGGGCTGGCTAATCGTGCTGCGTGAGTTGGGTTGGCCTCGCCTCGCACACGTTGTTAAGCAATGAAACCGCAGCGACCTCCACATGGTCCCGCCCAGTAGCCTATTACGCTTTTTAGACAATTATTCAATTATCCATAAACAAACATGCAATGCCGTGTCATAAATCTACTAGCCCTAGAATGGCTGTGATATTACATGCTTTTCATGCTGCCTATTCCAAATACATGAACATTTATGCAAGTATTATGCCTATATTATTTAAGCTTATTGTGTTTCTTAGACATTTCGGCTGTGATAGGGCTATAGCATTCTAGCATAGCTTTAGAAGATGATAATACCGGTAAATTTATTTGATCGATTCTGACATTACTGCAGTTGCATATTATCATAGTCAGAAAAGGCGATACAAGAAATCTATGATTTGATCCAGGAAGGCTAGCATTAAGCCGTAGAATGGCTATGCCATTACATTACATACATTTCATGTCTATTATTTTAATACATACATTTAAATTTAATTCAAACTGCCTATAATATGTGATATCACGACACATTAAATCACAGCCATTCTAGGGCTATGTATCATGTATCTGTATGGAATCCTTAGAGATGGAATCCCTTTATCCCTCTCCTCTCGCCTCAAGGGGCGTCCCTGGTTTCTATGGCACGCTTTGCCGTAAAGCGAGAGAAAATGCCTGAATCCACCGATGCCTCCTTGGTGAGAGACATTTGTTGTTATTGACTTTAAAGAATTGGAGAGAAGTCGACACCGCCGCTACGTGGAAGCTCAAAACGTCAAACAGCGATGCATAGGTTTCAAAGCAACTTGTAAAAAGCAATGGTTCCTCAATTTAGGTACGTGAACTCATGTCGTTCGCATCTCGTATGTCCGACGTCGCAGATAGCATGTTGATGTTACCTGGATGTGCACAAAGAACATAGAGCGAGCATAATGTTTAGGCTATTGATAGCTACAAAACTCACTATCTTGCCCAGTGTATGTGCTATGCAAAGCAAATTGAAATTGCAATTACCTGTCTGGTATGACAATTGATGTGATTCTTCATTGTTGTATAACTTAGATATAGGCTGCCTAATAGCCCCTCTCGGAACCCTCCATAAAGCTTTTCTGAAATTTGGATGTCGCTTTATTGTAGGGTCCCTGTCCATAACTATATTTTCGTATGGGAATTTTGGAACGCGGACATAAATATGCTCGCTAACATCGTATCTGCGCCGTTTGACGGCCTGTTTTCCTTTGAGGGCTTCTGAATTTGTGAACTATAAGTACCTATACATACCGCTGCGAATATCTCCTGTGGCGCGGAAGCCGTTAAGTATTTTTAATCTTTGTTTGACCGATTTGGTCGCTTTATTTCTTCTTGTTTGTTTACCGTTTATTGTACCGCCTCCCGGTGTGAGGTTGGCTACGTCCCTGCCTCTGATCTGATCTGTCATAGCTATAGCGCCACTAGCTAGCCAGATAGGCGGTACAATGAGGTGTCAATAAACAAGGAAGGAAGAGAAGAATCAAAGCGACCAAATTGGTCAAACAAAAATACTTAAAGGTATATTCAGTGATTTCACTCAAAAAACCATAGGTTTCGTTTTTGGCTGTGGGACTCAGCCTTTCATCCAATCAGGATAGAGAGTCAAAAACGAAACCTAAGGTTTTTTGACCCCCCAGGGGTTAACTGGGGACAGGGAGGAACTCTTTATATGGTCAGCACACTCTATAGTAGAGAGGATTATCACAACAAAACAAAAAAATAAGTGATATTTTAATTAAGTGAAATCACTGAATATACCTTTAACGGCTTCCGCGCCACAGGAGATATTCGCAGCGGCATGTATAGGTACTTATACTTCACAGATTCAGAAGCCCTCACACGAAAAAAAGTCGTCAAAGAGCGCAGACACGGTGTTTATGTTTTGTTTATGTTTTATTTATGTCCGCGTACCAGGTGGCAGCGTACTGCTGGAACAGGACCCCATGGTCTGTGTCATAAAAAATGTCAGAAACTTCAGTACCATTGGGTTCTGCTTGGAGGGCTAGGCTGCCTAATAGCCACACACACACACACACACACATACACACACACGCACACTGTGTGCATACCATAACTTCTAAGTTCTGGAACTTCTGGGGGGAAATAATAATATGAGTATGATATTCAGGTATTATGATGCCTGAATGATAGTGTGTAGATTGTTTCCTTTAACTGTTTCCTGTCCGACTCAGGTGCCTCCATGACCCCATTATCTTCACAAGGTGAAGTACATCTGTTGGCATGGAGGTAGGCAGCCTTCCAGTTGAGTTGTGGAGGGTTATCCTGGCCTACCTGCCTCTTCCAGACTTGGGACGCTGCTGCCTGGTGTGTCGTGCTTGGAGGGAACTCATCCTCTCACTGGACAATACCCGGTGGAGACAGCTCTGCCTGGGTTGCCAAGAGTGCCGACACCCCAACTGGCCCAGTCGACCACACCAGGAACCCCCGTCCTGGAGGGACGCCTTGAAGCAGCACGCGCTCGCCAGCCGGACCTGGACTCAGAACGGGCCTGAGCTCCAAGCATCCGTCTGCCTCCATCTTTTCCGTCGGAGAAAGGACCGCAGAGTTTGGCATGTCGGTTCTGGCCGTGATTTTGAGACCCTACGAGGGGCCCTGGGAGTGGCAGGACCATACGACCGCGTGGTTCTACACCCGGGAGTGTATGAGGAGCAGGCGGAGGTGACTCTAAAGGTGCCTGTAGAGCTAGTTGGGCTAGGTCGGCTGGGGGAGGTGTCCTTGCTCGTATGTGTGGAGCAGCAGTGCCCAACTGCCAGGCTGTGTAATCTGGTATTCATGCCAGCCTGGTTTTCCACCGTAGTATATAAGGTGAGTGGAAGAAAGAGTTGATAGACCGACCAGATATTTGTGTCCTATTTGTCTATATGTGTGTGTGTGTGTGTGACTGTGTGTGTGTGTGTGTGTGTGTGGGGGGGGGGGGGGGTCGCATGATCTGCGATGTTTTAACAAGAAAAAGGTTGAAAAATGTAAAGATTCAGGAACACATCGGCTGCCTAATTGCCAATACTCTAATGACTTAATTCAGTATGTTGACAAATATTTAATCTTTTGATTTCATCTGACTCTCTCCTTCCTTTACTACAGACATCCTGGGGTCATGTCCAGCTAGATAACTGTAATTTTGAGGGAGCTCAGCTGCAGATTCTTGGCCGAGGAACATGTCAGGCTCGTTTTTGTTCCTTCTCACAGGGCAGCTCGGCCCACTTTCTGGGTGTTGCCCTCAGCTTACTAGACAGCTGTGACTTCTCAGGAAGCGACACAGTCTCGGTAACTGTTGAAGGTCCTCCGGTGACAGAAAGGAACTGGGCTTGTAAGCACTTGGCTGCTCTTGCCCGAACATTCACATCTTGGGGCTTGCCCGGGAATAGTTGCCCACCAGCAGACCCTCGAACTGGGTATACCAGTGGAGCCCAGCCTCCTGCTGTTAACGTTTCTGTCGACAGAGGAGATGGACAGAGGAAGACTGGGATGGATGTACTGTGTCAGGGCACAGTGATTGAGGACGGCTGGATTGAGAGTGAGCCCAGTGAGGCAGAGGAGGAGAGCCAGGAGGTAGAAACAACCAGGGACATCGCTCAACCATTGACACTGGACTTCAAACTCCGCCATGACCACCACGGTCTCGGCCACCTCCTAAAGCCCCGGCCTGATGGGTCTGTGCCCCCGGCCTTCTCCCCCGACCCCCCCTCTGCAATCCCTGAACTCCTTTCTTTGCAGCAGGAGCTACACAGGGACCCAGAGGCCCAGACACTGGCAGGATCCATCCAGGGCTGCATTCTCAGGCGCTGCCTCTTCCGGGATGGGAAGGGTGGAGTGCATGTGTGCAATTATGGACAGGCTCGGTTGGAAGGGAATGTTTTCCGTGGGCTGAACTATGCTGTCCGCTGTATACAGAATGCTACGGTAAATAGGATAAGATTATAGATAATAGGATTATTATAATTTTTTTAAATTATTGTCATATTATGATTAAATAGGATAAGATTCTTTTTTATTTTATTTTATTTTTAAATTATTGTCATATTATGATTTGTTTTACAAAACAAAATGTCAAAGAAGCTTCCCTTTTGGATAACATTACTGAGAAAACTGAGAAAAAGCTTAGACCAAAAGTAATTGAGGTAAAATTGCCAAGTTGATCTGTTATGTGATCTACACTCTACAGATAGTGATGTTGCGTAATGAAGTGAGTGAGTGCCGTGCATCGGGTGTGTTCCTGCGTCTCTCTGCACAAGGCCTCATTGCAGAAAACAATATCCACTCTAATGGTGAAGCAGGGCTGGACATCCGTAAGGGGGCAAATCCCATCATCCTGGTAACTACTGCACTACTGTCTGACCCTGTACATATTATTATTACTAGCCAGACTTGTCTTCTGTTTGGCTATTTGGCTAATCATTTAGTGTCCCAATAAAACAAAAATAAAATAAAATGCTAATTTTACTCTGCATCCTTGCACAAGTCTCCCTTATTCCATCTGGTCAGACAATGACATTAGAATGTGTTGATCCGGCAGATACCTCAGGTACCGGCAGGCGGGCAGCCACTGATGATCTTGAAAGTGAATGACAATATTGAACTCACTGAAACCGATTTTCAAATGTAACTTCTTCATGTGCACATTCTCCTCATTGCTTCCTACCCTCTCTTTCTGTCAACAGTGTAACAGAATACACAGTGGTCTGCGTTCTGGTATTGTTGTCCTTGGCAATGGTAAGGGCTCCATCCGCAGCAATCAGATATATAACAACAAGGAAGCGGGTGTCTACATTCTCTTCAACGGGAATCCTCTGGTTAGGTATGTAGGAGTATTTACACCAAAGAGATGTGGAGCTGTTATTGTACATGTTTGTTACAATGACAATAAAGATCTATCTACTCTACAGTATCTATCTATTCCCATCAGTGGGAGAGGTGCTTGCTGTTTTGCACATTACGGTGTGGTTCTAGTAGTGGGTGAGCCATCTAGAAGAGAGTTTGTTTGTGTGTCTTTCCAATGGCTAATCATGCAAATATTGTTTTATTTTTTAGAACTTTAATTTTATACTGGAGGTCAATACTAGCGGTTGGATGACTGGCATCCGAAGATGACTGACATCATATTACTGTTTTTCTTTTCTAACATTTTCTTCCCCTCGGCTCATTTACTATGACTTACTTTCTCTCGTAGTGGGAATCATATCTTCCAGGGCCAGGCAGCAGGGATTGCTGTAAATGAGAACGGCAGAGGGATGATAGTAGGTGCGTGAATCAGTATGCAGCCATTTGTTTCACATTATTTGCATCTTTCTTTCTTTTGTATCACTCTTGACACCTGTTGAATGTTAAAGCACTGCAGCTATGCCATTTCTCTTACCCAGATAACGTGATCAGAGAGAACCAGTGGGGGGGTGCTGACATCCGCAGAGGAGGCGACCCAGTCCTCAGGAACAACTACATCTGTCATGGATACTCGGATGGTGTGGTGGTGGGAGAAAGAGGCCGTGGACTTATTGAGGGAAACCACATATACTGTGAGTAATCGTCTCAAGTTTATGATATTGAATTCCTGCTATCCATTCATATTAGACTAGCAATCTCATAGGGAAGGAAGAGCCCATTTAGGCTTTAAGGTTTCATATGATGCCACCCATTGTGTCCGTCATTAACTAGAATGGGCCTCCTCTCTCTGTCTTGTATGACGCAAACACTGATGTATAATTATTTTTATTTTTTTAGGTAACAAAGGTTGTGGTGTGTGGGTAATGTCCACCAGTCTCCCACAACTGCTGGGCAACTACATCACCCACAACCGCATGTATGGCCTGGCTGTGTTCTGCCGGAAGGACCCTGACAGTGGAGAGGCAAGGGAAGGGATCCATGCACGACAAGACAGAGCAGGTGGAAGGGAAGGGAGAGGGGGAGAGGTAGTAAGAGGAGGACAGGAACTATTCAATGAAGAAGGGGAGATGCTGGCATTGGAGAGTGATCTGGAAAGTGAGGACGAGCGCTACTCTGCCCGACGTTCCATCAGCGTGGCCCTTGTGGAGAGCAACTGCATGAGCCACAATGGAGGTGAGAATGAGAGCCATAATGATGGATCTAATATCACAGGTTACATGAATACTTTGGCTCAAGGCACTCTCTCCCCTTCTCTACTCCCTCCCCCTCTAGCGGTAGGTCTGTATGTAAAGAGCAGTGAGCCACTGAATGTCATCGCTAATCTAGTAAACAATAATCGTGGAGTTGGCATCGCAGTGCTACAGAGCACCCAGCTCACGCGGATGGTGGCAAACTGCATCCATGGCAATAGCCGAGGCGGTGTAACTGTGGAGAAAGACTGCAGGGTGGAGCTCCGTGGTAACGGCGTCTATGAAAACGGAGGCCACGGCATCAGTTTCTGTGGTGATGGGCAGATTGGAGAGAATGACGTGGTTAGTAATCGTGGATGTGGCATTCAGGTTTCCGACACCGCAGATGTCAAGGTGAGCTGTACTTTGGCATGAACACACAAATACACACACACTGTCACAAGCATACCAAACCTCATCTAAATTTCAATTAAATAACAGTTACCCAGTACTGTTCTCTTATGTTTTGTGGTTGTATCCGACTATCTGCATTGTTTCGTAGATACTGCGCAACCGTGTTCAGCCAACACAGGGGTGTGGCATCGCTGTCCTTGGTCCAATGAAGGGCATCGTCCATGACAACATCCTGTTCCAGGGTCATTCTGGAAACGGCAAACCACTGTTACACATCGACTCTGATAATGAGAGCTGCGTGTTACGCAATAACACCATACGCAGGCCTAGTAGCAGGTAGCTAGACATCCATCACTATCTGTACAGCACTCATGTTGATATCTGCCCTGCCTTCGTCTCAAAAATGTCATTATACCCCTTATTGACTTTTGGTTCCTGTCCTGCAACCCTTTTCCTCTCAAATTTACTCTTCAATCTATGTAAGGCGCCTTGAATAAAGGCGCTATATACCATTTATATATATATATATATATATATATATATATATATATACACTGTTATGTATATCCTTTTGAACATTAAGACTTATCTCCTTAACTTTATAGCTGCTCATCTGCCCCCCCCTGGGTCCTGGAAAACCCACCCCCTCGTCCTCTTGCTGACCTGACTTCTTGCCCATCCTCCTCTCAATATCCCTCCCGCCTTGCTATATCCATGACAACCAGGATTGGTGCCACTGTGGACAGTGGATGCCATAACAATGGCAGTATGTTCTGCACCATCCTGTGAGCCCTGGCTCCCAACCACCCAGGAGGTTGGAAAGAGATGGCATGACCCCCATAGCCTGTCACTAATACTGTATGTGGCTATAGCAAATGTGCAGTTAAAACACCTGCTGACCGCCTAGACTAGTTTCTGTTAAATTGGTCTATACCCCCCATTCTTCACAGGGTACGATCGGCTCCTTCGACCGACCACTTATTAACCACTTAATAGCAGATCAGCTGGTCTGGTCATGTGACTTCTCAAGTTCTTGATTAAGACATTCCAAAACATTGCCCTTTTGTTGGGCTGCTCATTCAATGTTGGAACTTACAGGCCCACCCAAGGAGCCAGCCAACTCTTCATTGCTTTAAAGCCTAATTTATAATCATTTTTACAAATGACACGTCATACGGTGAAATATAAATGATGCTTACCGTAACCATTTGAATCCCGCTAGACCTTGTTGCATCTACTGTATGCATGCCAAAGGTAGAGAACAAAAAACCTATTGTTTAAAGTTAAGAGCACAAATCTTAAACGTGTATTCATATTTTATTAGCTTTAACTGTATTAAGTGTAAATATAGTGTGTGTGTGTGTGTGTGTGTGTGTGTGTGTGTGTGTGTGTATGTATATATATATATATATATATATATATATATATATATATATATATAACAAATAAAACTTGGCTTTAATCTGCCAAGCACTTCGGAAATGCAAAAACGTGCCCATTATTTTAAATCCAGGTGTCTTGAGTGTCCACTTCTGTTAACAGAACAACGTAAACCTGTGCCTTGTTTCAGTGTAATATAATAAATGTACATTAGGTAGCTCGGGTAGTCCTTATTCTCTTATGTGAATATGCAAAAAATAAAAGTCCTTTGCACAGATTACTGGATCTGTTGTCAGGTGTCTTCACCAAGCAGTTTGAATTTGTATTGCCGTGGCCTTTCCTTCACATCACATCTTGACATTGGATATCAATGAAGTTCCATGTTACTACTGTAAATAACCATAACAATTTACCTGTTAGCACGTAATCCTTTTAAAATGTTTGATATATGATAAATCAGGTGTGCACACACAGGTTGACTCAACTGGTAATAGCCAGTTATAAATAGTTAGTCATATCAATTGACTCGTTTTCTAATCATATTTAAATGTGCTGTGATGTCATTGTCTACATATAATGTGCGTATGTTACCCACCCACCAGCTCAGTGGCCCTGTGGTTAGTGTCCGCCCTGAGACTGGGAGGTCGGGGTTCAATCCCCGGCCGGGTCATACCAAAGACTCTAAAAATGGGACCCAGTCAGCCAGTACCTCCCTGCTTGACACTCAGCATCAAGGGTTGGATTGGGGGTCCCTGCAACATACTAGCGTCATGTCCAGGGGGTGTACTTGTACATCAAGCTGCCTCATGCTACAGAGACAGGAGATAGGCTCCTGCCCTATGGGCCCCATGGCTCGCTAGATGTTTTAAACGATCTTCAAATGGTTGTTACATAACTTCATGGAGCACATTACAGTAGTGTCTGTTTACATTATTTGACACGAGCTCAACACAGACTTCGGTTTCCTTACAATTTCTACTTAAGAACAAAAATGCCAGGAAAGTAGCAATTTAATCATGCAATCAGTTTATTTTAAGGTAATTACATACCTTTCCATATTACATGAATGTAAGTCTAATATGGTGTGGAAATGCAACCATTCTTTTTTTCTTTATTTACCTTGGGGAGTTTTGCCAAGCATGAATGCCTTTTCAGAAATGCCTTCCTCAAATTAACACACATTAAAACTTGGGAGCTGCCCGGTACAACCACAGTTATAGTTGGCCACTGAGCAGCTCCACTAGAGCAGTTCAGGGTTCAGCCCTAATCTTTAGGCCACCACTGCCTCAAGTTTGTACAGTTTGGGAATGTTTGTATTCATTAAACTTAAAGCCACCATGTGGGAGAGGGGACATCAAGAAAATGTAACAGAAAAGGAATACCTTTTGTGCTGAAACTTGATTCTGGGAAAGTCAGCAGTTGAAGGTGTATTTGTACATGTTTCAGTTTCCACAATTCAGTCCATGTTTTTTCATTAGTGATGAAACATTTTGTTGCGTTTGCTCCTTGGTAACGCAGTTAGCGTAACACTGAGGAAGGCGGACGTGAAACACATCCATTCTTTTCGGTAGACTGCGGCTGCAGTTCATCAGCATTATTAAACTCCAAACTTCTTCAGAGTGTAACTGCAGACATGCTCAGTCACATAGTCACATGCAAATATCTCAACATAACTAGCATGATAAATTATTTAATTATTAGTGCACTGTATTGACCATCATTTAAATGGTTCCAGAAACCAAACCAATGTCAACGCAGAAAAGGTCGTCCAGAATAATTTTAGCTAAGAACTAGCTAGAACTAAACCATTAAGAAACATTCAATAGTGGGAAAAGAATACATTAATTCTGGAATCCTCATTTATTCGTTTTTGTTGTGCAACTATGTGCATCTAACGTTAACAATGCATATACATCCATTTATCACTCCCAATATTTTTTCATCACTCCTCTCCATCTAACGCATTTTCCTGCGTTTCCTCCTGTCAACCATCGGGTCATATTTGACCAGTGGAAGAATAAGGGACGCGTGTTTGTGCTCATCCTTCAGCTCTGTCTCGTCAGTCTTTCCCCGGGCAGACTTACTCAGGGTCAGTCCCATTAACTTGGCCATATCCATTATCCTAAAAGAGAAATCATCAGTCAGTTAGTGACAACTTGTTTGATCTTATAATGTTGTATGACAGGAATGAAATTCTTACTAGTATCCATCATAGTGGTGTTCATTATTTTCAGTTCCCACTTTTTTCATGTCAAGTTCCCCCAAATTGACACTAATTAGCCCCACGGACCCCCATTTGAAAACATATGCCAGGGACCCCCCATGAGAGAAGATTTATTTTGTACTGCTCTAGCAGTGATTCTCAACCCGTTTAATTTCAAGGACCCCTAGTTTGACAGTTTGACATTAGTCTACAGAATCTCATTTAATGGCCTTTCTATCTCTGGGACCCCCAATTTATATTGTAAAATCAATGTTAATTTAGTAAGAGTACAAGTACAAATGGAACCAAATGGACCCGTTAGGGTGCATTTGGTTCCATTTGTACACTCAGAGTTAGAGAGCCATGAAGGGTCCATTTGGTTCCAAACTATCATTTAACTGGGGACACCCTGGAACTCCCTCAAGGACCCCTGGGAGTCCCCGGACCCCACTTTAGGAACCACTGCTCTAGGGAACATTACAGTCCCAAACAAGATGAAGATACCGGTACTGTATATCGAAAGCCACTGGATGGATTGTCCTGGAGTTTGCTGGACCTTCATGTACCCCAGAAAATTAATCATACTTAGTTTGGTGATTCCAATGCCCTACCATTAGGCCAAATTGCCATTTGCACAGATATCTCTAAATCAAATGGTCAGATTGCTGATATTGAACTTAAGTCGTTTTTCATTTTTACTCACTTAGCCTCAGTGACCCCCAGGTCACGGTAGAGCAGTGTGAGGTTCACGGTCATGTGACCCATATGCAGCAGCAGAGCCATACAGTAGGCTGCCACTTTCAGCCGCATGGTCGATGATACCATGTTCTGGACCCTGAGTAACACACATCCCAAACACATGTTAAAGAGATAAACAACCATGTTCTGGACCCTGAGTAACACACATCCCAAACACATGTTAAAGAGATAAACAACCATGTTCTGGACCCTGAGTAACACGCATCCCAAACACATGTTAAAAAGTATCACTTCAACAGGCCCACATTCCAAGCCAAACAAAATGGTATTTGATGAAGAAAGAAACATGTGCAACAGTACATTCTAATTACATGTGTTGCACACAACTGAAAGCACAAAACGTCCATACCTGCCATTTCTGAATGTTTCCACAGTGAACGTATCCATCAGTTTGTTCTGGATGATTCGAGGGCAGCCATCCTCCTTTCCGACTGAAAATATGTAAAACAGTGGCTCTTTTAGCTGAGTGACAAAGGTACTATTCAATAAAAATTCCAAACATATTTCTCTGAGCTACTCACACTTGCGAGAGATGTGGTGTTCTCGTACCAATCTGAGCATCAGATTGAGATAATATGCACAACGTGCACCTTTCTCTCTAGCTTCAGCCGCAGAAGGCAACATCTCCAACTGCCTCACCACACACCAACTCCTGGGACAAGAACAAATCATTAAGCACTTTCAACCTGGTGTCCATATTGTAGGCATAGAGTCCAAGAGCAAAGACGCACATCCAAAACCTTTTCAGGTGGTGATCAACAATACGTACATAGGGGGAAAGGAAGGGATGCCTACATATTGCAGGCATGCAATTATGGGCAACAATTTCAGAACATTTTAAATATTTTTGAAAGTTCTTGCCCTTCCTAATGTGTATAATCAAGTAGTAGTAGATGAAAGCCTAGGCTGATTTTAGAGTTTGTTTTCCAGTTCAGGTAAAAACCTACAGCAGGATGAACACAAAAGACTGCATACTGTACTTGCATAGAACACAGGTGGAGGTAAGCAAATGAATAATGGGTGTGTTAGGTCATGTGCATTGACAAATCTGTCGACTACCGCTATGCTATCTATGCTTGCACACTGGCACACCCATGGCTTTGTCTGGGCATACCTAAATCTATAACCTATGAGTTTCATTAGCTGTAGTTGTGTTGCTTATTCTGCTGTAGTTATTACAAACTCAGCCTAAGGCATGGTCAAATTCAAAAAAACTGTTTTTGTTTCATAAAAGTCCACCATAGACATTTCGTGAAAATAAATTCTGTGCGTGTCAGAGTTTGGAAGCGCTCGTTTTCAATGACGCAACATCCTGCTGCCTCTGCATTATGTGCAATTTAGAAACAGGTGGTATGAGGGTGAGGGATCGTTGAGCTAATTTCCAATGCTCCATGCTGCTCAATATGCATACTCTCTCTGTATGGGTAATTGAGGCGTCCAATGCCTCAGTGTGACCGTGCCTTAAGGGTGTCAGCAAACGTTCATGTGTTTCCTACCCTTCCCGTCTCATCTTCTGCAGCTCCTCTGGGCTAAGTGAAGCAATCTTGGAACCTGCCTCTTCCAAAGCCCCATATTCATCTGGAGTAAGAACTGGGGACTAGGATAAGGACAGAGACACAAAAAGGATGGCTTGATGTGTCCCCTTGGTGACCCACACAAGCTTGCGCGCACGTACACCACACCACACCACACCACGCCACGCCCACACACGCCCACACACACACAAGGATACGGTCATCGAACAGGTAGACATTCTCTGGTTTATCTGCATCTCGGTGGCATGGAGGAAGGTAAATATCGATATCTTCCCGGGACTCCGTCTGTGCAACCTCCTGCTGCAGGGCTAAATGTCAAGGAGAGAAGACAAGACAACGCAGGGAGGTTACAAATTTAGAATACAACCATTTCCAGTTGTATGGTTGTACAACCATACATGTACAACCATACAACCACCTAGGCTGCCAAACCAGCCGGACCATCTCTCTCTGTCTACTGTTCCCTATCAATAAAGGCATAAAAAGCACCAAAACAAATCTTAAATCTTGAAAAAAAAGAAAGAAAAATCAAATACAACCATTTCAGAAGAGCCAATATAATTACCTTCCAAGCCCTTCTGGTCAATGACACTGCTGGCAGCCTTGGCCACTGCCTGCTGCAGGGTCTCACTGCCCACCTGATTCAGTCTGCGGGAGCTCAGTGCTCGTTTCTGCTTGTTGGTACCAAAAGCCTCAATCAGAGAGTCCACCTGAGGAAGAGAGCACACAGCAGATTCATATATGACAGGACGCTAATATACTCGCTCGGTTGGCGCAGTGGTGCCTGGCCTGCCCTCCACAGCTGGGGGTTCGAAACCACTGCAGTGCATCCGGCTTTGTCGAGTGTCTGTACTAACACAATTGGCCCATGTTCGGGGAAAGGAAAGCCGGACAGGGAGGGTGATATTTGACACTGCATGTACTCCAACCGGCTGTCTCACCAGGGAGTGTTGGGCGGGAGGAGTAGGACAGGGAGGGCTCAATGTCTTCACAGTGAGGGCTCCTTACTGGCAGGTTAGTTAATAGGATACAACAGTGACAACACACAAATGTGTGGGGGACGAACTAATTGGTTAAATTTGGGAGAAAAGGATGTAGTATGCTATCAGTAGTTTCAGTTAACCCATTTAGACCCGAGGATGATTCTACAAATGCCTTCTAAATTGTGACAGTTTTCTGAAAAACCTTGTGTTTCTGTCAGTCGTTCTCAAACTTTTTCATGTCAAGGATCCCCAAAAATGATATGTAATTGGCCACCGACCCCCATCTGAAAATATGTTGTTCCAGTGACAGAAGACTTCTGATTTTCACGATTTAAAAAAAATAGCGAATATTATTATATTATTCAATAGCTAAAGTACAACTTAATGCTTAAAACACCAACAGGGGTTCCCGGTCCAGAACGGGATAAGATGAATGACACATTCGCTACTCATGTGCCCTTATTACACTATTCCCGACTCCCGAGTAGGCCGGCGCCTAATAGGCCAATGTTAAAATCCATCATAATAAAATAAAAATCAATGCACCTTCTCTCTGTAGCTCTGACTGTTTGTCTTGGAAGTGTCAGTCTCTGTTGTCTCCCCTGGAAAGAAACCCAACAATTAATTAATAACACAAGCACATTCAACCTAAAGCAGTTAATGCAACGCCATTATCTGATTGAACAAGAGTTATCACATTAGCAAATAATACATTTTTGAATGCAGCCTTGTGTGCTGTCATCGACAGAGGTGTGTCCAATCTCTGTTGGTGGTATTTTACCTGGTATTACAGGTTGCATATTGAAGAGCTGAGCAGTGTGCACCTCCATATTCATGGTCTCTTTGTTCAGCACCCCTACATAATACCTATGTAGATGACAAATTTAAATTATAGAAAACGTAATAACCACACAGCAAACTTGAGAATGAATCCAAGATCTAAGATGATCTAAGATGATTTTATGTTAAACAAGCTGGTGTGTTTCAAAAGTAAATTCAGTATTATACAAAATAAACTTACTTGCAAAGATTGCTTTTTGCAAAGTTATTTCCGACATATGATAGTCTGTCTGATTCGGCAATCTAGAGTGAAATGTACAAATAGAAGAAATACATGAATAGTAATAGCATAAATATGTAAAAGCTCTCGTACTTTAATAAAAATATAATTAAATAAAGACATAATGCATAATTTGTGCATTTCTCACCAGCATGCGTCTGCTCTGTTTCCTTGGGTTTTTATCATCGATGTTCTTATAATAGGTGAAATCCAGCTGGTCTGCATTTTTCAGGTTTCCGTTAGAAAACTGAACTTTAAATTTAAAAGAACAAGTTGTCAGTGATGAGCAACATACTGAACATAGCCCTCATAGAATGGCTGACACTCCAATACTCCATACATACTGTGTGGTTTGTTGCTGGCCAGAGTATTTTAAGCACACCTGTCAATTTGTGTGTCACAAAAGGTAGCCTACTTTGTGCTGCTGTGAATGAAGGCTGCAGTGTCCAGTCCACATTGATATATTTTACTATACACATGACTTTTTTTAAGGGACTAAATTAATTTCGCTCCTATGCCATCAAAATGTGGAACGCCCTACCAACAGTCATTAAGACATGCGAATCCCTTGACTCCTTCAAAACCACTCTCAAAGGGCACCTACGGACGGCTGCAATTCGAAACTTCTGTTTACCAAAGAGCTGGAGATACTACTGTTACTGAACAAACGAGACAAGGCTATTTAACACTAATTTTATTCCAAACATTTAAGCAGAAGACAGCAAACTATTAACTCAACTAACCTCGCCTATTCATGCAGTACAGTACCTAGCCCTCCAAGCAGAACCCAAATGCTACTGAAGTTTCTGACATTTTGTTGACACAGATAGCATTGGGTCCTGTAGCACTACTACCATGCCACCTGGGACGCACCCATTTTAAAACATAAACAACATGTTTAGCGGCTCCCCGCGCTCTTTGATGAAATGTTTCCGTGTGAGGCTTTCTGAATATGTAAAGTATAAGTACCCATACATGCCGCTGCGAATATCTCCTGTGGCGCGGAAGCCGTTAAGTATTTTTAATATATGTTTGCCCGATTTGGAAGCTTGGATTCTTCTCTTCCTTCCTTGTTTATTGACACCTCATTGTACCGCCTATCTGGCTAGCTAGTGGCGCTATAGCTATGACACAGCAGATCAGAGGCAGGGACGTAGCCTCACAAGCCAACCGCACACCGGGAGGCGGTACAATAAACGGTAAACAAACAAGAAGAAATAAAGCGACCAAATCGGTCAAACAAAGATTAAAAATACTTAACGGCTTCCGCGCCACAGGAGATATTCGCAGCGGGATGTATAGCTACTTAAAGTTACCGAATTCAGAATAACTCAAGGAAAATAATGCCGTCACTTGGCGCAGATCCTATTTTAGAGAGAATTTCTACATCCGCGTACTGGAATTTCCATACGAAAATATAGGTCTGACCAGGGACCCAACATAAAACTCATCAAAATTTCAGAAAAGCTTTATGTAGGGTCCCGAGAGGGGCTATACAGTACCTAGACCTAGAATGCCTGTGATCATTTAATTATACTTCGTAAATTTTCATGTATCTGTTCACATACATGAAAATTTACGTATGTGAAATACTGTACAACTACATACTGTATGTAACAACAAGAGCCGTTCTAGGGCTATACAGTACCTAGCCCCTCTCGGAACCCCCTGGGTCAAATGTCAGAAACTTCACTACCATTGGGTTCTGATAGCCCCTCTCGGAACCCCCTGGGTCAAATGTCAGAAACTTCAGTACCATTGGGTTCTGACTTGTGGGGCTAGGGTTCTGACTCGGGCTAGCGCTATACAGTACCCAGTACCCACGTGTGCATTACTGCAACTCCTACAGAAGAAACATGCCAACGAATCGACTTCCATTCATCATGATATCAAATACACGCAATTATGATTGACTCTCAGAATTCACAAATGTGTAATATTTACCTATAACTGCTTTGTCGGTTTCTTTATCCACATCACAACACACCACTGTACAAGTAGCAGCCATGACTGCTTAGTTAGAACTACAAGATTCTCTCTGGTCTGGTGTTGCACAAAAATCTGTGACCCATCCATAGAAATGGCCCTATGCAGAGCCTTAGATATAGTGGAAATGTCCCATTTACATTTTTGTTACAGACGCCTCTGTCGTCACATAATTCAATGGGTCACAGCTGTTGGTGTAATAGGTATTCGATCCAACTCGGTTCGGCCTGACCGCAGTGACACCCCGAGGTGAGGAGTGACATTGCAATTCTTCACCTCAGCGGGGGTCATGGACAAAATCCACAGCGCCACCTTGTGAGTCTGGTTGTAAAATCAGTCTGGGGGGGAAGGAAAATAGTAAGTACAACAGAGAAAGCAGCAGTGTACACTGCCGTGCCGTGGCTAATGGATATGGATTAATTGATGAGTATGACAAATATATTGAATATCGCCCGCTATTCATGAATCAATGTGAATCCATGCAGTCACCGTGTTGTTGGGCAGAGAATAGTGAAAGCTCCAGATTTCCCCAGTCAGTCGGAGTCCACGCTGTCTCCGCCCCCGGTGTTTGCAGCTGCAGCAGCAGGGCCACCAGGACATCATGACCCAGTGGTTCCTCCATCGCGGCGGACACTCTGTTGGACTCCCATCGGACATGATGTCTGTGAAGAGCACCGTCGTGGGGTTTGATCGCGCTATCGTCGAGATGGACATCGTTGACGTTAATCCGCGTGGCCGCGTTTGACTGTTATGAAGTCATAACTTCTTGGATACCGTTTACTTTACGTGATATAGCTTGCTGGCTACCAATTAGTTAGCTTTGTTAGCCTGTGGCTGGGGACAACAACAGGACAGGACAGCAGCACAGGCCCTGCACTGCTCTGTTTGGGCATTCGAAGGTAATAACGTTACTGCCCGATTTAATTTTAGTTCAATAGCATATTTGTGTGCCCGCCTTTGCCAAGTAATACCGCTGCATGTCAATTGATGTGTATGTTAGCACTTAGCAGCTATAGCTAATGTTGTTCCATTCCCATTGCAGGAGGATAATACAAACCGATAAAGCCTGGTCACTTAAGTGGTCGTCATCCTTAAAATTGCACGAATAATTTTGATGTTTGAGTTTTCTTGTTTGAACATAGGAGTTCTACATTCGCTAGATATTATGTTGCTTGCCTGAGTTGCCTCCTTGTCTACTTAGGCGACCCAATTAAGCATTACACTTGTTTACAACAGGGTCCACATTGTTCAATTCATCAAAAGTTGCAAGTTGCTTTGGTGTGGACGGACTGGACCAACTGGTTGCAAGTTGTGACTATACTGTAGTTGCATTATGCAACTGCAACTAGTCACAACTAACTTGCAACCAGTTGGTCTGGACTGACGGATCTATGATGAATTGAAAAAGGACCGTGGACCCTCTTGTAAACAAGTGTAATGCTTTATTGGGTCGTCCACTCACAGTTGACAGTTTTTGTGCTTGAAATGTACTGTAATTGTGCAAACTGTTAATAAATCAATAAAAAAAATCAGTGCCTTTTGGGGATAATGGTTGCAAGGAGTTGCATTGTTGGTTAGCAGGTAACCGAGGGTCTCGAAAGGGGCTACATTGTTGGTGTACTGTGGACTGGCCTTTGTTCATCTAATCTAAACGACTTTAGATTCTAAACTCTATAAAGTGTTGATGCAACAAAGAAACGGCAATGACATGGAATATAATTATCCCCGCTGCCAGCTCCTCATTTATAGATTAGATTATTATTAATTAATCCCACAACTTTGTTTTGTTTCCTGAATGCCTCCATTTGTTCCTTCTCTCTGCCCCTCTCTTTAGGACCATGGACTTCCCAGGCCACTTTGAGCAGATCTTTCAGCAGTTGAACTACCAGCGTGTCCATGGTCAGCTGTGCGACTGTGTCATTGTGGTGGGCAGTCGCCACTTCAAAGCTCACCGTTCGGTGCTGGCAGCCTGCAGCACCCACTTCAGAGCTCTGTTCACTGTTGCTGAGGGAGACTCTAGCATGAACATGATTCAACTGGACAGCGAGGTGAGGATTAAAGCCAGACCCCATGTTGGTTTGGCCGGTATATCAGCCATTATTTGATTTCTTTTGACAACATCGGTATAAAGCAGCCGATGTGTCCTGATTTTAACCACTTTCAAGTATCCTGGCGTCCCTGTTTGGGGCATTGGGGATTTTTTAAATTGCTTTACCTAAAATTGTGAAAAGGCACAAGGTAAGATGGTAGCAAGTGATTGCATGATTCAAGGTGGCTAATTGTTGGTGGACACAAACAGCCTGTGTGTATTTGGTTGTGTGATAATGATATGTGTATGCCTAGTGCCAGCATGTGGTTGGTTGGTTGGTTAAAGCCTACCTTATTGTATGTCAATTAAGCTAAAATAACCGATCTACAAGCCCAGAACAGGCATGCATGTGTGGTTTAAAAATGATGCACTGCAGTTTGTGTTGTTTGCACGCAGATCACATTTCCATTTGTGGTCTTTCATGCAGGTGGTGACGGCAGAGGCTTTTGCTGCCCTGGTGGACATGATGTATACATCAACCTTAATGCTGGGGGAGAGCAATGTCATGGACGTACTCCTCGCAGCATCCCATCTGCATTTTAACAACGTAGTGAAGGCCTGCAAACACTACCTTACCAACCGCACGCTGCCCGTGTCACAGTCCAATGACAGACCTGCCCTCCACCACACCCAACAGGACCAACAGAGACACAGGCAGCAGCAACAGGCAGCGGAGTTGACTGCGAATGCAAACCTAGCAGCTAACGCGAACCTAGCAGCTAACGCAAACCTGGCAGCGAACAGTGCTACATCCAGGCTGCAGCGCTCCTTCCTGCTGCAACAGCTTGGGCTGAGCCTGGTGAACTCCGCTCTGGGCGGACTGGAGGAGGACAGAGTGGGCAACGGGGCGGTCGAACAGAGAGCTTCGTTCCCCATCCGACGCTTCCACAAGCGCAAACCCTCCCTTGCCATGGGCCTATCGGAGGATAGACCCCGTCAGAGGCCCCGCCCCTCTGCCCCTCCAGGGGCGTTGGTGGGAGAGGGTAACAGAGAAAGGGAGGAAGTAGCGCTGCTTTCCCCAGACTCTCACAAAATGGGGGATGAATCCAAACTGGATGCTGTCATCTCTGGACTAGTGAGGGTGTCTCAAGACGATGCTCAGATGCCCAGCCAATCAGACAGTGGACACTGTGAAGGGGGGGAGTCGGGGATGATGCAGGGGGGAGGAGTGGGCAAGGAGGAGTACATGGAGGAAGGGGATCACCAAGACGACGGAAAGATGAAGTCGGGGACAGAGGAGGACGTACAGGAACAGAAGGTGGGGTTGCCTGTTTCAGGGATTGGAGTTAATGTGCTAAATGATCGTAAATCATCAGCATACAATCAAATCATAGTACTCTTGTTTGCATTCTATGCATGTTGCTGTTTTATTGCCTGTCTTTGTCAAGATTTCGAGCGGTGCACACCGACTGGGTGTGATCACGGGTGTGATTTTTACAATGTGTATTGTTTTCATCTAGGTGGTGGTGAAACGGGAGCCGCTGAGCTCCCCAGAGCCTGCTGACGAGACCAGCGATGTGACATCCCAGGCGGAGGGCAGCGACCGTGCGGAGGCCGGCATCCAGGAAGAGGAGGAGAAGGTGGAGTTGAGCCCAGAGAGCAGTGACCGCAGCTTTACTTCTGACCCCCAATCCAACTCTGATGCCCAGCTCCTGCTCAAAGCAAGCCAGGGGGGCAGCTCTCGGGCTGGAGGGAGTGGCGGTGCGGGTGGAGGAGGATTCGGATGCGGCAGTGTACTAAGTGGCAAGTCTGGGTTTAACATTTCTAGCTTCCTTAGTGCTAAGGGTTTCGGAGGCGGTGGAGCCGGGGATGATGACCTCCCTAACACGACGACCGGCAACACTGTAGCGCATCACTTCCTGCTTGAACAAGAAACTGCTGGGACATCTGCCTCTGGCTCCCTGCTGCGCCACGGTTCCCTTAGTAGCGAGAGTCATGGTGGCTTTGGAGACAGCCTGCAGCCTGAATCACTCTTCCTACGGCCGTTACATGACGGTTTAGGAAGCCCTGGAGGAAGAAGTGGAGCAGGAGGTGGCGGAGTGGGGGACCCCTTTGGTCTGGACTTTGAACACTCCAGTCTGGGGCTGCATTCCCTGGCGCGAGCCTCACGAGGGGGCACAGGAGCTTGTGCTCCCTCTCTGGGGTACCCAGGCTATCGGCGCATTGCTCCAAAAATGTCTGCTGGCATCGGAGGAGGCAGAGGCGCTGTTCTCCAGGGCGCTGCTTCGTCCTCCTCAAATCTTAGTGGCCCATTGCTTCTCAATGAGAATGGAGGTTATGAGAACGGCGGCAGGCCCACCTCCCTCCTACCGCAGCTGACAAGAGCCTCAGCAGATGTGCTGTCCAAGTGCAAGAAGGCTCTGTTGGAGCACAACGTCTTGGTGGTTGAGGGAGCCCGTAAATATGCCTGTAAAATCTGCTGCAAAACGTTCCTCACCCTTACGGATTGCAAGAAGCACATTCGCGTTCACACGGGAGAGAAGCCGTACGCCTGCCTGAAGTGCGGCAAGCGCTTCAGCCAGTCCTCCCATCTGTACAAGCATTCCAAGACCACTTGCTTGCGCTGGCAGAATAGCAACATGCCGAACACCCTGCTATACGAGAGGGACCATGTCAGTGGTCAGTCAACTCACTGAGCCCATATGAAACCCACAGGCACAAGGGTGCCCAGACTGCTCATCGTCTATTTACTCTAGTAGTTGATGCTTACTACAAATAAGCCCCTCTGTATACAGCCTCTTGAAGTACCATTGCCATTGCCAATAATCTAAGCTTATTTCGAGACCCCCCCCCCCCCCCCCCCCAAAAAGAAATCTTGTTTGGTTAATGTGTTTTCTTATCTGTGAAATTCCTGGTAGTTTATTGTGATCATCTACTTTACATATCTCCAAAACATTATATATATATATATATATATATATATATATATATATATATATGTATATGTATATGTGTGTGTATGTGTATATGTATATATATATATATATATATATATATATATATATATATATATATATATATGTATGTGTTTTAAAACTAAATGCACTGGCTGGATCCAGGTTTAATGCAGGGCAGGGCACCCAACTTGGGTAGCCTGTGATGTCACAGATAGAACACCAATTGGAGCCTCAGTAAAGACATGCATTGTTCCATGAGGAAGTACTGTATGCAGAAACATTCAGTGATACAAAATGAGTGTTCCCTCTAGTGACTGACTTTCTTACCATGCATTTGGATTCTGTTCAGATAATTCCCTCTGGATTCTCCCTGAATTACAGAGATTCTGGAGGATCAAACGTATATGGAATAATAAATGAGGGCAAAGCTAGAGGTACTGTAAAGCTCCTTTTTGGGGGAGAGAGAAATACTTGACATGTACATTTGTTGAACAGAGATGACCACACCTGGGATACACAAGAAAAGTTGTTAGTCTATAATTGGCTCCTTTTATTAAGGGAAGGAGAAGGGGTAGTAGTATCACTTCCTGTGTTGGCTAATAACTGAAGACACTGTGGAGAAAAAAAAGTAGGAGGTTGATTACTTCTTACACAAGTTCATTTTATTTTAGATGTATGACATCTGAAGTTGCCTTTGAGTCTGAGCACCTTTATGAAGTAACATGTACGGTCACTTTGAGCCAAGATAAGTGAGGAATAAACATGGCTGACAGTTGGCTACCGTCACCGTTGCAGTTTGCAGCGGTGTCTTGGAGATCTTGCTTGAAAAAGTTCTGAGAATAGAATTGTGCCATATAGAGGCATTTGTTAGGGTGTGTGTGTGTGTGTGTGTGTGTGTGTGTGTGTGGACAATGAATACAGAATATTCAGAGGCCATGTATTTGTTCAAATTAAACAGATTATGAGGTACAGCAGGTGTGGCAGACTGCATAAGAAATGTAAATACTACACATTTTAATGGCTTTAGTGTTTTTTTCAGAGTAAAAAAAAAAAACACAAGACGCATACCTAAATGTTGTATAAGAGTTTAAGGTACTTGGTGCTTTATAAATGTCGGTCATACTAATGGTGTTTCATTCATAACAAAAGCACTTGACTATAGTAGTCCAATTCTACCAACTAGAGACCTGCGGATGGTGGATTTAGCCGCGGTTAACCACAGTTTAGGCTGGATTTGGGTCATTAAAATATATTATAAATTAATATTGGATAAACCGTGGGTGAAATAATCTGCGGGTGGTTTGCAGATTTATACAATTGGAATAATTGATTAATGCGGTCGGATAGCAGGTGGATTATTAATACGCACACGCGGATGCGGGTGACAAAAAGCTCATCCGCAGTTCTCTACCAACCCTTTTTCATTTTTTCATGTGTGCATGTAAGTGTTTTGTAGGTTATGTTTCTCAATCAGACAATGCATTCCCACTGCTTCTGTAAATTGTTGAATCGACTTCAATTTATGGTTGTTTTTTGTGCATGTGTTTTATCTGTTGTGCCATTTTAATTTTTTCTTATGTCTAATACTTTCCTCTAAAGTGTTGGATTAGCAGGAGGACAAGCGTTAATGTATTTAATGTGTACGGCAAAGGATTTGGGACCACTGTTTAGTTTTTCCAGATCTTGTGAATCCACCACTATAGCTAAGTCACAGCTTATGCATATCAAGCTAAGTTTGGAAACCCGGGCTCAACCTAATTGAGAATAAGAGTACATTCATACTTTTATATATGAACTAAGAAAGAAATCCCACTACTGTTCTTTTTATATCGTGTTTGCCTTGTGCAGAATTTATTTCTTGATGTAGTGTGCCACTTGCACTGTCACTGACTCAAAATTCATTATTGCATCCATTCCTAGTTGGCACCTTGTTGTAGTCTTTACACTGTCTGTTAGTCTGTCTTTATAATAACATGAAACAACAGTTTCCTTTGAGACAAAATTACTTTAGCCACATTACCTTGTACCTTGTGTGGTTGCTGTAAAACAAGCTGGCCAACTGTGTCCTTTGTTCCACTTGTAATTGTTCTGTAAACAGTACCAGTAATATTTATTCACAGGAATATCCAGTTCTAGCTTGACTGGTCTTTTAAGGACTCCTGATGGTAGAAGCTTACATCTTTGTTCTGTCTGTGAACTCTTCCTCGCTTCCCTCCAACGTGAGAGAATTAGAAATAGTAGGAAATACTGAAATGCTGTTCCACGAAATATGTTGTGGCAGATATACAGAATCACCATGACATTCTGCTAAGGATCATATCGGCACCACTCAAGTTTCACACAGTGGCCTGTAAAGAGTTTCCTGGGTGCTATCTTATATAACTGTTAATGTGAGCAGTTTTTATGTGAATCTGTGAAAAGTGCACTGTCTTGACATGTTAACATACCACTGCTTTACATATAAGCCTATTAACTAACATAAGGCCTAAATATAAATTGATGAGAAATGTCACTGCCTTATGCCCATTAGCTTAAAAAGCCGGGCTTTTTACTGATATGCCAAAATTGAAGAATTTTAGGTTCTTGAGAGTAACCTAACAGTGTAGTTCTAAGAAGATTCATTGTTTTTCTTTTCTGATGAAGGTTGTACAGTATTTCTGTTGTACAGACTGAATAAAACGATAAAGTTTGGTTTGTTTGTTTTTATGTCTTAAGCATATACACAGATGAATGAAAGGCCACTTAATACAAAGTTTTCTGAAAGGCTAGTCAAAGGGAAACACAACAAAATTAGAATGAGGTATTCTTTTATTTAAAGGAAACAAGATGGAGGGATATTAGTCTGGTACTTGGAAGGACATTGATTCCCCCCTACAGTTGGAGTCCTTTGATCATTGGCTCTCCTCTCAAGCCAAGCAGCAAGTTATTTGCTGCCAGAGCGGACATGGCATTGCGGGTGGTATAGGATGCACTAGCAATATGGGGCAGGATCACTGCAGAAAGAAACAGAAGAGGGAGGGTAGGACTCAAGGGTGGTGAACTAAATGCATTCTGCAAAAACATGCGAAGAAGATTACATGAGGATAACCTAACTGCTGCTGCACAGTCACATACTGTATGTATAAGCTGTCACAGTTGTTATTCTGCTTAAACAATGCACTTGTCTTTAAGTACATAATTATCTGCTGCCATTTGCTGTAACTGCCTTGTCCCATTGCTATATTTAACCATGCACTGTATGCATTGCATATAAATTATTTCACACTGGCCACATTGATATCTAACCTCTTTCTGTTCTTTCTTTATCTCTTTCCGCCTTTCTTGAAACTGCAATGATGATTATAAGACAAATAATTTAATTTCACCCACTTTTTTTACACCTGTAAACTTACAGACAATAAAGTTGACTTGAGTTAATATTAAGGCTGGTTCCAGAACAAACAAAAAAAAGATAGTAGATTGGCTAATGACTGGTGGGTTAAAACGGTTAAAGTACCGTAGTTAATGATCTGACCTAATTTCCCTGCAACTTTTTGGGAATTCACAGTTGGCATACTCACCACAGTTTTTGAGGCTGAAGAGGGGGTGGTTGGTTGGCAAGGGCTCAGGGACAGTGACATCTAATCCAGCTCCCGCAATCTGTCCAGTGGACAGAGCATCATAGAGGTCTTCCTGGTTCACAACACCTCCTCTGGTAGACGTAGACAACACAGCAATTGGAATCAGTGTTTACAGTATGATGTACATTTAAAATACAAGATGGCTTTAGTTTTTCTTTATGGTTACATGTATTTTATGATTATACACGTGTGCATGCGGGGGGTACCTGCTGGTGTTGATGAAGATGGATGTGTTCTTCATCTTAGAGAAGAGGTTTTTGTTGCAGATCTCTTTGGTCTCTGGTGTGAGAGCACAGCACACAGCCAGGAAGTCTGACTGCTTGGCCAGCTCATCCATAGAGACTAGAACAAGTAAGAGACTTAGGGCTGTATTTTGCGTGTCTTAAGTACCAGGTCTTATTCCCTAACTTGAGTAAACTAAAGACCTGGAGGCGTGATCAATGCCATTTGGCTATTCTGAGTGGCCAAAGAGCATTGATCACGCCTCCAGGTCTTTAGTTTACTCAAGTTAGGGAATAAGACCTGGTACTTAAGATACGCAAAATACAACCCTAAGGGCTGTATTTTGTGGCATTGATAAGACCTGGAGGTGTGATCAATGCCATTTGGCTATTCTGAGTGGCCAAAGAGCATTGACCTAGCCTCCAGGTCTTAAATTAAGTAATAAGACCTGGTACTTAAGACACGCAAAATACAGCCCTTAATGTAAGAGGATCTCATTATCTCATTTACAAATTAATATTCAGTTGAAATGTTGCAAAGAATTGTCCCTATAATCCAAAATGTAAATGGTACTTAGCCGCTTAAGCTCTATATAGTCTTATAAAGCCCCAAAATAGCCAATCTACAAGCTTCTGCAAGCTTACATTATGAAAAAATGTGAAAGCTTTTGAGAATTTGCCCAAAACAGGTGACACCATGGTAATTAATATGGTTCATATGGCCCATAAGGATAATAACCCTGTACCTTTGCATGCATCATCTATCTGTATATTAAGTTATCAACTCCAAAGGAACAGGGGTTGCCTGTTCTCATTAGAATTGTTTCAAATGATTCATTTATATTCTTGCATTTGTAAGCGTGGCTTCCTTACCATATTCTGCATTAATAATACTAGCCAGTTCAGGTCTGGGGGCCACATCTGTGTAGATGAACTTCTTCACCTTAAAGGGGGCCAGGCGCTCAGCAATAGCCACACCTTAAAGCACAAGCACGTAAGATATGAGAATGCGGCAATCTGACAAAACGGTTTGGCAAGTGGTGGTGGTGATACGCTATTTTAGGTAGTTCACATGTATGTGTGTACTGTACGTTTACGTGATAAAAGAATGCTCACCGATCCTCCCCAGACCCATGATACCCACAGTGCTGTTGGCCAGTTCATATCCGCACAGCCACAGAGTTCTCCATGTACCCCATCCACCTCTAAAAGTTTCAAGGCACAGTATAAACAAGGGCAACCATGTGCCTCATTGTTGCTGCATGACCTTGACATTACCACCAAATTGCACCATACAGGTGAGCAACTTTGTAGATGGAGAGGGCCACTATATTTCCACACTCACTCCAGAGGGCCACTATAGTTCCACACTCACTCCAGAGGGCCACTATAGTTCCACACTCACTCCAGAGGGCCACATTGCATATTACTGTCGTAGCAAAAATAGCCAACATACAAGCTCAAAACGTGTCGCACTGAGCTTGTAGATCAGCTATTTTCACTATTATTTGAATTGAAATACTGAATTATTTTATGCTGCTTTTGAATCCTGAAAAGTATTAATTTTATTTAATTTCAAATGCAAATCAAGTCATATCAGTATTCCGAACCTGAGGGCCACATTAAGTGAAGGTGGGGGCTGTACTGTATGTGGCCCTCAGGCCACCAGTTGCCCATGTATGCTGTATCATACTACTGAGTTACAGATACAGTACCTTGGACATGTGTTGTGATTTGTTGATGAGTATTCACGATTCATTGTAGACAAACATACATTATACATTATTATACAAACAGACACACATTCTGCGTCATTAGAACGGTTGTTTTGCGGCTCAACTGACAATAAGAGAGCACTAAAAACGGTGTGCATGTGCAAATGCCGCATGTGTCTTACGTCTTGGCCTCATGCGTGGCCTCAATGAGTCTTCTAGAGGTGGCGAGCAACACAGCCACAGTCAGCTCAGCCACAGAATCTGTCAGAACGTCTGGGGTGTAGCCCACACGGATCCCCCTGAGGTGAAACACACACACACACACACACACACACACACACACACAAACACACACACACACACACACACACACACACACACACACGTGATTTTCCGTTAACTCAGAAAGTCATGCAGGCAACACAGTCACCCTGCTGCATCACACACATTTTCAGACACGCACGTACGCACGCACACACACACACACACACACACACACACACACACACATATCGCGCACAGATCACGTATAGACACACACACGCATGCACACACACACACACACACACAATAGATTAACTAACCGTTTTTTCAGCTCATCCAAAGAGAGATGATCAAATCCCACTGACATAGTACTAAGGACCTTCAGGTTTGGCCCTGAAGGAATGCACGCACGCACGCACACAAACACACACACACACACACACACACACACACACACACACACACACACACACACACACACACGCATACAAAGAATGAGAAGGGGGAACATTTCAAAGGACAGCACCCTTTGAATCCAGATTGGTCAATTTGAATAGGTGTAGGAGAACACTAACAGTCCTCTGACCTGCAGCGTCCAATAGTTCTGCATCGATCTTCTCTGTCAGCACACAGAGCAGAGCATCAACCCCTTTGACTTTTTCAAGTAGCTCTTTCCTGGGCACAGGGACATCGTCTGAGTCCCACAGCTCAAACTGCACTCTGAAGAAAACATATACACCCTCATTAAAATAAATTCCTATCAGAGGAGAGATAACTCAATAAGGAGAATGGTAAATGGTATAATAGATAGAGATATACCCCTTTTGGGCGATTGCATTCTTTTCTGTCTGCTCCGAGGGCAAAGTGCATTACTGCATGCCTATCCTGTTTATTCAGGATGAGTAAATTATGAACTTCATTAACTAAACATTTACATAACATGAAGCTTTCAGCCATCATTGCACACTACTACAACAGAATTATGAGATTGTAATCTACGTAAACCTATTCTATATACTTCAGATATCCTAAAATAGCAGATCTATAAGCTCACAACGTGTTACACAGTGCGACACTTTGTGATAATATGTTCGAAGATTTTAGAAGAATTGTAGAAGGTTTTTGATAAAAAATATAGTAAAATATAGAACATAGCAAATATACATGCACAACATGGCAACGCTATATTTTCTCTGAATGTCCAACATGCCCAGAATAGGGAGTCAGGGACGCTTGTAGGCTTAATGTGGTTATGGTAGTCTCATGCTGAAAAGATGACTCACTTTCCAGACTCACGGAGGATCTTCAGGCCTTCAGGTGGGATCTGTCGGGTGACATACACCCGAGGCAGGGTGGACATCTCCTTCTGCATGGTGCGCCTCACATTCCCACTGACCGTTAATGGAGCAACAGCTATTCGCTGAAGCCTGTTCAAGGCAACACGACTGCACCACATTGCCAAAAGAGTAAATGTGTGGGCAGGTGCCAGAGAGATGAACAACAGGGTTAAAACGGTACTTTGGAACTTGGAGTTCTTGTGTGGCTACAGTTCAGGAGGAGGTACCACTACCGCTTTTGACCAATATGAATGGAGGGAGTGAGTTAGGAGGCTAGGGATGATGGCATGCATCTGCCGGGATCCCCCCTCCACACACACGCATGCACGCACACACACACACACACACACGCACACGCACACGCACACGCACACGCACACGCACACGCGCACACACACACACACACACACACACACACACACACACACACACACACACACACACACACACACACACACACACACACACACACACACACACACTTCTATATTCTACGCTTCTCTATGGTGAAGTTCATAAATGTTTCACTTGTTAGCAGTTGACCTTTGTCCGTAAACATTGGGGGTCTCAAATGCAAGGGTTTTCTTTTTCACTCACTGTGCGACAGGATCCAGCTCCATGTGCAATGCATATGCCTCTATACTGTGTGGATTAATACCTGGTGCTCAAAACTAACTTATTCTAAAATATCTATTAAATATTGACACCGAATGTGTTCTTGTGAAAGGTTCTCTGTTACGATTTAATTTAATAAGTTGTGTACCTGTTACCACTCTGGGACTACAGTTGAAAAAGTGTACTGGTCCACGATTTATCCAAGATTGATGGATAACTGGCACTGGAAATTGTTTTTTTGAGCTGAATCTTTGTCAATGTCACATAGGCCTACAGTATGTTTACCAGTCACCCATAGACTTGAGTTTAGGGTTAGGCACTATAGGGTTTAGGTTATGGTTTGGTTGGTTTCATTAGGCTTGGGCATTAGGGTGGGTTACTTACTAAGTTATGTCTATGTGATTCTACCCAGAGCTATGGCTCTGATTCTAGTACCATAGATTCTACCCATAGTGCCATAGAGCTATAAAGGATTCTCCCAGGCAGGAGTGACTGAAGGAGCCACAAACGTTCCCCTGTGATTGGTCTGGCCCCAGTCACATGATTGTGGTAACCCGGAACAGTTCTTTCCAAGCACACAGTACAGAAGCTGTTCATATTCGCTCGTAGCGCACATTGACAGGTAGCAATCTGCTGTAATTCACACTGAAGAATTGTCTTTGTTAATATCGGGAATTTTTATGTGTAAATATGTCTTTGTTTAATTAGCCCTCCGGCTTTCTTTGGCCTATGCGTCATCGCTTTTAGCAAGTTCATGCCCAAGTGTTTCAGAAGCCGGGTATGAGTGTCAGCTAGCTGAATTAGCTAACATCTCAGCAGGCCCACAAGGCAGCAATTCTTAACTTGAATGAAACTCGTCCCCTCTTCGGTTGTGTCCAGCAAAGACAATCTAACGCTAGAAAGGTGACATTACGTGCGTAGGTGAGAACTGTCACATCATTAGTGTTGACTGTAGCCGACGACGGACGGACGGTGGATGACGTTAGGAACCTGCTAACGTTAGCTGACAACTAGTCTGTAAGGTGTGTTCTGTGTGTGTTGTGAATTTTGCAGGATTATTTATTACTCAAATATGCTGCAAGATTTGAGCCTGTGATCATAATGGTCCCTCTGACTGCTGTGACTGTCCCATTGTCTTTTAAGATTTCCCCCATCCATAGCCCACAGTGGTTTTCTCTTGGACCATAATTCCCCCCCTCTTCCCCTTCCATCATGGCTGCAGATTCGATGGAGATTGACGACTCTCTCTACAGGTAAAGTGTCATACATCAGTTATTACAGCCAGACCAGTGAATAGCTACAGCATGTTACCTTCACTGCACACATGTGTACAACGCTGCATGTGCTTATTCTTGCCCTAGGCTAGCCTCGATGACCTTGCAGGCTCATGCAAAGGCTAAAATATGTGATTTAGATAGCATGTTATGTAGACAGATCCCAGGTCATTATTGATCTGGTTCTTTATAGTTTAAATGTACAGATATTCTACTGTAATGATAGGGTCTTAGTTTACTTATGATCCTAGATGACTATTTCTATGCATTTGGTGTATTACTTTGTGTTCTTGCTTATTGTAAATCGCTCTGGATTAAGAGCGTCTGCTAAATGCCTAAATTGCTACATTAATTGTTATTGTCTGAAACAATATTCTTTCTATCCGTCTTACCGTTTCAGCCGGCAGCGCTATGTTCTTGGAGACAGCGCTATGCAGCAGATGGCCCAGTCCTCTGTGTTTCTCAGTGGAATGGGAGGATTGGGAGTAGAGATTGGTGAGTACCATGTTCTTGAACCAGGGGTCCCTATTTTGGGCATGTCATAATAGTATAATAGTAATGCAATGTGCTGATATTTTGTACCTTGACTATTTTCCTTTGACACAGAGTTGTACAACGAAATATGAAATGGTGCTTGCCCTAAGTAGTTAAAAGAAAAATATATTTGACACAGTATCACGTTATTACGTTGTGACCCCCCCCAAATAATCAATCATAATTCCAACCTTGACCTGCCATCGAGCAAAGATATGGTACAATTGGCTTGGGCAGTTACAATATCATTGAAAATCACTGTTCCTTGTTTTTCACAGCCAAGAATATTGTGTTGGCTGGTGTAAAGGTAAGCGTTCTTTTGATATATCCTGCAACACAGATTAAAATGTATTATTATAATACTTTTTACAATATCCTGTAGAACTGAATTAACTATAGGAATTTTGTGTTTGCGCACGTGTGTGTTCTTGTTTGTGTGTCCGTCCACATCCGTTTTCTCTTCAGGCTGTTACTCTCCATGACACCAAGCAGTGTGAAACCTGCAATTTGGGCTCCAACTTCTTCATCCGCCAACAGGATGTGTTGAGCCAGAGGAAAAGGTAAAGCCGATGGCAGGGCTCGCCACTTCTCCTTTCTTACAGCTAAGCTTTGGTTCATACTATAGCAGGTCGCATTTGCCTATATATTTCCCCATTTTGTATTGCTCTATATTAATAGAGAGGGTTCTAGAAACAACAATTGAGTGTCCTATGTCGGTGTCTTTGTCTTTTTATACGTGCATATATACACACTAAATCGTCCTTTCTCTCTCAGAGTGGAGGCGGTCTTGCCTCGGGTAGCAGAGTTGAACCCATATGTCCATGTAGACATGTCTTCCTCTACTCTGGATGACAGCACTGACCTCAGCTTCCTTAGAAGATACCAGGTTGTGTATCACTCTCCTCTTTGTAGCAGTGTGCCTGAATGAACTGGGCTTAGGTCCCAAAATTAAACAATTGTTAAGAGGACATTTTTAAGCTGTTGTACTTTAAAACATGATGTGTTTTGTTTTTTTACACCGCACATTGCTTAAAATGTTGTCATTTTCAATGTTAAGACTAATTGGATGAATGGTACATGTGAGGATAGTCCTTGTTCATAGTTCATGTTATTCTGTGGGAATCCTTTGGTTGAATTAATTTGGTCCCAGACTTTAGGACAGGAACACCTTTTGGTGTTTTTACTCTTCAAGACGGAAACCCATTTTTGGGGTTTGTACAGTATATAGCAGCAACATATTTTTGTAAATTTAGTTTTTCCAGAAAGGTCAGGATTTAGAAGGCGTTTTTAGAATCGGCCTCAGTCCTAAGGGTTAAGAGCATTGTTCTGTTTAGCTCGCTGATGTCTCTGCCAATTCTACAGGTAATAACAAGGTCTGACTGAATGACTCTGCTGTCCTCTGCTGTGTTCTCTCTAGTGTGTGATTCTGACTGAAGCCAGACTGAGCCTGCAGAAGAGAGTGAACGAGTTCTGCCACTCACAACAACCTCCCATTAGAGTACGTTTACACGTTTGCACTAAACACGGGTGATTTTCACCCGGACAATTTTATTTTCGTAATTTTCATAGTGTTGCTGATGTCTGATTTGGGTGGGTCTTTCAGTACCTTCATGATGCTCCGTGATCATAGAAGGTAGGTTTGTTTCCCTGCCCAAATCACTGGTTTCTTCTACAGGCAGGTGTTGGAATACATTTCATCCGTGATTAGTGATAGAATGAGGGAAAAATCCCATACACCCACAATGGACTTTATTTTTTCTTATTTTTCACTGGACCATTCTCGCATGTCCCAGGAATGGGTGGACCAAAGGAGATGTCCCAGCTCTATTATTTAGATTTTTAGGATTATAAAAAATAATAATACCCATGTTTTTCACAGTCCCCCCCCCCCCCTCCATGATATGTGAAAATATTAAAGAGGAGTACCTCAAGTTGCCATGTATTGCTGTACTTCAATATTGTTTTTCATGGAATATCTTGCATTGGGTAAAATATACCTGTGTTTAGTGATGGTGTGACAAAAAGGATGTTAGTGTTCTAGGATTAGAAGGGTAGTGACTCTTGGTTGTTTTCTAACCTAAAATCAAAGCATAATCAACTGACTGATGTCATCTTCTCTTCCTGGTAGTTCATTGGCTGTGATGCCTATGGGATTTGCGTACGGGTGTTCTGTGATTTCGGAGACGAGTTTGAGGTGTTGGACCCCACGGGGGAGGAGCCTAAGGAAATCTTCATCCAAAGTGTCACTCGGGTATGGATGTATGAACTTGATGTTTGGTTAATACAGTTGTTTAGCAATGTTGTTTTTGGCAGCAAATTTAGATTTTAGTTTTAGTCACATTTTAGTCACCCGGAATGTTTTTGTGTTTGTGTCTAGTTTCAGTCGACTAAATGTCATAAGATTTTAGTCGACTAAATATACAGTTGATTTAGTCTACTAAAATGTATTTTGGTGGGCCTTCATGCCGTCGTAATGCTGAAAATAGTAGATCTGCTATTTTCAGCATGCAACCAAATGTAAAATGACTTATACTGGATCTCTTGTCCACTAGTCTCCTTCCTATCAATTAGTCTAGTTTTTAGCTGTTGAAAAAATTGTCAATATATTTAGTCTTAGTTTTAGTCATCATAGCTTAGTTTTCATTTAGTTTTCGTCAGTGAAAAAAGGTAGTCGACGAACATTTTTCCTTAGTTTTGGTCGACAAAAACAACACTGTTGTTTAGGCCCCATTTGTATCACCCACAAGTACAGATCATGTTCCTACATGGATAGCTTTGCTGGTCTTCTTTGGTGTTTCATTTCAAATAATTGCCTTTTGAATGAGTATGTTTCCTCAATGTATTTGACATTGTTGTGTTAAGAGCGGTTAGATGGCGGAATTAGGGCAAAAAAGCAAACAAGCTAAAAAGCAAACCATCACAGTGAAATTCCACCCATAACATTAATGTATCCCCATTTGCCCTTTGCACTTCCAGGACAACCCTGGAGTTGTGACCTGTATGGACAATCGCACCCACGGCCTGCAGACAGGTCAGAGTGTCTTATTCAGAGAGGTCAATGGCATGGAGGAACTCAACGGCACTGCAAGGCAGGTTTCAGGTATAAACCTATTGGCTCACTGCATTTTGGATTCATTGAATTGCATATAGAATTAATTAAATAATTAATCATAGAAATTAATAGTTGTATTGACATTTTAGTACAACGGTACGACAACTTAAAAACATTTTAAAACAACAATATCATGAGTCATAGACAGTAAGCTACTACATTTGTCATATGCCTGGTTATTTATATCGGGTCATTTATCTGCTGCATTACATTGTTAGGACTGTTGCCTCTTTCATGCTGAACTACTTTCTTTACACATCTTCAGTTCATTGCTGATTAATCAGATTTGATGCAGTGATATAAAGCCAGTCACTGACATAATACTGGTAAATACTGGGGCTGTAAAATAGGTCTACACCTCTGATGATATGTTAACTTGTTTTTCGTAATCCCAAAACTGTCATTTATTTAAAAGTGAAATACAAGCTGAATTGTGAATACTACACAAAGTATTACTTTCATATCTTTATACTTTGTTACATCATTCTTGGTTGATTCCCTTTGTTTGTGTGTGTGTGTGTGTGTGTGTGGTGCGGTGTGTGTGTGCGTGTGTTATACAGTCCTTACACCACACAGTTTCGCAATCGGGGACACGTCCCATTTGCAGCCGTATGCACATGGAGGGTTCTTTGTCCTCGTGAAAACTCCGATAACCTTAAGCTTTGTAAGTTAACTTTCAAGTCACTCAGCAAAGAAAACGTTAGATATTGTAAGATTCATAGAGCTCAAAGTGTGTGCGTGTGTGTATACATGTTAGGAGACAATGGAGAAACAGCTGTGTGATCCTCAACTACTGATCCCTGACTTCAGTAAGCCAGAGGTGAGAGTTCAGAGCAGCACTGGTTCTGTAACTACTGATTGGATTGATTATCTGAGTGAAACTTAACCATCACCCTCTCTGTCTGTTTGAAATGCACTCATCAGGCCCCACTACAGATCCATGCAGCCATGCTGGCACTAGACGCCTTCCAGGAGCAACAAAGCAGACTGCCCAATATTGGGTAACCAAAATCTATTTACTTCTTGTCATTGTCCCGCTGCTTTCTTTCTAATTGAATACATAAATGGTAAATAAAAATGGTAAATGGTGCATTTATATAGCACTTTTATACAAGCACTTTGCATAGATTGTGCATTACATTCACCCATTCACAGACACACACACACACACACACACACACACACCCCGATGGTAGAGGAAACCATGCAAGGCACCAACCTGCACATCGGGAGCAATTAGGGAGGGGTTCAGACTTTCAGAGTGCTCAAGGACACTCTGGGGGAGTCCGGGATCGAACTGGGAATTGGTCGCTCTACCGGCCACTGTACCCCTGAGCCACTACTGCCCATTGTGCCCAATACATGCTCATATCCCCTGCAAGTACTCGTTTTGTAGGGAGTCCCCCACAATTAGTCTTTATAAAACAGGACTCAAGCTCCTGCCCCTACACATTATTAAATATAATATACCGGTACACTAAAGGGTAAGAGCTCTGGTTAGATAGCAAAACAGACTAAACTGCATCATTTTAGGTAGCTGCATTTTCTTATATTATTGGGTGGCCATAGCTTAGCGCCTTAGCGGGTAGAGAGGTAATCTGGTATAAAACATTTGGTTCACTTCCTGACCCCGGAATGAATCACATTTTAATCACTTTCTTTCACTTGACTTTGGCTTTCTGCGATTGTTCGATTATTGACATAATACCTACTGTATATCCAGAACCATAAAATAATATGATTTGAAGATGTAAAAAATAAAACACAAATAATAATAATACATGCCTACAAAACCATTTAGATTAGAACCTTTCCAGAAACATTTATGGTTTGTTAACTCAAGTACATGTTTGATTGTATGTGTGTTCCAAAGCTTTCTACAGCTGTAGCTGAGGATAAACTGTTCTCCTGATTCCGTATTCTTCATGTCATGCTATTTACTCCAAGGGAGGTAAACTCTTGCTGTTTTTGATGTTGTCTTCAGGTGTTTACAGGATGCTGAGGATATGGTGAAGCTCACAGAGGAAGTAAATGCAAAACTCAGGAACAAAGTGAGCGAGTCTCTTGTTTCATTATCTTGAATGGTGCAGGTGTTCACACATTCTATATCATGTTTATGTTTTTTAATAGAGGAGGTATTTTAGTTTTTTGTTTGTATAAAATCAGCATTTCCCAACCTGGGGCCATTAGGATATTGCAAGTGGAACTTACTGTAAGCTATGCTATGTTGGCTCCATTGATCCAATTTGAAACACAATTGATCGATTGGTCATCGGCTGCCATGTTAAGTGGTCAGATGGGTGGGCCGCCAACACTTTCAACATTTTCAAGTGGGCCTTGATCTAGAAAATGAAACCACTGTATTATAGTATGTTTTTGTTTAGTTATTTTCATTCAGTCTAATGGTTCGTTATCAAGTATCTATCAACACACACTTGCTCTTTCACCCTTTGACCTCGTCTCCTTTGCACTTCTCCTCCTGCCTGGCCAGGCTCCAGTGAATGCTGAGTTGGTGCGCTGCCTCTCCAGGACAGCAGGGGGAGCCCTTCCTCCTTTAACAGCAGCCACAGGAGGCCTGGCCAGTCAGGAGGTCCTCAAGGCTCTCACAGGGAAATTCACTCCACTGCAGCAGTGGGTAGGTCACAAGAATCTCCATTTCACCACTTTGGAAATGTGGTGTAATAGAGGGAACAATGAGGGGGACTAGTATAGACCTGTGGGTTCAATGAAGTATATGTTTTGGGGTCCGTACGCCTTTCCGACACGTGGAAAATGACCGGATTAAGGTTGGTGAACATGTTTTAAGGTTGTCGACCGGATTAAGGTTAGCAAACATGCACTGCTCCGTGCTTGCGGTTATGGTTAGGTTAGGGGTTGAGGTAGGTTGTCGTTGTCGGACCAATGACTGGTCTGAACTTATTACTGCACCCTTAACGTTTTAAGTAGTGGATAAACAGCAGGCAGTACTGTATGGTACCGATGAATGTTCATTTCCTGTGTTTTAGTTTTACCTAGATGCCATCGAGGTCGTACGACCGCTCCAGTCTCTCTCTGCTGAGGAGTTTGCCCCCAGGGGCAATCGGTACGACGGACTCCGAGCCTGCATTGGCGAGTCCATGTGTCTTGAACTGCACAAGCTTAGGGTGTTCATGGTGAGCACTGCATGCACACTGCCTAAGATCACCAGATCTCTGTGCTTTTACATCCGTATTGACCTGGGCCCTTTCCTACTCTTCCAGGTGGGCTGTGGGGCTATTGGCTGCGAGATGCTGAAAAACTTTGCACTGCTTGGCGTGGGATTGGCCAAAAGCTCAGGAGAGGTATGGAATTCTAGTGTCTCCCTTACCTCTTTCACCAAATGATTGGTGTTCTTGTGTCTATTGGATTTTGATTCTTGTGTTGTCTATCCTCCTTCCTCAGGTGTGCATCACAGACCCAGATCTTATAGAGAAGTCGAATCTGAACCGACAGTTTCTCTTCAGACCACATCATATACAGGTGAACAAAGATCCTCTCTTTCACTTCTCCATCCTCCATAGGCTCCTTGGTGTGTGCACCGTGTAACTGATCTCTACACATCGCAGAGCCTCTTTCCACCACTTTACCGTGGATGCACTGTGTTGTTCCTGCGTTTATCCATAGTATCCTTAAACTTAATTGATCCGTTCTGCCTTTATCCTACGCCATCATGTGTTGCTTTCCAGAAAGAACAGAAGGTATAGTCAGGACGTAGGAGTTTGTTCTACCTGCTCCTCCTACATCCTCTTCTTCCTCGCTGTGTTCTTCCTCAGAAACCCAAGAGCACCACAGCAGCCACGGCCACTCTGGAGATCAACCCAGAGCTGCAGGTGGACTCTCGCCTGGACAAGGTGTGTCCGTCCACCGAGAGCATCTACAGTGACTCCTTCTACGACCGGCTGCATTTAGTGGTCACAGCGCTGGACAACGTGGAGGCCCGCAGATACGTGGACAGGTCAGTGGTGGCGACGGAGCTGTTGATGTCATTGTTGAATCCACATCACAAGCAGTGGTAGGAAAACGTACTTGCATTTTAAAACAAGTAAAAGTATCAATACTGCAATGTAGAACATTGCAAGTGAAAGTCCGGAATTCCAAATGTACTTGAGAGTAAAAGTACAAAAGTATCGGCATCAAAATACCAAAAGTAGAAAGTACTCACTATGCAGAATGTCCCATTTCAATTTTTCAAATGTATACAAATATTTTTTAAATAGCAGATCTACAAGCTCACAATGCGCTTGTAGATTGGTTATTTTCAAATGGCCAAAATCTATCTAGGTCTGAAGTGGTAAATTTATGTTTTGTAATAATATTCAAAATCTACAAAGTAACAGTAAAAGTACAATATTTGGATCCGAGATGTAGTGAAGTAGAAAAGTATTGGAAAGTACAAAACTTTGTAACTTAAGTACAGTACCTAAGTAAATGTACTCAGTTAATTTCCACCACTGATTACAAGGCAAGCCCTTCATTCAGCGTTCACCAAATCATGACTTCCCGCTGAAGATTTGACTCGCTCTCTTGTCTGTCGTGGGTTAATTTCACAGTCGTAGTGTGTCCAGTCACAAACCTCTCCTGGACTCTGGCACCATGGGAACCAAAGGACACACAGAAATCATTGTGCCAAACCTGACAGAGTCCTACAATAGCCATGTGAGTCTGGTCCGCTGGAATTAACATTTGTCTTTACTTTAATCACATTAACCCTGGTGTCCTTATTTTGGACATGTCATTAAAGGCAAATATTATGAATATTACATTACATTATCAAAATCTACAAGCTTTACAAAGTGTTTTAACAGGGTTTAAGTGGTTCAAACGTGTTTATATTGTCCTGCAGTGCTTTGAGTGTTTTCTTGTGCGTGTACTTGCCAGAGGGACCCCCCAGAGGAGGAGATCCCCTTCTGCACACTGAAATCCTTCCCGGCGGTCATAGAACACACTATCCAGTGGGCCAGAGACAAGGTCTGCCACCCCACAGTCACCCAGAGCATATCACTGTCTTATAATGAGACTTGAATGGGACTTAAAGGGACACTTCACCCTTTTTGAAAAAAAAATATATGTTAATGACATTTAGAATCTTTAAAATACTTTCCTGGGGGTCTTTATGTGTGTAATATGTGGTTTTAGCTATCTTAGATTGTAGCAGTGAGCCCAGTGTCTCTGATGTCATGGACACTGGTCTCACTACCTTCCTGGACTACAATTCCCATAATTCTTTGGTGCACTGCTCCTCCTTGTGGATAGGGGGAGAGCTGTCTTACTGAGACAACATGTAGTCCAGGAAGGAAGTGAGCCCAGTGTCCATGACATCAGAGACACTGGGCTCATGACTGCTACAATCTAAAATATCTAAAACCACATATTACACACATAAAGACCCCATGAAAGTGTTCTAAAGCTTCTAAACGTCATTAACATATATTTTTTTGCAAAAAGTGTCCCTTTAAAAACTAATAATCAGAATAGTGACAATGACAATAGAACGGATATGTCAGACATTGTTCCATTTTAGGTTTTAGATACGAAGAAATAAATATTACATTTTCAATGTCAAATTAATGGATGATGAAAGATGATGTTTAAAAAATATATATTACATTTTCAATGTCAAATTAATGGATGATGAAAGATGATGTTTAAAAAATTATGTGAGTGAATTTGAATAAATTACAAATAAGGTGAGCATATCCTGCAAAATGAAGAGATTTTATGGGACGAGAAGAGAGAAGAGAATGGGACGCAGAAGTTCTTAAACGGACATAAAGTAATACAATTATTAGTCTGCGTCTCTGCGCTAGCGATACACAGCAGACTAGACTTTTTACATGCTCAAGCCTGAAAGAGGCTTGTGTTGACGTTAACCGACATGTATTCTGCTAAGGCACACAAGGGAGAAGATTGAATGTCCAAGTAGATTAGTAGAAAGGTGGCCATGTGCGGTAGATATACGCTGTCCTATGCAAAGTTGATCACCAACAGACCGAAATATATCTACCGGTATCTACATACTTTGTAACCATGAACCCTTTCTGTTTCTGGTTGTGTAGTTTGAGAGTTCGTTCTCCCACAAGCCCTCCATATATAACTTATTCTGGCAGACCCACTCCTCAGCTGAAGCTGTGCTACAGGTACTTAATTATGCTGTGTTACCAACTGCAAAAATGTGTTCATCTCCATAAACACTGCTTCTGTGTCAACACCTCAGGTATTCCATATTACACTGATGGAAATACTGCTTTTAAATCCTTTCCTTGTGTGTATTGATGCAGAGGATGCAAGCAAGGGAGAGTTTGGAGGGAGCATTCCAAGTTGTTAAGCTGTTAAGCAAGAGACCTAGTCAGTGGGTGCACTGTGTCACTATGGCCCGCCTCAAGTTTGACAAGTATTTCAAGAGAAAGGTAACGTATAAACCATATTCATATGGTGGCCATTTTTCTATTACTTCTCAATGTGTGGCGTTTCCCACCCTCTGACTAAGAAGCAAGACAGAATGTCTGCCGTGTGAATATGGCCAATGACGGAAAAGGAAGAGTCCATCTCCCCTTGATATATTCACCCATGGAGCTATAAGTCACAACATGTTTGACTGACCTTTTGTGTTCTCTTCATGTAGGCCTTACAACTGTTGCACTCTTTCCCCCTGGACACACGGTTAAAAGATGGAAGTAAGTTTGTCTCCCAAATCTATATCTTCTGTATACAGACACTAAAGTCTCAATAAAAAAGGAATATTTATTGTTTGTGAATAATCCCTTATGTCTTATTCCTCAGGTTTGTTTTGGCAGTCACCTAAACGACCTCCGTCGCCTATTGAATTTGACTTGAAAGACCCTTTGTGAGTACGCTGTCATATTTTATGTTTAGACACCCATGTCAGTTTCTCGTGCACTCATGTGCCATGTTGCCTTGTCCTTCCCTTTGTCCCACCAGGCACTTAAGCTTTGTTGTCAGCGCAGCACGACTCTTTGCAGGACTCTATAGCATCCCCTACTCAGAGAAGGTAAGACTATCTGGCAACATGCACGCTGGCACACACACAACACAAATACATGCTTCTACCAGAATTAACGAGATTGTTTTCCTTCTTAGGACCTTACAGAGGAGGCGGTACACAGGATTCTCAGTGATGTCCAGATTCCACAATACCAGCCTTCTGAAAAAGTAGGCTCATATTGGTCGTTATCAGTTTATACACGATAATGCGATATTAGTGCCTGTTTTATAGAGCCTAAGCTGCTTTCTAGATGGGGCGTGTGTACAACTTTTGTCCATGTCTTCCACCCCCCCCAGCTTATAGAAACCGATGAAGCTGCGAAAAAGCCAGATCAAGCAAAACTGTCACTAAGCAGCGAAGAGGAGAGGCTGGCTATCACGCAGCTAGAGGGAGCCATCGCTGCTAAAGTCACACCAGGTTCCTACAGTACATACATAACGCTACACAGTCACACTTTTAAAGCTGTCTTTCATACCCTAATTGCAACAGTTGGGCTTGTATGTGCAGTGGTGTAAAGCATTGGTTCCCAACCTTTTTATACTGAAGTACCACCTCAATAAATATTTGGCTCTCCAAGTACCACCATAATAACTGTTGTTAAAATACAGGAGCATATACTTGCCATTTTTGTTCTATTCCTAAGCCAATAATGCTGCTGCTCTGACAAACCTGTGTGCGTGTGTGTGTGTGTGTGTGTGTGTGTGCGGGTGTGCGGGTGTGTGCGGGGGAAGTACAGGGAAGTTGTGGATGACCCCGCACCAGTTTGAGAAGGATGACGACAGTAACGGCCACATGGACTATGTTGCATCGGCGTCGGCTCTGCGAGCCAGGATGTACTCCATCGAGGCCGCCGACCGTCTGAAGACCAAGCGCATCGCCGGCAAGATCATCCCTGCCATCGCCACGGCGACCGCTGCAGTGGCTGGACTGGTGAGCTGAGCAGGGAGCACGTCGTATACCTCACGTCAGCACTCATTTAAAGGGGAATGGGCTCTATGCACACAGAATAACTCTTCCTACTTCCGGGCCGCTTCCCTACTTCCTTCATAGGTGTTACCAATGATACTAATTAAGGCTCTGTTCCATCTAGTGTGCAGTGGTTCTCAAACTTTTTAATTTCAAGGACCCCCATAACTCGTAGAGTGTACAAATGGAACCAAATGGACCCGCAAGGGACCATTTGCACACTATGCACTGGTGTAGCAGAGTGTTTCCACAGTGAGCCAACATGCACAATAACAGCACCCTGACTCTGTTTGACCAGAATGGAACAGAGCCTTCATTAGTATCGACGGTAACACCTGTGAAGGAAGTAGGGAAGGGAGCCAAGTGCTTTCCAAAATGGCGTGTGTGCATAGTAGCTGATTTTTACTGAATTATGTTGATAATGTATGAACCACTGTTAGTGGCAGGGGGAAAAAAAGATTATGATATATGGCACTGGGGCATTCAGTAGGTAGGTGGAACCAAACGCTGGTTCTGGTCGAGGCGACAACATTCTGTGGACTCATTTTAACAGATGTAAACAAACAAACAAAAATTGCGTGATTTAAGAAGAGATTTACCGTTTGACCCGCACAGCGGGTACATCGGTATGGAACGCTCTGTGTGGAGGGTATTTTTCCCCGCTTCTTATATTTGCAAGGAAATGAACACTGACTTTCAAATGGCTGTCTGTGGCCTGTTCTATATGTAGTAGTAATAATGAATTATACCATTGTTATATTTTAATTAGGTAAAATAAGTACGGTAAGCAGCAGTAATCTTATTTAATTTCTTTGCTTTGGATTGTCCCCCACTGCTTGGAGTGGGTGTGGCTCTAAGGAGGGCTAGATGGGTTCATCCGTCCAGCCCTTTTTGTCGTCAAAAAGTCCTGGCTACGTTGACCTGAAATGTATGTGCACAGTACATTGTGTAGATGCTCCACAGAGGATGTCCCGCACCCATAGACTTTTTCTCTTGTGCTGCCATTAGGCCTAACTTTCTCCTCATATAAGATATCTCAAAATCTTTTGGGCGGATTGCCATGAAACTTGTCGAGTGCATTCCCGCTCCTTAAAGGTATATTCAGTGATTTCACTCAAAAAACCTTAGGTTTCGTTTTTGGCTGTGGGACCCAGCCTTTCGTCCAATCAGGATAGAGAGTCAAAAACGAAACCTAAGGTTTTTTGACCGCCAGGGGTTAACTGGGGACAGGGAGGAACTCCTTATATGGTCAGCACACTCTATAGTAGGGAGGATTATCACAACAAAACAAAAAAATAAGTGATATTTGAATTAAGTGAAATCACTGAATATACCTTTAAGGATCATTTCGGGGCTGCTAGACGGGCTCTTTTAGCCTGGTCTTTTCATTATTTGTCCTGTTTCATTGACCCAGGTGGCTCTAGAGCTGATAAAGGTGGTTGGAGGCTATGAATTTGAATCCTTCAAGAACTGCTTCTTTAACCTGGCCATCCCTGTGGTGGTATTTACTGAGACTGCCGCTGTTAAGAGAACACACATCAGGTAAAGAGTAAGGCATGCACGCGCGCACACACACAGAGACAGACAGACAGACACACGTGCAATGTATCAATCTCTCTGTGATCTCCTGCTCAGGGACAACATTTCTTTCTCGATTTGGGACCGCTGGACCGTCCATGGTCACGAGGACTTCACCCTCTCCGACTTCATGAATGCAGTGAGGGTGAGAAATAGTTTGTTCTACAACAATATTATAGTAACGGTATACCCTTAATGTACAAGCATATCTTTTTGTCCTCATTTATCCTCCAAACAGGAGGATGATGTTGATAACTTCTCGTTGTTCTGTCTAAATAGGAGAAGTATGGCATCGAGCCCATCATGGTGGTTCACGGTGTGAAGATGCTCTACGTGCCTGTGATGCCTGGACATAGCAAGAGACTCAAACTAACGTAAGCGGTAGCCCATTGAGACCTGGAATGCATGTATGTCACATTAGTGTTTAACCATTATTTTATACTTTAGCTACTGAAAAATAGCACCTTGTAGATCTGATTTTCTAATTTTAGTTATCTTTAATCTCTTCATGAAATTACTGAAAAAAATGTTTTTAATTCATGAAACATTTTGCTTTTGTGGGAATGTTTTTTGAAATAATCATCAGCTAAAACTAAGGGGACCCCTAACAATGTGTCCGCGACCCACAAATGGGTCCCGACGCAGTGTTTGGGAACCAGTGGTCTAAGACGGTGAACCGACTGCCTCTCGTCTCTCCTGCAGGATGCACAAACTAATCAAGCCATCGGCGGAGCGCCGTTACGTGGACCTGACGGTGTCCTTCGCCCCCGAGGCAGACGAGGACGAGGACCTCCCCGGACCTCCGGTGAGGTACCACTTCAGCGGCGACGACGCAGACGAGATGCCCTGAAGCCTTCCTAAAAACGCCACTCTCTGACCTCTCGTGTCCTTACGCCCATCCACCCCCCCCCCCCCACCCCAATACATCCTGCACCGTAAAACCCTTAATCCATTTCATCACTCTGACTGTACAAACAGAACCCAGTTAGACACTTGCATCACGTGTCAATTTGGTTAGGTTTGTGCACACTGAGGATTTTATCGTGTGCTTTACCCTTATACAAGTACCTTGGGCCAGGGCCAAGAGCTTTCCTATGCTTCGTGATGATCTGACCAGGGATAACGCCTAGCATCCTCCCCTAGCCCCCCTGGAACGAGTATGGCCAGGTCACAGTTGTTTTCAGCCCTGTGGACCACTAGACGACTCCAGTAGCACTTAACCTGTGTACATAGTTCCTCTCCGTTCTGTTTTCTACTCTGGTTGAATGCACAGCTCTGCCTGTGTCAATGCCTTAATTAAATAACCTTGATCGTGTTTGTGGCAATGAGTATCTGACTAAAAACTGTTTACATACACACAGATACAGCCCTCCCCCAATCCACAGAGAGCCCTGTTTGTTTAAACCTTTTTTATCTGGAAATCTTACGCATAATTTATATTTGCACACATTATGTTGCGCATCAAAAAACAGCCGGTCTACAAGCTCACATGTCGCAGCGCGACTCGTGTGTATTTAGAAGATGGCTAATTTCAATGCACGGTACCAGCACGCAACTATAAGTATACACCAGGCCTCAGAGGAACTCTCAATGTTTAATGGTAACCACAGCAATAGAATATTCCTCTCTGTGATTTAGATTACTCCCTGCAAACGTTTTAACCAACTACACGATCCTAGTACCCCTTTCAGAATTGTTGCACATTACTGGGGGTGAGAAACGTTTGGGTACAGTGGCCGAACCACCAAAGATACCGATTTGTCTGTACACTCTTAATGACTTTTGACTGCCTCATGAAACCATAGCTGCAGATATTCTCTAACTATTTCACACTTTAGGTAAAGAGCACCACATGTCCAGTGGTCGATAGTACGCCTACCTGTAGTGTTGAATGTATGAGAATAACTACAAATGAATCAATGAGTGTGGCGTAAATGGTAAGAACAGACTGACAGCATGGTTTTAATACCGTAGCTATTTGAAAACGCCTTTTCATTTTGACCCCGACAGGAAACGTCAGTAGCATCAAACAGCATCACACTCCTAGTAGTGTTTAAAACAAAACTCTTTTTTTTTAATGACGGTTTGTGGTTTGTGTTTTCTGACTGTTTATGGATGTTTGTCCATGACTCGTATTTATTTGTTCATCTGTCATTTTGTAGCCATCTTATTTTTGTACTGTCAAACTGAGCCCGTGGTTAAACAAATGAGCGTCCAGGCAGGGGGTTCCGATAGGAGGAAAGTCTGGCAGATTGTGAAGACTAGTAGAGTGAAGCAGATGTGAACATGTGTCGGAGGTGAAAACCACACAGGGGGATGGCTGTGCTCAGGGTAAGCGTTCGGCCCGTCACTTTGCAGATTCACGTGATAATCGCATGAACCCTTGCGTTGTCTGGGGCCAACATTATGCGAAAATTGCAGATATATATATATAAAAGCTCACAGCGTGCCACTTTGCAGCGCACTGTGAGCTAGTAGATCGGCTGTTTTCGGCAACGATATTTAGAGCGAAAATTTTGAAATGCGGTCAACCAATGAAAGGGTAAGTGGTTAACTGAAGTCATCATGAACAAAGGTCAGCCCCACATACTTGCTCTAAATCTTTAATAATCTCCCCAGCCAATTTCAGAGGACCTGACAATGCGATCACCTTTGTTTGAATAGGAACCAGATTATTTTCACAAACGCAAGAATTGCTTAGGTTGGATAGCAAAAAAAAAATAAACGGTCATAAACGCCACCTATTAGACTACAGGTAATCATGTATTCAAATTGAGCTTTTTGCCAGACAATTATTGTATGATTGAGACACTGATGGTATCCTCTACCACATTTACCCTTTCCTCAAACCCTCAGCTGGCCAATTTTTATTTTGCACAGATCATGTCTTTCATGCTGACAATAGTCCTTGAGCAACGAATGATGTCATAAATATAAAAGGAGAAAAACTAATCCTGTGTAATGAGTGTGATGTTTGTTCTTGTTGTGACAGACAACTCAACCAATGGTCCAATAAAAATGTGAGCTTTCAGGATGTCCAAAAGACTAAAGTGCCTGATTCATTATTATGGAGTAAAAAGAAAATCACCAGGGATAATGTATTTTACTTTATTGACTGCATAGGCCCACAATCAAATCCACAAAATAGTCTTTGATGGCATGAATTGCAAATAAATTATGAAGGACATTTTTTACATGTACATTAATATAAAATTCAGTGTATATTGCAATTGCATGCTCATCCATCACATTAGTTTCATATTTCAAATTCATGTTGACTTGGCAAAGAACTTTTACATATTTACAACCATTTAACTTAGTCCGAGTGTACAGCGATGTCTAAAATTCATGTTAAATTCATACAGAGCTCAATGTAATCACAGTATATAACATACTAGTATCATTACTTAATGGGCATGCGTACTGCACATTCACGCTTACTTGGTGTGTGTTTTTTTTTAAAGTACTATTTACAACCATTACACCAGGCCATATGACATGAAGTGTATAATGCCCTATTCATAGTAGAGATTTAGGTGAAGTGGCGGCCACCTCTTCACTGAAAACTGGTCTATGAATAGGCCCGGAAACTTGAGAAAGCCCAGAGGGGCGAAACGTTGTTTGTTGGGTTGAAAAAAAAGACGGGGAGCAGACATATCGTGTGCGGACATTCCATTTTCTTTCCTTCTATGAATAGGCCCAACCTTTCAACCTATCTCTGTAAACGGAGAGGAATAATGTCGGTCATATGTCCAGATCTTGAAGGTTGCCCCAGCTGGGTCCAGCTTTGACTTTAGCTTTTAGCTTCACGTACAGTTTTACCGCCGTTTCCATTTCCCTCTTCACAATCTGAGCCACCTGAACAATCAAACACATGGACTGTCAATATCACAGAATATCATCTTGGTTACTTTTTTCTTTTTTTGGGGGGTGGGAGATTTAGAGGAGAAAATAGCCGATCTACAAGTTGTTTCAGTGCCTCATGAGCTTGTAGATCTGCTAGTTTTAAGTGAAAGTGAACATTAATGGCACTTAAAGTCTGAAAAATGCAGCAGTGTGCAGGGACCTAAAGTGTGCAGGGATTTATAAATGTGAAAGGTTTTAACATGACCTTGTGACTAAATAATAACTACATACAACACAGGTTCTTCTTTCTCCCCCCCTCCACCCCCGCTTGACAGCGACCATTAGGCATCATATCATACCTGTATAAGGTCTTCTTCTGTGGTTTCATAGATGAGCTCATCGTGCAGCTGGAGTATGAAGTAGGCTCCTCTCTGATGCGACATCACAGCCCTGTTGCTGCCACCACTATCTGTGTGTGAAAGATTCAGTGCTGTGATTTTTGTACTTTTTCTGTTTTGTATGCGTCTATGGAGTTATAGAACCCCAGGTGTGTGGCTAGAATATTCAAATATGTCTTCCCTGCATATTTCTGCTCCATTATCATACAACACAGCTGTGGGCGAGGCTTAAGTTCAGGTGGGTGGTGCAAAGGTGAAAACCAGGTATACATACAACCAGGTGCAGTCGCAATGGCAGATTTTACACGTTGTGAGCTTGTAGATCGACTGTTTTCAGCATGACAACCAAGTGTAAAATGACTTATGTCTTTTACTTATACTGTCTCTCTTGTCCACTAGTCCCTTCCTAACATTTAACAAAACATTCTATTTTCTTTATTTGTTGATGAAATTTGTATATGTCTGGGTACACTGTCAGTGACGAGTCTGGCAATGATTGAGAAACCCTGCTCAAGACTAACCTACTCACCCACCTGTGTGTGTGTACTATGTTTCACCTGTGTGTGTATGCTGGTGTGAAAGTGGAGCGACTGGGAAGGTTTCTCTGAGACGTTTCTGGATGTTGACGGTGGCGATTTTAACGATGTCGGCCGCGGATCCCTGCACAGTGGTGTTCACTGCCTGGCGCTCTGCCTGGGCGAGGGTCAGAAAGGAAAAACGCAAGTAGGCCTGTCACAACAATTATTACATAATCGCTTATCGCAATTATTTGAGATAATCGCAATTATCTTTGCATAATCATCAATTGTTTCCATGTTGAACAATGTCCAATTGTCAATACATTTTCAAAAACGGCAGATAGTAGTTGATCGACGAGTTGTAAATTCAAATTAAAAAATAAATCGTTAATCGCAATTATTTTTGTGCCAATTAATCGTCAACTTCAATTTGTAACCGTGACAGCCCTAATCACAAGACAGAGAAATAACGATGGCATCACATGTGTCAACATTAGTGCTACACACACGCATACATGTGCTTTGGCGTGCGGGTTGCCCTGTGTGATCGCTGGCAGGTATCTCCGGCGGCCAAGCAGGGTCTGAACGTAGCCTCTCTTTACACAGCTCTTCACCGTCTCTCTGAGGAAAGTGTTGATCCCTGGAACACAGTACGTTAATTAGTCAAGTGTGACCCCTACCATTCCTATTGTGGACATTTCATAATAGGAGACAAAAATACTAATATATCAATACCGCAATATAAAATACAAGTAGAAATGCGGAATTCAAAATGTACAAAATACCGTGTGTGTGTGTGTATAGACACAGTAGTGGCACCACATACCTTTGTATCTGGCCTTAAAACTCTCTATGTAGCAGGCCGCGTCATTTTCTTCTACACCCATTTGCTCCCCTAAAGACTTGGCTCCCATCCCATAGATAATGCCATAGCAAATCTGCACAAATGGTGACAGCCACAGACCTTTGGTTAGTTTAGTCATAATCAAAGTGAACATTATACTGTACATGGGTACTATATGCATGTCTGTGGACGTCTTCGTTCTACCTGTTTTGCCTGTTGTCTGAGGCTATCATTCACAGTCTCTGGGTCCATGTTCTTCCATTCCGCAGCAATGCATTTGAACACATCTGCTCCGCCATTCAGCACCTGACGCACATGCACACACACCATTAATTTAGTCATAATTAATTCAATCAATCAATTCCACTTTCCGTCTTTAAAGCTGAACGTTGGTGAATGTTGGTGTTTTGGCACTCAACCTGCAGGAGGCGTCGGTCCTTGGACAGGTGAGCCAAGACTCTCAACTCCAGCTGTGAGTAATCAGCTGCTAATATCATCCCACCTAGAATGCAAATGGCATAATGTTCAATGCAGGGAAATATGTGGCATAACATAACGAACACATGCACATAATGTAAGCAAGCAACCTGAGAAAGCTATGAAGGCATGTCTCATGCTGACAGAGAAGGCTGGTCCCCTCTCTGGAACGCCTTGAGGAACTGTCTGTGCCACGCTGTGCCTCCTGGTGCTGTGAGAAGAGAAGGGTGTCAAAACGTTCAATGACTATTACTTTAACTTTGGATAAAACTGCTTCAAAACAGCGCCATTGTCAAGATCATATATACGTTATTTGTCACATACAGTTCCAGTCTTGAATCAGCCTCAATATATTTACAATGACAGTTGAAAACTAAACCCAAAAACCAACAGGTAAAATCTGTATACAAAGCAAGAAACATTATACGTTATATGTAATAAGCATGGAACTGTCAGTGCTCATAGTACGGTATGCTCTGAGGGAGTCTCCTATTTATATAGGAACAAGCTGATAAAGCGTTGACCTACCCTGGCTTAGTGGCATTGCGGCGCCCATCTTGTGAAGGTGGGCTCTCTTCAACCATTGTGGGCATATAAATCTCAAAGTCTTTCGGGACATTCTGGATGTTGGGCTCTGTGAAGCTCACTCTGCCTGCGTTAATTAAAACATAGAATGTGAATCTAAATTCATGTAATTGTGTATTAAACACTAAACTATTACAAACAATTATGTAATGTACAATACAATCATTAACGTACAGTATACATACACTATTATGTGAGTATCTAGTAGTATGTATCACCTGTTGCTGTGTGTGTCTGGGCGATGGGATGTATTCTGTCCATGGCCAGTAGAGGGTGGTGCCGTTTCTCTCTTTGCAGAGGAAACACCACTTTGGTCATAGCGTTTGTGATCCGCCTCCACTCCAAAATCACCCCTGGCAACAGGTGCAAAGGGCGGAGTTTCTCCAGAACATCCTAACAATCAATTTGAAGATGTTTAGAAGACAGTGGTTGTTGCTGGTCATAAATATATACCCGTGGCTGTGAGCTAAAAAGAAAAGTTCTATTCTGTTTTTAATGGTCAAACCCCCTTTTTGAGGGTGTGTTTGTAGCACGGAATGTGATGATTTGATTGGCTGATGTATGATGATGATAAGAGCACCCCTCACTTCACACAAGTGTGATTTTGTTTTATTGCGACTGTAGGTCACAGTTTACTATGAAAATCTGCATTTCATGTCAGTCAGTCCATCACGCTTTGTGTCAGTCAGTCGTGACACACTCCATATATGGCTGTCTCCATATCAAACCCTGGATAGCCATACACTGGACTGGATTATCACCTAGATCTGCATATATGGAGTCGGCCAGCAACTCTACATCTGAAATGTGTGTATGCAACAAGCCGTTTTCACCTTGGTTGTGCTGAATTGCTTGCCAAGCCGTACTTTTCCTCTCCCTCTCCTGGTGTAGCCTAGAGTCTTCTTACTCCTCAGTCCATCCACATCACCGTTAGGAGGCAGGTGAAGCTCCAGGAATAGTACCTAATAAACAATGCACAAAAACATGCAAAACTACGCTAAATCTGTGGTTCCAAATCAAATCACCATGTGCTACAAATATATTCTCTTCCCAAGACTCATCTGCCTGCATTTACGGTAGTCTAAATGAGTCTATTTCTATGAAGTCACATTCCCCTAGTACTATGTGTGCACTGTAAAAGATTTCCCTCTGATCCAGGTCTTTACCGGACTACTAATTATGAGATAACGTTATTTATTCTTTTGCTTAATTATTTTATTTCAGATTTATTTCTGTCATTTTCATGCTTTATTTTTGATCAATGTTGACTCTACGAAAGGGAAGAAATAGAGACCTTTTTAATTTAATATTTAATTGTTCTGTGCATAAGTCTCAAGCCAGACAACTCATCCACGATATTTGAATGCTGCAGCAAATGTTGCGACATGAAGCCATCATCTGTCATTTCCTGCCATGAAAAGACCCCAGTGCTTTAAATGGGCTGCAGATAAAAGTATCACGTGTTTGTCATTGTCACAGGGCAAGTTGGGCAACCCGTGCCCTATAGACACTAGAAGACTCTACAATATAAAACTGATCATGACAAACGCACACTGCACAGCTGCTTCCATTCATTGACGGTCATCAAGCTCCTTGGAGGTGTGTCTATGTGTAGCATCATATACCCTTATCTGTGTTGCCTAATTCTATTGTAATTGTTTTGTGCTTTATTTGATGCCTTGAAATACATTCGGAGTCTGTTAAGGAAATGTGTAATTGTATAGTTAGTCTATCTTATGGGTTGTGTTTTACCTTGTTTGAGTAATGGTCCAATTACTAATCATTGTGGGTGGGTCTCACCTGGTATATAAGGGAGGCTGATGTTGAGATTTTGCTCAGTTGGCTTGAGACAGCAAAGAGACAACACCAAGGGAGAGCTGCCAGGGTCTTCAGGGAAGGTATAGCCTGTTTTCAGTGTCTTTAGTTCTTGGTTTGTTGTTTTTGTCTTTGTTAGTTATCAAGTGTTTATTTCTTACTTTTGGTTTTTGAAAGTGTATTGTGGCCAGTAGTATTTTTGCAGTATGTTTTGCCTCAGACCGGGGCTGTGACAATCCGTCATATGGGCTGTTCATCAGTTTTGGAGGTAAATAAATACAACAAAAGATGTACATTCTTGGACTGCGTCTATTTTTGGAGCCTTGACCGCTCGGCAACTCTTAGTCATGTTATCTAGTATATTCTTATACCACTGGGGGGAGAATAGCAGTCAAACCTGTGCTATGTCATCAATGCTGGTGAGGGAGAAGCTGTGTCCAGCCAGGCTGTAAGCCTGGGCTTCCAGGACTGACAGCTTGGCTTGCATCACATGCTTCTGTCTCTCGGATTCCTCAACACTGAAGCCCAAGCCGTTCAATTCCAACAGAGCCAAGCACATCTGCGAGGGCATCTCCACACGCCGGAACATATCTGACAGAAAGCACAAGACAGTAAAGACAGTGCGGACGTGAGTGCCTGACATGAGTGTCACGTGTTTCCATGTGTAGTTTACTGTACCGAGCATTCCATCTTTCTCTAGCAGGCCAGTGAGATGGTTCATGGTGGCATGCACTAGCACGCTCTCGGTGGCTGCTCTGACACGGGGACTATATGTGTGCGCGTATCTCCCCAGTCCCAGTCCCTCCAGCAGAGGCAGTTCTTCAGGAATGTAGACAGTCACCATGTTGGTAAGAGTTCTCTCCTCACTTCCAGGGTCCAACAGCCAACATGCCACCTACGGTAGGTTCCACATTGAAAATAATTAGAATAACGTACTTATGTGTACTGTGTGTGTGTGTGTGTGTGTGTGTGTGTGTGTGTGATCACCTTGGGGTCTTCACATGGCCCCTCAAAGCTGATGCCACAACTCAGCACGAGGGTCTTGTAAATGTGGATGATGTCATAGGTCACAGCCACGCCCCTTGTTCTACCGACCACCAATGGTCTGCTCAGACAGGACTTCAATTCCTTCAGCCTCTCACTCACTGGCAAGTCAGCATCCAGGGGAGGAGGGGCCAGACTGGAGCTCAAACCTGTCAGGTGGTGGTCAAAGTGAACGTAAAGGAACACACGTGTGTGTGTGTGTGTGTGTGTGTACGAATATGTTGGTATGTGTGTGAGTCAAATATGAAATGACCTCTCAGATACATGTACATACCTGCGCTCTGCTCTTGTTGCAGTGAAATGTAGTATGCATCTCTCGATCCCCAGCAAACTGACAGTCCGATCAGAACCAGACTTTCACTGCCCCTCACTGGAAAACCATCTACCCTAGAGTCCGTCTCACAAACTGCCGCTGCAATACAATACATAAGTAAACTACTGCTGCTTGTAGTGTTAACTTGTCGTGTAAGTAATAAGTATATTTATATTTTACGGCTAACAAAGTAGAACTAGGAGGGAGACATGATTTATTTCACATCTGAAGCAATAAAGTCACTTAAGCACATTTGTGTGAATTACCTCTGCTGTGTTTTTCACCAATCCTGCCCTGGTGGTTTTGCGTGTGTTCTTGCCTGTCACAAGCAAGAGCAAGGGAATACCACTCCTTTGTTTTCCACTCGTTTATAAATGTCTGAAAGAGGTGTCTGTCACTTGCCACGTCTATGATGGAGAAGGACCCAGAGTTACTGGGAGTGAGTGACTCACTGAGGGACAACTGAAGGGAAAAGCCATCGCCGATTAGGGACGAGTCAAGATCGGCGCAAGGCTCAGCCGGAAGTGAAGGTGCAAAGGCAGAATCCCGTGCAGGATTAGAGATGCATTGAGGGTGTAGAGGGGGTTTTGGTTGTGTGGTCGAGTGTGGAACACAGTTGGGGTCCGATTTTGAGTAGGCCTTGGACAATGGTTGAGTCTTTGCCTCTGAATCCACCTCGTGTTTGTGGTTAAAATCATCATCAGATACAATCTCTGATGGACAAGGAGGTTTCGGATGGTCACAGAGTTCTCGGCAGGACGTAGGACAAGTTGGGAGGAGGGTGGCAGGAGTCGACTGGCCGAGAGGCTTGACGGACAGGGGGGACTGGACCACAGAGAAGGTGGTCAGTTTCACTCGGGGGGTGACAGGCTCCCGCCTCTGCGTGGGAGGGATCAAGTCCTCGGCAACATCCGGTCTCTCCCATGCTCTCTCTCTACTCGGATGAGATGCGTTGTCTTGGAAAGTATTCCCATCAGAAGCAGGCTGAACAACCGGCCTTGAGCTCTCTCCATCTACCTGCATTGAGGGTTGAGGCTTTTCCGTGACTTCCACCACGTCTCTGTTTTCAGCAGCAGGGTGCTGTGAGGGCTGGTCACACAGACTAGGCCAGCGGTCAAAGATGTCCTGCAGTCCAGGACTGCAGTCCAAACAGCTACCAGAGGCATTTCCTATATTTGCATATTTCAGCACAGTAGAATCTGACAGAAGGACATCCGTTCCCTCTTTCCTTTCGTTCTCTTCATTCCTTGCTTTTGCTACTTCTCCATTTGTACCTTGTTTGTTTAGAAGACAGTGGTTGTTGCTGGTCAAGTCTTCGTGGTACTGCTGTTGAGTATTGCTGGGGCCAGGTTTTGGAGGTTCTGTATGACCCTGTTGACGTGGCTCACCTTTCGCTGGAGCAGAATCCATTTTCAGACTATCTCTCTGTCCAGGCTGAAGTTCTGAATGTGACATCAGACTATGGCCCGTTTTGGATCGCTCCGTTTCACCGTGATCAGGACTTTTTTCTTTCTGCGTCTTCTCCGTTTGTCTGAGCAAGCTTCGCCTCTCCAGGAAGTGCTCACCCACCAACAGAGAGTCGCCCCATTCTGATAGGTTAAAGGAAGACACGCCCCACTGGACAGCTTCCTGCTCTTCCATCTCCTGGTTGGCTAGAAGCTGACTACGCCGTCGCTCCTTCTGGCCCAGAGGGATGTGGTTGTTGTCCTCGTCCTCCTCTTCCTCATCTGATTGGTCTGTGCTCAGGCCGGCCAATAGGGAGCTGTCATACAGGCTATCAAACAGGAACCCACTGCTGCCGTTCAGACTCTCTGAAGGGACCTGATCGCATCCCAAGTCCCCGGGAGCAGCAGCATCATCGACTTCCATGTTTTCATCTGTTACTTCATCCACGTTATCACCACCACCTGGTTGAGGAGAGATCTGCAAAGGGGGTGGGGGAATATATGTTATCAATGCCTGTATTCAATATAACAAGCTGCAACCTACTGTATGAGACCACAATATCTAACTATCATTAGTTCTACATAACACTTCAGTCACTTACCTGGGGGCTGCTGCTTAGGAAGAGTTCCATCTCGGTAGCTGTGAGAGAAATGTTCAATTTGGGTGAAGTATTGTCAGAGAAGAGGCGGTCACTATGGTGTCCCGGGTTGCCAGGGATATTGTCAGTCAATATGTGGGGTGTTTTTCTAGTGTCACTTTTCCTCAGGTTCCCTCCATCATCCTCTGAGGCAGGCCCATGTCTCCCTTCCTGTGCATTCTCCATCTCAACCTCTCTGGCTTTCATTCCATCTTCTCCCCTCTGTTGTGACTTCCTCCAGCCCTGGTCTTTCCCCTCTTCATTAGCCCCTCCAGCTTTGCATTCCTGCTGGAGGATCATTCTTTCTGTCTGAGTGTCCAACTCAAAGCTGTCACCAAAGTCTTCACCTGTGCCATCTCCATTGGCTTCCTCCCCTCCCTCCTCACCTGCGTATAACTCGGGAGATAAAAATGTACCCAACTCTTCTTCAAGCCTTCTCTGTTTGGCCTCTGGAGAAGAGGGAGGGGATGGCGGAGGTTCCTGGGCAGAAGATGTGCCTTGCAGTGGTGGGGGAAGCCCCTTTGATGTGTCCGCATTTTGGGGTAGAGTGGGTTCAGTTTCTCGGGCAGGTTCAGGAATGAGAGCAGAGGCTGGAACTGGGATGTGAATGTCTACGTTTGGGACTGGTTCTGGGGCATGGGCATCCACCGTGAGATTTAAGGGGGGTAATGTCCGCACAGACTCTACTTGTATGCTTTTCTCACATTGTATTGAACTGAGCACTTTGCTCAGGACTCTGGAATGTTTCACTCTGCCTGGCAGCACAGGTGAGCCTTCAGGTCCTGCACTAGCATCTCCTCCCGATGTCCTAATGGGAACACGGTGTAGCGTTTCTGTTCGGGATACTGGGGCTCTGAAGCGAGGAGGGGGCATGGGGGAAGAAGAAGATGGATGAAGAAGAGGGTAAAGCTGAGGAAGGGGGCTGGATATGATCTCACTTAATTCCTGTGTCAGACTTCGTTCAGGAGCAGGATTTGCTTGATGTTTTGCTTGAGGATTTGCCAGTTGTCTATCTGAAACCATACCTCCATTTTTTCTCCCTTCATCCTGATTTGTTCTGCTTTCTTGCCCTCCATGCTCTAAGCTCTGAATCATTTCTGATCTTCCTTCCAGCCTCTCTTTATCACTCACAGCGACCATTTCGTGATTGATACTTGTCTCTTCTTTCGACTTTGCAGCTTTCCCTTTCCCCACCACAAACTGTCCCTCCGTTTCACCCCCATGTTCCTTTATTTGCGCCATCGCTTTACTCTTCTCTTCTCTCCTTGTCGGAATTGCTCGCTTGCATAGATCTTCCTGGGTTACTTCTTTCTTCCCTTCCCCCATTCCCATTTCAGCATACCCTTTCTCTTGTTTATGTTCATCCTTATTCTCCCGTCTTTGCGTGGCAATATCTCTGCTTTGTCTTGTCTTGAACTTGTCTTGGTTTTGAGGGATGCATATCCGTGTTTCAGGAGAGTTGTTTGATGAGCCCAATGAGGTGCCAGAGTCTGTGGCCGAGCGGTTTCTCCCGTCCTCGTCAGCGTTATTGGAAGAGTGTGCCTGGGGAGGTAACTGGCCCGGGTCCCACTGAACCCCCAACTGGGCCAGGTCTTCCTGGAAGAGGAGCCTGGCCTCAGACACGATCTCATTGGCTGCTTCCTGTTCTGTCAAGGCCCGCCCACCACTGACCCAGACACAGCGCAGACTCCGCCTCTCAGCGGCCTCCACCTCGCTCTCATCCACCGCACGTTTAGAGCTAAGGAAGAGAAGACAATATTTAGCCATTCATTTCTCGTCTGTGCTCAGTCTCAAAGTCGGCATAATGAGCTACTTAATAGGATTAGGCATTAATCGATGACATAATCCTAAGTATTAATATTATTAATTAACTATTTGTACACTCTGAGATAGTAAGAATTGAACCATTTACCACCCATGTACCACTAGGGTAATCGTTCGCTTACAAAAAAGTTTGAGGGGTTACATTTTGGATGGAATTTCATAGTTAATTTTGTTAATGAAAACTGTGATTAAATGACGCATCAACCAGCTTTTTTCCATGAAGATGAGATGTTTAAAAGAAGGGAATTTACACTAGAAAATTATACAATTAGGCTATACCTCTTCATAATATTGTTGCCAAAAATAGATATTGGGAAACGTTTTAATTACTATCATAATTATGGTATTGTGAAATTGTGACTAGATATACTGTATAATGGGAAGACAAAGTGAAATTATGACAAATTAGACACCGACTGCAATTTTCTCGTGGAGTCCCATTGAGTAACATTTCTTCATCTTGCTCTCTCTCCTTCAGATTACACACACCTCTTAAATGGGACAGCTTTCTTCAGGGCTTTCTCCACCTCAGATACCGTAGCCCTAGCTAGCTCGGCGACAGTGCAGAGACCCTGTGCATAGAGAGCCCTGGCTCGTGTTGCATTCAGGAGAGACACCCTGACCAGGTCCACCAGCTCCCTCTGGACTCCAAAGCTCAGCCTGGTCTGGTACTGAGATAAAAGCAGTTCCATGGTGTGCCAGCCCAGACGCTTACAGAACACTGTGACCATGCCTACAGGATCGCAGAGAGTCAGAGTATGATGGAGGCTTTAGATTTGTCATTATCATTTATTTAACTCGCAACCATGTTCACATGGTATGGAGCACAGATTCATGCATTATACAATACATAACAATATGTACAGTAGGTAGCAAAAGGCATGGAATACAGCAGAAGAATGTTTTTCAGAAAAGCACCCAATTTACTGATAACTTTTGGCTTCAGATTGCAGTAATAGAATTAATTTCAACGTAGATGGGTGGGTTATAATAATTTGGCAGGTATTTTTGTCTAAAATTCATAATGATGGTATTCTTACATTCAAACAAAACGTGATAATCATCTCTGACTCCAACTTGGTTATCATTACATAGATTGCATAGCCTCTGGCTTCTTACCAGCCCTTTATATCTGCCAGTGACCTTTGGGATTCTCATGTTATTCAACCCAAAGTTACAATTGGCCTTTTTAACCTAAACTCTTTTTTTAACTGAATGTGAAATGACGTCATATATTATTAAGTTCACCTTTCACAAGAACTGATCTTTCAGTCTTATGGTGAATGTAAATGAGTCAACAGCTGCTGAGCATTCTCTGTAAGTAGATGGCGCAGATTTAAAATAGTCCATGGCCATTTCTACATTCATGTTCATGTCTTGGCTATGGAAACACTTTACACTCAAACTCACAGACATTCCCATTTTGAACAAGCAGTACCTGCATACGTTGAGGCAGACTGCTGCAGAGACTGTAACTGCCCACGACTGCAGTTGTATTTAGAGGCTACCCCACCCAGAGGCTCCTCCTTCACCAGATCCTGGAGCACCAGAGTGGTGAAGAACCTGTGGTGAGATGTAGAAAATATTAAAAAGATTTTGAAAAAAAAAGAAAAACACAATCCACACACAATGTTTTTCTGGCTTTTTTTGTTGTTTGTCTTTATTGATAGTACAGAGAGGACAGAGACAGGAAACAGAGAGAAGAGTCGGGGAGTGACATGTGACAGCAAATCCACCACTGGGCTTGGGAATCGAACCCGGGACACGCTGTCCGGGATGAAAGCCTATATGTGATACATGCCTTAACCACTTGGCTATGGGCGCCCCCACAATCCACACAAAACGCTACTGTTAATGTTGCATCATGTAATTAATGTAGATATACCGTTTATGAACAGCCATCTGTCTACGCAGCTTCTCCGTCTTGGCAATAAGTTTGCCGTTGACTGACCGAGCGAGGAAGCTTTCTTGGACCCCCACCAGCTCCGCTACTCTCTTCATAGATGACGGCAGCTGTTCCCACAAACAGAAGAACTGGTACCAGTCTATGGTCGTCCACTCGGCATACACTGGAGTGATCTGTGGAGAGTTGGGTCACAGACAACAGTAAGTGGTAGTAGTAGTAGTACACATTCAAAACAAATCATAGACTTGTATTGAATGTTGATTATCGATTTACTTTTTAAACACAGTGAAGGTCAAGAAGGTCAAGAGTTACATATTGACAATGGCATAAATTCAGAGGAGTACGGTGTACTGATAAAAGACGTGTGCGTCTTTCTGTGCGTGCATGTGAATACCAGGTAAAGGATGTGCAGGTCATTCTCCAGCACAAAGCCCTTCATAGCCCGCTGGAGATCTGCAAATATCCCCAGAGCCTCCGGTGGAGAGAGAGATGAGGCGAGGGTGGCTGCACCCAGGTGGGTAGGACAGTATCGCTCCTCTGGAGTCAAGGATTCATAGTGACATACATGCCGTGACTTAGAGCATGGATTTAAAATACATGTTGCATAAACAAATGCATTTCTGTTACGTTTCCGGTGCCTGCATATATTTGGCATGAGTGTCGACATTTATGTGGAAAATATACCAGTTGAAAAAAATACGGATATCTGTCGGATAGATTAGCCAATTTTAATATAGGATAAATGAAACAACATTTACCTTCTCCCTCTTTCTGAATATTGATGAACTCATTCTGCATCAGCCACTCCACGGAGGCCTCTATGGCCCCCTTGTTGGCCCCTGCTTCCAGCTCCTCGTTCACACCACCCCCTGCTGGACCACTGGCAGATTTCACGCTGGCAGCCAACAATGTGCACGAAGCATACAGCCCGACATCCTGTGGAGTGCTGGCCACACCTCCGACGATGATCTGTAGGTTGCAGTCACACGTGTACGGTATTAGGGCTCAGGAAAACAGAAGTACTGTAAACCCATATGGAGGGGGGGTGGATTGAATGAAGAAGTGAAAGAAGATGGCCTTCCCTATACCTCTAGGATGGCACGCAGCATGCTAGTGGTCACGCTGTCTCCTTCCCGTTGCACCAGGCAGCTGCTGATAGGCTGAAGTGCACCCTGGATGAGTTTGACACCTTTGTGCCGCTCTGCCTCCTTACATACCAGTACACTTTCACCTGAACAGAGTGTGAAAGGGAGAAAATAAACTTTGATTCAGAATATATAGAATAACATTGAATAACAAAAGATATTTCTCCAGGAGAAATTTCAGGCAGGGCTGCTGAAAGAACACACAAACTTCGATGTCCTGCCAATTATTTCAATTATATACTTTTCGTCCCTTTTTAAGCCCGATTTATACTTGGCTGCACACCGGTGTAGCACACCGAAAAAAGCAGATTTGTGAGCTTGTAGATGAGCTATTTTCGGTGTGACATGGTGTGGCGGGAGTATAGAATAAATGGGGCAATACCTGTAGTGTCTACTCCCTTTCTCCCTGCACGTCCCGCCATTTGTTTGTACGTGAGAGGGTCCAGGAGGCGTCCGTTGAAGGTGGGGGTTCGAATGATGACCCTGCGGGCTGGCAGATTAACTCCAGAGGAGAGGGTGGAGGTAGCAGCCAAAACTCGGATCATGCCCTGTCGAAAAGCACCCTCCAGTACATCTCGCTCATCAAATGTCAGTCCTACAGAGGCAACACAACACAAGAACGCTTCATTTTGAGAAAACAAACATTTGGCACTGAATTAGTTGTGCCTCAATATTGATGCTGCTCACCCGCATGGTGGAAACCCACCCCCCAGGGCACAGTGCGCTTTAGGATGGGGTCGATCCCAGCTGGAGTGCGTCTCAATTGAGCCATTACATCCACTAGACCCTCCTGGTCCAAGCGTACTGCCTGAGGCTCCACTTCACTGTGACGCTCTAAAACAATAATGCCAAATTTTGTTTGAGTAAAGTGAATGATCAGTTCAAACTGGACAGCATGTGATATGACAATAGCCACACATGCATAGATACAGGTACAGACTCTCTTTCATGGCAACTGCCATTAGACTCTATAATGCCAATGCACAAGAACTGTCTCCCCCAATACATATTGTCCTATGTTGGCCCTGGTCTTGTGTTTATGTCCACCTGTGTCTGCTGTTTTATTTCTGTGTCACATTAAGCTGCTGTAACACCTCGATTTCCCTTCGGGATTAATATAGTATATCTCATCTCATTATTTGCATCTCCATTTAACTGGTTCCTCCACTTGTCTTATTACTAAAGAGCCCTTTGAATATATATACACAATGTACATTTGTGGAGTACAGTATGTGATAAAACAATAACAATTTAAATATATCTTCAGACATCTACCATTATTTTTGAGGTTGTAAAATTCTCTAGCGATGCTGTCCGCTAGCTTCTCACACCAGTTCTTGGAGGGGCAGAAAATCAGTACAGAATGGCCCTCGTTCACCGTCTCATACGCCAGGCTTACTATGTGGTCATCATCGCCCTTTATACACACACACACACACACACACACACACACACACACACACATACACACACACACACACACACACACACACACACACACGATAAACAAGAGATGTGATAACTTATGACATGTTAAGTTAACACATTTGTATTTACTATTATTTAGTTACCTTAGCTTTGAGTAGCGGTGTGAACCGTCGAACCAGGGAGAGGCTGTTGTCATAGATATTGCTCCCCACCTTGAGGTGCTCCTGCAGGGGGACTGGTCTGTAGTCTGTCTGGAAGAGCTCAGCACCGAGCCAACCGGCCAGGAAGGAGAGGTTGGGTAAAGTGGCACTCATACCTACTATCTGTATGTCTTCAGAGAGGGATCTGTATGAAGAGACACTTTTTTTCCCTTCACTGTACATCCATACAGTACATTCAGTGCTATAGTAAAAGAACAAGGTAGGACCGACAGACACACGAACCCTGTGGTGTTGCACTTCTGTGCGATGTAACGGATTTTGGTCAGGAGCAGCTCCAATAGATATCCTCTCCCAGAATCGCCAACCATATGCAATTCATCCACCACCACAATGCCTGTTGTGTTCATACGAACCATACCACAAATTGAATTGAAATGGTATGCCACAGAAAATATATTCTTTATTTAAAGGGGTGTAATAATAATGGAATAATTGTTATTATTATGACCACCTCAATGTACATTTACATTATCCTGCTTATTACTCAACTACTCAAACAATAATTGTTATAATAAATAATAATATGACACAAAATATTGTGTGTATATATGATTTTGTTAACATTGTTCAACAAAACTGTGTAATAACGTGCATTAATCAAACATATACAAGCACTTTACTTTACCTAGTAGGTCCATACTGTCCTCTTCTATGAGTCTGTTGACGAGGGAGTTGGCCTTTTCTATTGTGCACACAGCCACATCCAGAGCAGTGAACCCTCTTGGAGCTGAGATGCTACCCATGTATCCCTCCACCCGAACACCAGCCTCCTCAAATACACTCTACAGGGACAACCTTATAAATGAGTCACTCACACATAGATTTTACACGGACAGAAATGTCCAGTCACACAATGCCATGAATCCATCTACTTATCCATCCCTTATGCCAGGCCTCACCTGAAGGTAGCTCAACTTCTCCTTGGCCACAGACACAAAAGGTAGAATGAAGAGTGCCTTTCTTTTGGTCTCCAACACACGCTTCAATATTAGTAGCTCTGACACCAAAGTCTTCCCAGCACTGGTGGGGGCTGACAGTGTAAGAAAATGAAAGGTAAACAAACGCCTGAAGAGATATTAGTAAAGTCCTGTGTTAATTTTACTTTGAGAGTAAAAAATAATACCATTTAACACAAACTTAAATTAACCAAGAGGATTTAAAAATGATACTGTGGAAAGGTATCCCCGTTTCTTACCCGAGTAGACTAGGTTACGTCCCTGAAGCACTTGTCCAACAGTAAGGCACTGGGCCTGCCATTCAAACATGTGAGTCACTCCATGTTTCTGGTATCTGTCCAGTACAGGTTTAGGCAACCCCCAACTGGCTAATAACAGTTTTTCAGCATGCTTCACAGGGGCACACATGGCAACAACACCTATGGCATAACACAAAAATGCAGGTGCATGTGAACAGAACACAAACATAGACAGTATGCACAGACACGCATATACATGTCATGCACTATAATATACTATTAGACATGAAGCATGGACCCAAAAGTCATATTCCTTACTCAGGTATCCGACCTTATTCACTGATGCAGTTTTTCAAATTCTGAAATGATCTGGTTTGCTGTTCTTCATACATTTCCAACTAAATGTACTCTTGTAAACCAATGTAAAAAGTTCAGATGGACACATATTGTGTATTGTCCTTACGCCTGATTTATACTTGGTTGCACCGTGTCTGTGTTCTGCCAGACCATCATCACGCAACTAACTATAAAACAGGCATTACCTGGCTGTGGCAAAGAGTCAGCGAGAGTACTGGTCTCCAAGCCTGAAGGGACTGTGAGCACAGACACTGATTGGTCTTTGAAGGACTGCTGGAGCTCTGCCCTCTTCCTTGCCGCTGCCAGCTGTTTGGGGCTGAACATGATGTAATTACTGGAGACATCCAACATGGAATCACTATTTGATCTTGGACTGAGACCGGAGTTCTCTTTCTTCGCCGCATTCTTCATTCTGTCAAAAGAGTGCCAGAGAAGATGTGTTAGCAGCACAGATGGACAGAGATATAACATATGCACCCAACACAAAATAATAATAAGTGATGTGTAAGGTGGACGTTATGGCTTGCACGTGGGATGCCTTTGGTGGCTGACTGTGCTTTATTTCATCTTGCCGTTGTTGAGAAACTGCAACTGACTGACAACTCTCTGGGCCCATCTGAAGGTCTTTTTCCTCCGGCTCCTCACTGAAGAGAAGCCGCTGGGCGAGGTCTTTGCAGTCAGCTCTCCACCCAGGTCTCTCACTCGCTCCTCTCTGCCCACACACTTTTGGCACTTCAGGTGGCTGCTGCGGTGCACCTTTTCTCTCAGGACCTGAACCTGAAACAGTGGGCTGCAGCAGTGCTTTGTCTCCATCTCCAATCTTTGTTGGTTGATAGCTTCTCTTCCTGTCCAGAGGCTTGGGTATAGCAAATGTGGTTGTTGGTGCTGGTACTTCCTCCATGTTTTCTGTTGTTGAAGACTCCTTGTCAGCTGCAGCCTTGCTCGGGTCCAAGGCTTCCAGTACCTGGAGCATCTCCTCGTCAAGCGCCATTGAGGATTCACTCAGAGAAAACACACGCCCTGCACCCTAAACCAAGAAAATTAAATAAAAACAGCTATGTGGGATCTACTGTATGTGTGGCGGAAAATGGACGTGGCAAGCCTGTGTTGTGAACTTGTGTGTGAAGGAGACAGTGAGAGAGACAAAAACAAACTCACCATGTTAGTGTTTACAGGTTCTGATATGTTTGTTGTGTCTACCAGAAACCGAGTCCTCTTACTTTGTCTGGTTGATTCCGATGGCCCATCGTCGGCTTGTATGCTTTACTCAAAGGAAGAAAAATACTGTATGAGCTGAGCTCTGCTGATCTGATGACAACTCGTAAAAGAAGGATCAACACTGACTGACTGAGCTAACGTTTTTACGAGGATGAGTCTAAACATCTATGAGTCTAAACTAGCCCAAATTTTGAACACTCGTAATGTATCGATTCTGACATTTGCAATAGCCCAAAATTTGAACACTCGTAGATGTATTTATCGATTCTGACATTTCCCGATTCTGACATTTTCCATTGAAAATTTCAGAATCGGGAGTAGGTCGTAGGTCTAAACAAACTAACACAGTAACATAGCCTATACCTCTTTTTCTTCACGATCGGGTGCAGTCCCATGTAGCATTTCTTTTTCGGTGGAGGACCCGATGTGGCCATGATGATCAAATCTATTCTATTCTATTAAACGTATTACTATTTAGACCATAGTAATACGTCTAGTAGAAACTAGAATTTCGTCATTTACGAGCGGAATCAAAAAGACCGCTGCGCTCGCTGCCTGGTGTTTCACGAAAACATATCGTAGTAGCAGCACATAGTCACATACTGAACTGCGAAGGTTCCGCTCTACAGCTGCAGCACAAACCTGGTACAAACGGTACAAACTGACTTCAAAGCGAGCCGTCGCGACATTCGTGTTAAACAAAATAAAACTTAATTTATATTGTTTATAATTAGTCCAACTCACCTGTTATAGAACTTTTCACACCTTTTACATTACAACATAACCATTCTAAATGGGGCTAAATGGGCCCGATGTTTATTTCTTGTAGCAATGAATATCTGTAGATACTTTCCCCATGTTCACCTGTTTATATTATATTTTAACACTTGACAATGTAAACGTATGTTTTCAATAAAGCTCATTTCAATTGATAATTGAATTGGATTAGGATATCAGTCTGTAAGGAAATAAACTTCACCTTGGAACTAGTTGTTCCAAAGTAACACATTATTATTATTATTATTATTATTATTATTATTATTATTATTATTATTATTATTATTATTATTATTATTATTATTATTATTATTATTATTATTATTATTATAGGGCGGGGGTATGGGCGGAGTCGGAGGCGGGGCCTGGAGTAGGGCGTGAGTGAGCGGCTTGTGGGCGCGCCCGTTGCGACGTTGCGGAGGCTTCAAGATGGCGGAAGCCCTGACACCTCAGGAGGAGCTGGTAAGGCGAGCCTTATAACACATTTTATTTCCTTGCCCTTCTTCTCGACAAAATCTGGATTGTGTGTGTGTGCACTGGTCCATTGTCCGTTATCTCGTGTGTGAATAAAGTTTTATATATAGGCCTACGTAATGTATACTATGGTACTACGGTTGTTGTTCAGGTGTGTGTGTGTGTGTGTGTGTGTGTGTGTGTGGGTGGGGGGTACAGCCTAGTAAACAGTTGTGGCCCTCCAGCTACCCTCCCGTCTCCCCGTGTATTGACTGACAGCAGTTAGCACTGGAGAGGTGGGCTTTTAGCATGATGGCGTTTGCTGCTAATGAGCTACAATGCCAGCCAGCAACGCTAGGCATTTTACCGGTTGTGGCTGGGTAGATAACCAGCCCAGCCTATGCAAAATATATTGTAATATATGTATCCACGGCAAGGCAACCCAACGCCACCCAGTTAACTGTTAACCCAAGGTTTAGGCGACTGACTGTGGAAAGTAACGTGACGTTTACACACACACACACACACACACACACACACACACACACTGACGTTAGGCTAACTAGCTACCACATGTAACCATAGCTATCAGCTATAGCACTAGTTAGCTATTGTTGGCTTGAGTGAGTGTAGTGGCTGCTAAGCTCTGGTTGGCAGGAGTTACTGTGCTGTTGTTGTGTACAGTGTGTTGTTGTGAATGTGGTTTTATGTTTCGACGATCGCCCACGGCGCGAAGTACTTTATAAAAGGTGGCACGTAATTTAGAATGACGATGTGTTGGATTGGAAATGCGGTTGGGTTTACTGACTCTCTGATAATGCTAATGCTAGCGTTCAGAGAATATCCTCCTGGCTGTCAAATTTACGGCAGACAGTTCACAGAACTGGACCCTCAGTTCCTAGCATTGTTGTTGTCATGACTCTCCAGTAAAAGGGATGGGCCTGACATTGATAGCAAACACTGAAAGTCATGCAGAGCTTCTGATGACACCTTCATTATTTCCTTGAAGTAGTCATTCACCAGGAATAATCACAGCTAACTGAATTAGGCTAGTTGGCTGCATGAGATTTGGGCTGTACACTGTTTTCCTGTTCGCTTTGCCCCCTCAATCAGTCATCACATTAGATTAGATTAGCCTTAATGCCTATATTGTCCGTGAAATATTTTGTTGTGTAACTTGTGTTCATTGCATCACATCAACCAGGACCCATTTTCCATGCAGTGGTTATCAAGTAACTGACTTCCAGAAAAGTTCTATTCAGTATAAAGTAATTTAGTAACCATGTACACATGTCATACATGGTGAATTGTTGCCTGGGTCTACTACTTATTTGTTGAATACAGTGAGTGTGTGAGTTCATGAACCTTATCCAACTCTTAAGTTTAGTTTAGTTACTTGATCATCTTCACAACAACAGCACCAACACAATTATACACATCAACATAAATAAACTGTTACATCGTTAGAGGTGATCAAAAGGATTAGACTGAAGCTGAAAGCTTATAAGTGCCTATCCTCCTTACAACAAAACATGATTTTGGTTACTAGAAATAGTTTCAATAATCAAAGATTCTGCAATGCCAATGATTGATCCGAGCAAAATAATTGCCAGGTTCAGAATGCATAAACCAAAGACAAAAATCAATATCACACCCATCCCCCCACCCCTGTCACCATAGAGATCCCCAAATTAATTTGCACTACATAACCATTTGCCATTTACCATATTAGACATTATAATAATAGCAATTATCAGTATTAACATCATTACTATTTTGACTAATACTAAATCATCATCAGATCATATTATACTAATTCTACTAGTATGATATGCTATACTTGGCCAAAAGAATATGTTGAATACTCTAGTATCCAATGTTGACAGTATCTGGGGTTGAAATGGTTGAATGTTTATACCCATCTGCTGCATCGATTACCTATCTGGCATTCTGGCAGAAGTGAAACATAAACATTAGACAAGATTATTGTACACTACTTGTGTCAAATATGTCGGGTCATACTTTTCATTGGGATATACTGGCCACATTTATTTACACTCACTCTTTTCTATAGACACATTTATGGGTATTCCATGTGGCTCATCAAAAGGCTTTTTGTTGAGTCAACACTAGTAGTTTAATAAGTTTATATACTGACAAAAATTATGCACCCTTCAAGACAAGTTGCCCAAATAAAATGTATGTTTTGGATTATGATCCTACTGCTGCCTTGCAGCGGCGCAGCCTAGTACAATGAACATGGCTTGTACACAGCCTTGTCTCACTATATTTCAACCTTGGCTAGGAGTGGACTACCAGGCTTGACATCTACAGTATGTAGTCTTCCAATTAACTCAATTATCCTCCCCATCTCCTGTCTCATCTCACATTGATGTGCCTCCTTTTGCCTTCTCTCTCATTCTGCCTTCTTCTGACAATCTTTCTTCTTTTTTTTGTTGCTTTGCTCTTTTATTATTTTCACCCCTTGTCTCTATTCTCCACCTTATGCTTCCTCGTCTGTCCCTTCCAGGCAGTGGAGGAGTTCCTGAATGAGGTGCGTAGTAGAGAGCAGCCCCACAGTGCTGCTCTCGTCTCCCAACCCACGGCCGTCAAGTTCCTCATGGCCCGCAAGTTTGACGTCTCAAGGGCCATCGATCTGTTCGAGGCATACAAGGTATGGCACTGACGCGTGACAGCATCAAATGGGTGACAGATATCAAATGGAACACAACCACCCTAAAGACTAATCATTGTGTATATTCCTGCACTATACCTGCATTGAGTGATCTTGGTACATAGAAGTTGATCTATTGAATATTCTGACCTTCAAAGTACATAATGTTTGTTTTGATTGTATTGCTATATTGTTGTATTGTTCTTTCTGCTTTGGCAATGTAAACGTATGTTTTCTCATGCCAATAAAGCCCTTTGAATTGAATTGACAGCACTGACACCTGTGACGGGTGACAGCACTGACACCTGTGACGGGTGACAGCACTGACAACTGTGACGGGTGACAGCCCTCGAAGCCAAAGCACACGCTTCCTTTCAATTATCCAATGACTACCATGTGAATTATTTTGTCAGGTTTATTTCCATAATGGCTTACACTCAGAGTGCAGTATTAGTTCCCAGGGAATGATGATATGGACTTTTATTTCCAATAACATTAAATGTCCTCTAGAATTGGGCGACCCGATAGTCATGTGGTTAGATCGTATACTATACCACTGTGTTTCCTGTCATCGTTGCTGCTATTTTGAATTCTATTAGAATTTTATTTTGACTTCACACAATGCTCTTATTTTGATATCCATCAGCCGGAAGTCGACCGCTTAATCTGACTTGACTAATGCGCTAAGTGTTGCTCAGAAAATCACTTATTGTACGTTGTGCGAACGTCGGTACGACTGCTTTGAATCTGGCATAACCCATTTAGACCTGGGAACGATTCTAGAAATGTCTTCTAAATCCTGACAGTTTTCTGAAAAACCTAAGTGGTTCTCAAACTATTTAATTTAATTGGCCGCAGACCCCCATCTGAAAATATGTAGTTCCAGGGACCCCCCCAGAAGCAAAGATTTGAGTTAAAAACATTCGTGCTAAGTTCAAAGATCTGCGCAACATTTTCGCGATTTTTCAAAAATAGCAGACCTATGAGCTTGTAGATCTGCTATTTTTCAATAACCCCAAAAGGGGTTAAAAGTGGTAAAGCATATATATATATATATATATATATATATATATATATATATATATATATATATATATATATATATATATATTATATATATACACATACATACATACACACAAGACTTAAGCTGCTCTTTCACTGCTGGTGAATAACAAAAAAAGAGTAGTTGGGGTGATTTTGTTGGGGTTGATTACCATTACCAACACTTCCATAGACACTTGCATTTGTTTCAGACAGTGTCAACTGTCAATTACATGAATTCAAAGGATGAAACATTAATTTTTAGTATTGACTGATATTGTGTCTCTGCTACAACTGTGTTAAAACTGTCTACTCCTTTGGGTTTTGAGCATTGTAAGGTGAATGCCACAGTGACACAGCCAGGCAGGTTTAACTGCAGAGTGCAGACTAAATCGTTCTCTCCTATTGCTGTCATTTCTCGAATCAGAAAACAAGAATCAAAGAGGGCATCTTCAACATTAACCCTGATGAGGAGCCTCTGCGATCGGAGCTATTGAGTGGCAAATTCACAGTCCTGGTGAGTGATGCAGTTAAACATGGTTTATAAATTAATATTGTGCATGCTTGTATTTGTATGATTTCTGTCTGTCTGTCTGTCTCTCGCTCTCTCTCGTGTTATGTATGCTAATGATGGACTCTTGACGTTTTCCATATTCCAATCCAGAATCACATTGAGTAAATTGCACAGTGGAGGAATTTGTCTTGGTCCATGTAATGTAATATAGCGTGTCTTTCCAGCCTGGCCGTGATGCAAAAGGTGCAGCTTTAGCTCTCTTTACGGCTTGTCTCCATCGACCAGACATCACTACCCATAAGGCCGTGCTACAAGCCATCATCTATCAGCTGGACAAAGCCATAGAGTGGTATGCACCCTTTTCTTCTCTTCCCCCGGTCTCTCTTTTAGCGACATTTTCATGAAACCTTTTGTCTTGTTTGCTCTATAAGAATGTAAATTCTTTACTTCTGACTGTAGTCCTGCTTGCTTGGTATTCTAAATTAGAGTCTGACCTTCTACTTTGAAATCAGATGGATGTTGCTGTTGATGCAGTTTCTCAGAAATGTAGTTGGGCAGTCATAAATGTTACATATGTATAGAAAGAAACTTCAGAAAGCTAAAATGTCCTTTTTCCTGTTATAGTGTTTCCATTACTAATGTTGTTTTAGTGCCAGGATGAACAACGTTTTAAGAACCCTGGGTAATATGAACGATTGCATCATCTTTTTCTACCACCATTCCTCCGTTTGGATAACTCTGTCTCTTTCATCTCTAACAGTTTGCAAACTCAGAAAGACGGCCTCATATTTATCTACGACATGACCAACTCCAGCTATGGAAACTTCGACTATGATCTCTGTGTTAAGATCCTCAACCTGCTCAAGGTGCATTTAACAAAACCCCTCTCCCTGTTTCTCCAGGGAAGGGTTGGTCATTTTTTGTAATACAGACAATACCCAGTGATATTACACATACCTCGTTTGTGTTTTTCACACACCACATCTGTGAAAATCACAGAGCAAGTTCCCTACTGTTTTTGAGGGCCTCTTGCCAGCTTTCTGTGTCTGTGTGTACCACGAATTTGAGGATAAAAAGTGAGAACGCCAATTGTGATTGTGATGATGTATGATGATAAGTGTCCCTCACTTCACACGAGTGTGATTGTTCATCAAATTCAGGGTTCCACATTGAAATTCTACATTTATTTTACCAAATACAGTTTGATGTTTAATAAGAACTGTCTTTGATCTGGCTGCATTGACAAAGGACTTTGAATCAGACCATTGTGCCCTACCAAAGAGAGGGTATTGTTGGGGCATGTCACAGCTCAAACTCCTCCCCTTTTCGTGTTGTGTATACATATTTAGTGCCAAGATGGTTCGGGAGACTCAATCAACTTGCATGCTGGAAGCATGGTATTTCTCTAGGGATCCCTATTAAATTAAACGGATGTCTCATCACATCCTTTTATCACAATTCTGCTTTGGCTCTACACTAAAATATCTTTGCCAAAAATAGCCAATCTACAGGCTTGCGACACAGTGTTGTGAGCCTGTAGATCTGCTATTTTTGCCCAATGTTCACCCCAGAATAGGAATGATGGGGTTCAAGCAGGTAGGACATGCACATTAAATATGGGTGTCATTCTCCCGGGTCAGTGTCTCATATCTCTTGTTTCTCATCAGGGAGCATTCCCAGCTCGTCTAAAATGTGTCTTCATCGTGTCATCACCTCTCTGGTTCCGAGCACCGTTTGCTGTTCTTCGCCTCTTTGTCCGTGAGAAGCTGAGAGAAAGGGTACATACGTCTCATGTGTGCTGCACATTATCTGAAAAATGTTTTTGTGTTTTTATAAAAATGTAATGAAAAGAATATACGAGACCTTGAGAGTTGAGACTAAATAACTACATTGAATCAATTGGAACACTTCCTGAAAAGTAACCGTTTTGGACATACAAGGTAGCCTGGACAGCATTCCTTTTACGATCCAGTCGGGAGCGGATGATATCTTAAAGTCATGTTGTAGTCATCAGGCCGGAACCCTCAAACCAGAGCTTCTTTCCCTCAAACCGGAAGAATAATACCTTCCCAATAAAAGCGTGACTCGCTCTCTCGCAGCCTGCGATGAGAATAGAATCAGTGGGATAACAAAGGTTTACAGACGCTAAATAGTCTCTGGAAAGCATACTCACATTTACATTTATTTTGTATTTTAGAAATCAGCGAAACGTACTGTCATTGACTACAAAACAATGACTACAACATGACGTAAGATATAATTCGCTCCTGACCAGATCGCACGGCAATTCAGTAACACAGACCAGGCAGACCAGGTGGAAAGCCTGGTGACCCAAGGTTACATACAAAGTTTCCACCACAGCAGACATCAATGCAGCCACTAGATGGCGATGGCGGTCTTTAAATGCTACTTTTGACCTGTCACTCTGATGTACTCAATATCAGATAGATCTGAATGTACATGCTTTCTCATACATTTTATGTACATTTGTTTAGCATATGGTGCACAAGATAAGATGTTTATTGTCACTCTATTGAACATACAACATTTTGTTTAGTGCACCCACTTAAAACGAATCAGCATCAACAAAGAAACAAGAGACTGCAGAATACACTGTCACTTTATGTATTGTGGACACTGAGCGGACACCAACACACAGGGCAGTATTCAAACTGGGCCGCCACGGGCCGTTTATTATAGTTAAATGCACTTTCCGTGCGTGGCATCAAATGCAACTCAAATGTTAGTTACGAACAGAAAACTCCGCCTCTTCTCTGGCGGGGATTAGGTTAGGGATCTCTTCCCTACCGGGCTTAGTGCGCCACTACTATCTCACTCTGTCCCCGGGTTTTGACAGGCGCCCTGTCAATACTCTCCCGGGGAGGTGGAACTTTCGTCTGTGTTCATTCGTCCGGGGTAGCGGGTTACCTATACAGGAGGAGAATAGGCGTTTTAGTTTCATGCTCGCATTAAGGTACATGTCTGGTGTCGTGGTGCGAGAGGGTGAGGTGTCGCTTACCGCCAGGCGTATCCGGACTGTCCCTGTCAGCTGTCAGTGGGGAAGTGAGAGCAGGGGCAGACATCTCTTCCTTTTTAGCCTGGCGTAGGCGCGTGCACTTGGCCTTGGGCCAATAGGTGCACTTGGCCTTGAGCCAATAGATAGGCTGGGTAATAAGTCTGGTCGATGACGAGGCCGAGTGGGCGTGTCCTCCTTGGCCGTGCTCTGCCTCCTCCCCACTGGCTGTCTGGGCTGGCGGGTGGTTGCCTAGCGACACCCCACATATCCTCCCCCCAAGCTTGTCGGTGCCACCGGAAGCTTCAGTTTCCTCTTCTCCCTCGTATCGTCTGGACAAGGCGTCCGCGTGAGCGATGGTTCTCCCCGGTCGGTGTTCTACGTCGAAGCAGTAGTCCTGCAATTCCAGGAACCATCTGGTCACTCGGTCGTTCCGGTCCTTATTTCTGGCCATCCATTTCAAGGGGGCGTGGTCGGTAATGACAGTGAAGCGCCGGCCCCATAGATAGTACCGGAGGTGATGGATGGCCCACTTCACCGCCAGGCACTCCTTTTCCACGGTGGCGTAGTTTCGCTCGTGTTTCTTCAGCTTCCTGCTGATGTAGGTGACTGGGTGCTCTTCCTCGTCTATGCACTGTGACAGCACCGCTCCTATTCCCGTCCCTGAGGCGTCTGTGTGCAATATGAAGGGCCTGCCGAAGTCAGGCGCCTTGAGCACCGGCTCATCGCAGAGCGCCTCTTTCAGAACACGAAACGCTCCCTCCGCTTCGGGGGTCCAGGTGACGTGGAGCGGGAGGGTCTTTTTTGTCAGGTCGTAAAGCGGCGCTGCAATGGTAGCAAAGTCTTTAATAAATTTCTGATAATACGATATTAGTCCCATAAATGACTTCACCTGTTTTTTGGTGCCCGGGCGGGGCCAATCCCGGAGCCGCTCCACTTTCCTCTGCTGGGGTTTCACACAGCCTCGGCCCACTGTAAAGCCGAGATAGTCAGTCTCTCTTGAGCCAACGTGGCACTTTTTAGCGTTGGCCGTCAGTCTCGCCTCTCTCAGGGACCCTAGTACATTTTCCAAATGTTGCAAGTGCAACCCCCAGGTGGCGCTGTGGATTATAACATCATCCAGATACGCTGCCGAATATTTCCTATGTGGTCTTAGGACGCGGTCCATTAATCTCTGAAATGTTGCGGGAGCGCCATGGACACCAAACGGGAGGACAGTGTATTGAAAGAGGCCGTCTGGGGTGGAAAACGCGGTCTTGGGTTTGGCTCGCTCAGTGAGGGGAATTTGCCAGTACCCTTTTGTCAAATCAAGGGTGCTTATGAACCTTGCGGGGCCGAGCCGCTCAATTAATTCATCGGATCATTGCAGAACCTTAGAGAGCCATCTGGCTTTGGGACAATTACAATGGGACTGGCCCAGGGGCTATGGGACTCTTCTATCACTCCTAATTTTAGCATTTTCCCTACCTCTTCTTTAATCGCTATGCGCCTGGCCTCAGGTACACGATAGGGCCGCTGGCGAATAGTTTTCCCTGCAGTGGTTTCTATATCGTGCTTAATTAGGTGCGTTCGCCCAGGGATCTCCGAGAATACGTCACTATTCCGATTGAGGAGTTATTTTACGTCCTGCCGCTGGGACGGGGACAGGTCCTCCCCCGTGGGGACCGCGGCTGTGGGAGGAGGAGAGAGAGCCGTTAATAGGACAGAGGATGGCACGGGGCCGGGGGCTTTCCACTTTTTCAGGATATTCACGTGGTAGATTTGTTGGCCTTTTCGCCGGCCGGGTTGTTTTACTCTGTAATTTACAGGTCCTATTCTCGCTTCGATCTCATACGGTCCTCTCCATTTAGCTAGAAAATTGCACTCGCTGCTGGGCACTAAAACAAGGACCTGTTCTCCCACCTGGAATTCTCGGACACGCGCCCCTCGGTTGTAGGTGCGTGCCTGGTCTCGTTGTGCGCGCTCCATGTGCTCGCGCACCATAGGCCAAACCTTGCGGGCGCGCGCCTGCAGCTTGTCCACGTGCTCAATGACAGAGCGGTGTGGGGAGGGCTGTGTTTCCCAGGTCTCCTTGGCAACGTCTAACAGGCCTCGCGGTCTCCGCCCATACACCAGTTCAAATGGTGAGAAGCCTGTCGACGCCTGGGGAACCTCTCGGATAGAAAACAAGACATACGGGATTAACTGGTCCCAATCCCTCCCATCAATGTCCACTAGCTTCCGCAGCATTTTCTTCAGGGTTTGGTTGAAGCGTTCGACAAGACCGTCTGTTTGCGGGTGGTACGGTGATGTGCGAATACGCTTCACTTTTAGCCATTTATAGAGCGTGGACATTACTCGGGACATGAAGCATGTGCCTTGATCCGTTAAAATTTCGTCTGCTATGCCAACCCGGCTAAATAGCATCAGAAGCTCGTGTGATACTGTTTTAGCAGTGGCCGAGCGTAGTGGAATGGCCTCGGGATAGCGGGTGGCATAATCAACTATAACCAATATGTATCTGTGTCCACGAGCTGACTTTGGCAATGGGCCAACAATGTCCATCGCTAGCCGTGCGAATGGAGTTTCAATAATGGGTAGTGGGATAAGAGGGTTGCGATAGGTAGGCTTAGGAGCGTTTATTTGGCAGACTTCACAACTCTGGCAAAAATCATCTACAGCCCTCTTTATCCCAGGCCAGTAAAAGCGATCCAATATTCGATCGTATGTCTTTTGACAGTATGTCTTTTTGACAGTATATTTAAAAGAAATATATTTGTTTTTGATACTTGATATTTGGCTAAATAGACAAACAACAATTATGCGATCAAGCTATTTATGGCAGTTCTTTTGCCTTTTACAATTTCCTTCAGAATGTTTTACTCTTTTTCATTGTTATTCTTTTATTTAATGTAAATTGGATTTCATATGAAGCCTGCAGAAAATGATTTCACCACTGCTTTATACCCGGTCTAAGTTGAAGTTATAAGTCATGAAATATCTAGATATTATTTTTTCTTATTATTTTTATTTTATTGTTTTCTCATTTCTTCCTGCAGGTGTGCACTGTGAAAGCCCATGAGTTGGCCAATCACATCCCGGTCTCTTCTCTCCCCGAGCACCTGGGCGGGTCGTCCCAGTACAACCACGTGGCCTGGATCCAGTCGTGCGTGAACGCACACATGCACCCCGGCTCGGGTGACGGCGGTGACACGCCGGCACACGACGTGCACGACTGCGTGGGCAGCCTGCTGCGCTCCTACAGCCTGGAGTGCAGTAACACTAGCGCGGGCGCTACGCTGTCGTACAACACGCACGGATACGTGTCCAGGAACAGAACGTATACGCCGGAGGAAGCCGTGGCTATTGTTAATTCCAACTGCTATAACGATAGCAACGCTAACCCACACAACCACTGTGGTGGAGTGGTGGAGGGTAGGACTCGAGCCCAGGGCCAGAACCAGCAGCACAGCCCGCATTCGGCTCCCAACAGGCCGCAGGGGAACCACCAACACTGGAACGGCTCGGCAGTGAGCGGAGCCAACGTGGCTGGCGGCGGCGGCGCTGGTCCCAACGCTAATGTGAACGGCCGCGGCCACCAGCCCCCTCCCCAGTCGGACACGCCTCCTGACACCCCGCAGCACCCCAAAGTAGACGAGGGGGACGCGCCCGCCGACGAGGCGCCGGTGGACTCTGCCACCCGCAGCTCACAGAACGACGAGAGCCTGGTGGAGGACGAGGAAGACGAGGAGCTCGAAGAGGAAGAAGGGGTCCCCCCTCTGCCCCAGAAAGCTTTGCCGCGGCACCCCCATCAGCCGGCGTCCCCGCCCCTGTCGACATCGTCGTGGGGTCCCGAGGACGAGGACCCCTGCGCGGAGGCGTCCGTTCACATGCCCGAGCCGGGAGGCATGACCGTGCAGGAGCTGGTGGAGCACGTGAAGAGGAGGAAGAAGAAAGGCATCTACCAGGAGTATGAGGAGATCCGCAAGGAGCCGCCAACGGGAACCTTCGACTACTCCAAGTAAGAGACGAGAGGATGCTCTCTTGGTCTTGTAATTGTCCTATTCATGCTCCAGTTTTAGATGATAAGGTGACCACCACGGTGTTTGGGAAAACTACAACATTGATGTTAGCCGCGGCTCACCCAAACACATCTCTCTGTTTTTACTAACCACCGTTTGGGTGGTCACCTTATCACCTAGAACCCTGGAGTATGAATAGGCCTTAAGGCCCTCATTTATCAACCGTGCGTACGCCAAAATATGGGCGCACGCCGAAATTACCGACATTTTCGGCATTTAACATTTCCGGCAAAGCTTGAAATTGAATGTGACAACGTTCAAAACCCACGTCTGCTCGGGACCTGGCGTACGTTTTGTCCTCACCTGTTTTTCTGTCGTAGAACGGCGGAGCAGCATTGTTTGACCAGCTGAGAGGCTGTCACAGGCATTTAAACATATTTTTCTAAAATGTTAATATAAAACGGTATGTGTATGCAGTAAAAAACAAAAGAGAGATTTCCAACTTTACAAGTAATTAAAATCGTGCAATTAAAAACAATATAACATGTTTACAATGTATTAGTTTGTGCTTAATCAAACAGTGCTTTACTGGCCTTGTTATGCGAGCGCACTTGTGAGATGATTTTGGAGCGCATGCGGTGATGCAGTGATTATGATATTATTTAAAAAAAGGCATAAATGGACTGCACGCCTTTATTTCCAAGTGACAATGACAAGCATACAGCTTGCCTATTTGTAGTAAGTACTAGCAGGCTATAGGCGTAAGGGGATTAATCATTCACCATTTAAATAAGTGCTTAGACAGGTTTTGACAGTTCAGATAAAAGCGAGATCATTTTCGGGGGTCGGGAGCCTGAGGACGGGACCGCGGCGTGCGTCGCCAATACATACCAGCACACATGCAAGCAAGCCTTCATCCATATGTTTATGATTCGTTCATCAATGATCAAATCACTACATAAACGTTGATTATGACTGCCTTGACGACATGATAGCCTATCTCTCATGCAGGCATCACTGACACTCACCCACAGGACTTTAATATCACAGCAGTGCGCAGTCTCACGCCTTCGCCGTGCACTGCGCACAAATGGGTAAAATTAATATAGGCCAGCCCAAACGTATTCCATTTATGGCGATGCGATGACAACTTTATTTAATTCATGCAGGTGTTCGTTCTTTATTTGTTTAACAACACACCAGTTAGTTGGGCTTGCAAGTTGCGTGTGCGTGCTGTGCGTGTGTGTGTATGAGAGAGGGGGGTGAGGCGGGCAGCAAGGCACGGGAGAAACCTATTTTTTCATGTAACCATGGTTTCAGTAAACGTATTGCCGTTGTTCATGTCGCAAAAACGAGGGCGAGGCTAGATTTAATAGGGCGTGCCAGATAGATTTCAGCCGTGACATTTATTAACGTCAGAACGAAATTAAGGAAGGATCAGCTGTTTGTGATCACTTTATAAATTCCGTGGCGACGTGGGTGTACTACGAAACCTGCACTCGAATCTGTGGCAGATTTTACACTCGATTGATAAATGAGGGCCTATGACAGATAAACAGGAGTTGCCCAAACTTGAAATCTGTCATCTGAAAGTGTCTGTGTGTTTTTATACATTTTCACAGGAAGCTGACCAATCAGATTAAGAACCGGTACAGCGATGTCCTTTGTCTAGACCAGTCGCGAGTGCGACTCTGCCAGCTTTGTGATGACGACGATGAGGTAATAATTCAGATATGACTCTTTGAAAATACTTTATATTAATTCAATATTCACAGTTTTCACACAACCCGCAGATAAGACTTAACTTCGATAAATCGTGTTGTAGATCAGCTGTTTTCTCTACTTTTGGGTGACACTCTTGTACAATGAAGTAGGGTAGGGTAAGTTGAAATAATATCTGCTCAACAGTGTTCTTAAAGGTACATTCAGTGATTTCACTTAATTAAAATATCTGACCATATAAGGACTTCCTCCCTGTCCCAGTTAACCCCTGGGGTCAAGGATGAGAGGGGCCTTCCTCCAATCATGATCGAGTGGGGGCGTGCCTTGGTGCACATGCTTTTGGCCTGTTGCATGTTCCACTGTAGAGTGTGTGCATGTGCACATAATTTGTTATTGGGGTGGACCGGGGGGTTTCCAAATCACCCAAATCACTGAATGCTCCTTTAATGTTTCTCTATATTCATTTCACTGGGAAATTCGACTTATTGATTCCCTAAAACTATTAACTATTCAGACTTAAAATGGTTCAAGATTCAACTGATCATCGGTAATCAATGTGGTGTTTAAAGGTATTTTGGTTGAAAGATATATATTTTTTGTAAAAGATTTAAAGGTAGGCTAAGTGATATTTTTGGGTTGAAACAAAAACGTTTTTGTTAAAATGACTATTTCTGATAGTAATCATTTCTATAGAGTGTTTGTTCAGTAACAGGGATCTTGCTGTCTCTTCAGCTCTTCAATAAACAGATTTTTTTCTTTCATTTTATGGTGGGGTGCAAAATGTCAGCCATCACTACCACTATTTGTCAGCTTCAATTTTATAGTGTTCCAGTTCCAATTTCGTCTACTCATTTATTTTTGTCATCACTTCCAATTTCACTTGTTTAATCTGTATCCTTTAAACTGCACGTTTCGACGAGTCACATAGGCTGGTGGGGATTTTCCAGCGACGTGAGAGTGCAGCACACAACAAATTGGAAAGTGATATGTCAGTTTTTGACAGAAAAGAAAAAAGAACGATGGGATTCAAGTAACAGATCGGCCAAGTTCCCCTTTAAAACAAACCATATTAACCCTATGTATATATATTATTTTTCATAGGTGTAAATGTACAAACAAAATGGTGACAATTTTTATATTGTGGTGTACAGACAACTCCTATAGAGGGCAGTAGAACACATCAAACGCGTCAGCAATTCACTTCCCTTTGTGCTGTGTTCTCTTCAGACATCAGACTACATCAATGCCAGTTTCATGGACGGGTACAAGAGAAGCAACGCCTACATTGCTACTCAGGGTAAGCTGCTGTTAACATAACAGACTCACTGGCTGTTTTCCCTGCAATCAGTCTTCTTCTAAGGTTGTCTTTCTCTGACCCATGTTGTGTGGGAACTGTGTCGGTGACGCTGTTACCCTGGTCAGACGGTGTCTTTGTATTCCTCAGGTCCTTTGCCAAAGACCTTCGGTGACTTCTGGCGCATGGTGTGGGAGCAGATGGTACTGATTATAGTCATGACCACCAGGTGAACCTTCAAACCGTCATCTGATTTCTGGGAAAATTATCTTGTACGATCGACGGGAGATGCCAAAGAGTCACATGTGCACACAAGTTGTGAGGGTTGATGTGATGTCAGATACAGATGCATGGTGGTGCTTGCTGGCGGAGCAGGTGAAGAGTTGAGCTGTTGTGTGCGTGGATTAAAGTTCTCAGTCGCCACGGGAGATTTCATTCATTTTTTATTCCATAGAAGCCAGCATGTCTTCTATGGAAGCGTGTTGCGCACCGAAAATAGACGATCTACAAGCTCAGAACACATCACAGCGTGACGTGTTGTGAGCTTGTAGATCGACTATTTTCTGTCAGTTATTTTATGATTAAAAGAGTTCATGCCTCAGGTGGTCGGCGATCGTCCCGCAACGGGTTTGGTTAGTCATTTGCTAATGCCCGGTCATGCGCACGGCGCACAGTGTTAACCTTGAGAAGGGCTCTGAAGCAACAAATAGCTGGGCAAGGTCTATTTACTGGTCCCAACTGACGCTGGGCAGTGTAAGTGTTAAACTGTCAGTCATGAGATTTTATTTAGCTTTTTTCCGTTGTGTGTGCGTTCCCAGGGTGGTGGAGCGTGGCCGCGTGAAGTGCGGTCAATACTGGCCCCTGGAGGAGGGCCGGACGGAGCAGCACGGGTACTTCCTCATCAGGAACACCCACATCAAGGTGTTCCAGGACTTCAAGCTCTCCCACCTTGAACTCTACAACGCACAGGTGAGACACGTGCGCTGGGACCAGTGGTGTAATGGTGATTCTTTTTTTGGTACCACTGCATTTTAATGACTGTGGTACGTACACGCACACGTTCGCTTCCGTGTGCGTGTGTGCACACAGAACAGCTGATAGCCTAGTATGAGAGTTTTACACAATCTCACAACATACACACAAAAGCAGACAACTCGTGACAAATTAATTCATTCAAACGACCATAAAACAGTAACAACACACAACCACCAGACTACAGCCTACTTAACAGGTCACACATGGACCATTGATATGCACGAGTTGCTTTTGTAGCTTGGTAAAAGGTGCTAATCGGAGGAGATTTATTTTTCTCACCTCCGTCTTTCAGCAGCTCAGCCTAGCTTGGGCAAGAGCTCCATTGACTGGGCTGCCCAAGAGAGACGCTATCCTATCGTACCTACAAGTGCGCATAAAATAAATACTGGTACCACGCGGCCACGCCGTGGTACTGCTTTCTTCGAGCATGACACCACAGCCTGGGTCGCATGCTTCGAAAGCCTACACGGATTGTGAAAGGATACGCTGTAATTGGACAGTAGCCACTTTGAGAGGCAGTCGGGTTACATGCTCTCTCGCCAGAAAATTATTAACTTTTATTATTATTAACTCTTTTCTGTCCCTATTGGGTCACAACTCAAACGGCCCTGAGCCGGCTCAATTTAACTTTTCAACGTTCAGCCCAGCAACTCGGGTGGTCTTTACACGAGAATGGTGTTCATAGAAAACGGCAAAATAAAGTATCGTTTGCTGGTGTTCCTTTAGACGAGAACGGTGTTTTCAGGAGATGAAAACGCAACAAAGTGCCCATACCCGAAGGCGGGGTTGGCGAAACGGCCTTTCTGTGTGGAGTTTGCATGTTCTCCCCGTGTCAAAAACATGCAGTAATCCTGGTCTCTAAACTGCCTCCCCCTGGCCAGCCGGGGCGCCTGATGGAGGGGAAAGGAACTGGTTGGAATAACGTGTTCCTTCCATGCGCTACGTCCAACCAGGGAAACTCCCCCCTGTCAGGTGTAAAGGAGCAACTTGGACACTCAAGCATGAAGGAAGCATGAGTTAAGTCTGTTGCTCTCCCCAGGTTGGCGGAGGGTGTGTAGAGCCCAGGATCACATTAGATGATTGACACAGGGGTGAAAAATGGGTTACAAAATCGTGCGATAAAAGAAATATATATATATATATAAAAATAAAACGCAACAAAGTGAAAACACCTTCCAGAGTGGGAATCTTTGAGAACGCCGTTTTATCCCTTCATGTAAATGGGCAAAACGGTGAATCCGCAAAGCTTATGACATCATGGCTCATGTTGGCTCACAGCGCATAATTATTACATTGATGCAGAGCCATATATGATATAATGGAGTTCCTGAACAAGCCTCCCTCCTCGAAGCGCTGCTCATCAGCGATGGTGAATGTAAAACCATGATGTAAGCAAAATGCCTTGCGATAGGCGGCAGCAGCGTTTGTAGAATAATGTATTATAAAATATATAACCATCCCGTGGTGCGCTCTGCCTGCATGCTCTGTGTGATATGATGTGGTCATGTCTATGCACAGCATCAATCGATCAGAAATATTTTTATGCACCACTCTTAAATAACAAATAAAATACTATGATATTTTATAGATCTGCACCGCAGGGCAGGGGTGCACATGGGATTCGCTATGGATACGTACTTGTACAAAGAATGTCACTCACCACTGTCGTGAACACTGATGTAGTACTGTACACATGGTAAAAGCAAGCACTTCGTATATTTTGGAACGAGGAAGGACCCCTTGCCGATAAAAGCATGTGTTAGTAGGCGGCTAATTTGTGCTTGATGGAAAATGACGTAATGTTAAAATACTACAAACGCACGCGTGTAGAGATTTTGTGCTTTTTAAAAACTATAATATGAATTCCTTATATGCCAACTACAAAATATCTCGTAGATAAAGCTTTATATAAAATATGAAATGATGATCCATCCAAGGTGCGAGCGCACCCCATAGCTGTCCACCGTGATGATGATCCATCCGAGGTCCAGATCTGATTTGTTTTCGCACACATGTTTCCGTTTCTGGGGAAAGATAAACATTGTGAGCTAATGCTAACATAAGCCGTTCCTTACAATGGCGTTGGTGTTACCAATTTCTTAATGGTTAACGTTTGGCCATAACTCGTTTCTTATCTCTCTCCCACTCTCAGACTGGCGAGAGGCGTGAGGTGTCCCACTACCTCTACGTTGGCTGGCCAGACTTTGGCGTTCCCAAGAGTGCGTCTGCCATGTTAGATTTCCGCGAGCACGTGCTCCAGAGGCAGGAGGCGTCGGTCATGAGCCTGGGCCCCGGCTGGACGGGCCCTCCAGGGGGCCCGCCTGTGGTGGTGCACTGCAGTGCAGGCATTGGCCGCACAGGTAAAACACATTTAGGATTGTACAATTGTGTTATCCTCAAAATCACATGTAGTGTATTGTAGTGCAGTGCAGTGGTTCCCAAACCTTTTAGCCCGTGACTCAAAAGAGAAATTGTATGTCTGCTATTTTCACTACATTTGTTTTCTAATTGATGGAATTTCTTTAATATTTATTTTATTTCTTCATGAACTTACTGAAAAAAAGTATTACATTTGTTTTTAATTTGTGAAAAAGTTGTTTTGAAATAATGATTAAAAAAAGTAGGAAAAAATAAATAAAGGGACCCATAAAAACAGTGAAGTATCTGATATCATCTTGATTACCGTACATTGCATGGAAACCTTTCAATGTTAATGTGTTTTTGAGTGGATTTATTTGGTCAATTTTGTAGTGAAAAAAGAAGCAGTTGGTTGGTGAATGCAGATGATTGAGTGTGACGGTGTGACCTCACTCGTCTTCCTCCCATTTTGTCCTCCATCCCTCCCTCGCCGCCCTCCCTTCTGTAGGTACCTTCTGTACACTGGACATCTGCCTGTCACGGCTAGAGGACATTAGCACGGTGGATGTGCGCCAGACAGTGCGGCGGATGCGCACGCAGCGGGCCTTTAGCATCCAGACCTGGGACCAGTACTACTTCTGCTACACGGCAGTCATTGAGTACGCCCAGCGCCACGGCAAACTGAGCCCAGTGCAGTGGTCGGACTCTGACCTGGAGACCGACAGCGAGTGAGCAAGGTGGGCTGCGGAGGGGGAAACGGTGAGATGGCTGAAATGACCTACCATAGTGGGCAAAGGTGCATGGTGAGGAGAGACTCTCCCAGGGTAAGGAGGAGGTGGCCTTTGATGCAGTGAGGCAGGTTCTCGGAAGGCTCTTCGTCCGGTCGGACTGACAGGTGTGTTGGACAGAGGGAGGGGTGATGAGCGGAAAATAAACGAAACTGCAGGGAGCGGAGATCAGATAATGCGTTGCATCGTTGATTGAGCAAACTTGTCCTGCCAATTTCCAACTTAAGCCCTTAAAAAAAAAGAAAAAAAAAGTTGTACGCTCTCGTCAGAGGACTGCCCTGAACATGTCTTGTTGACAAGAGCGTTGTACGAGTTGTAGCATTTTTATATTGACTTGCACATGAATGACAAACTTGAACTTTAACCCTTCACACCCCCACCCACCCTCAATGTTTTACCCTGTTTTTGTACGTCTTCTGGCTTTTCTTTACACCCGAACAAAATGCTCTTGATTGGTCAAGTTGTTGTCAAGTTGCGGGGTGTGAAAAGGTGAAACTTGAAAATGTATTCTTCTCCCCCCCCCCTCTCCCCCCCCCCCCTCTTTGGTCGTGTGTGAGCAAATGGTCACGACTGATATGTAGTTAACGTGAGCCATTTAGTCCATTTCTGGTTTTCCTTGACTTTCTGTGTACTTGTGCATTTTTTTTTTTCTATGGTGAGTTTTCTATGCGTGTTACATATTTGTGCATATGTAGACTAACCGTTCAAAGCCAAAGTCCTCACCCTGAATGCTTGGATGTACTCCTTACTAAAATATTATAGACTGAAGCCCATGTATATTCTTGTAACATACCTTTACATATTATTGTGTATAATAACAACCTCTGAAAGAAGAACAAGAAATAATGCCTTGTTTAATATAATTGACCGTGGGAAGAAGAAAATCATTATCGTAGTAAAACTGTGTTTGGTCAGGTCTAACATCATAACTGTTAGTGTTCTGATGGATGATCTCTTGTAAATTGGCCTTAACTTCCTGATTCACTGCCTCATCATCCTCGGTCAGACCTAAACCTTTACCTGAAACTTTTCTTTTTCTCAGTGTTTACTGTTTCTTCTCCCCTATTTTTTTACTTATTTGACACCACAACTGTTGTATGATTTGATTATTTCGGAGGCAATACCCCGCCTCAGATATTTGTGCCTTTAAAGTTTCCTTGGTGTAATATCATGCAGTTCAGATACAATATAACAATTTTAACCGAACTAGCCTACTCCCATAATACACAGTGACTGCGTGTCAAAAGGCCAACCTGTAAAATGCCCGTAGACTTAACGGTAAACTACGTTGGGGTGTGACGTCAGAGCAGTGAACTATCTGGGTACTTAAGCAGTTTGAGACATTGCTATCCTTGTATCATTTGACCTCAGGGGGTAATTCTACTAGTGTTTGCCTAATGTCAAAGATCCGTTTTTTGGGTTTTCTTCTGGTGATTTATCATTTAAAAAAAAGAAAAAAAATATCAACTTGATTTTGTATTTTATACAGTATACTGTATTGTATCCTATATTTATGTCTTTGTAAAACTTAAACAGTATTGAAATCAATGAATGTTGGTACGATGCTTAAAAGGAAAAAAAAAACTTTCATTTGATAAGCTAAACAAATCAGATGGGGAGTGAAAAATATATTTTTTTGTTTACGATGAAATTGGTGGAAAATGTTATTTGCCATTGTATTTTCAGAACTGACTTGTATAAAAAGATTGTTCATTTCCAGGACAATGGTAAAGGTAATGATGTTTTTAAGGAGCTTATTGCAAAATCCTTCTGTAACAAAGCCGTCTTGCTGTATGGAAACCCAATGCCAAGGACAAAAAATTGGTAAACGAAAAAGTTAAGTAGTGCCAAGTAGTACTTGGTGGCTGTCACGTCTCTTCACATCCCCACCCCTGAAAGCTTGGTGTCAAAGAGTAAAAAGAAAAATAACATGGGGTTGGAGAGCGAATGATTACAAGTTTTATGCAGAGAGTCTTGAATGTTCCTGGGTTTTCAGGGTGGACGAGTGATTGAAAGATATGGATGATGACTGCGGAACCTGCAACCCTCGATGCCAAACGCTCATCCGTAAGTTCCTCAATGTACACACATCCTCAACAGCCTACTAGCATGGACCTACCAACGCAGCCTTGCAAAAATTGTCACTCACAGAGACTTTGTTTTTGAGCACCAGGACAATATTGTAAAAGATTCTGTATAGCTACAGGAATGGAGAAGTCTCTTGGTCCCCATGCTAGAAAGTTGTTTTCATAAACGGCCAAGAATGCTCTGTGCGTTTGTTGTTGGTGTTCTTTTAATGTTTCTTTTTTGTGCTTTTAAGTTCTCGTGATTGAATAATGGCCTTTTACATGCTGTCAGCCTGGCTGTCCCATTAAAGCAATGGTATTACTGAATGAAGTGAACTGCTGGGGTCTCTTCTCTGATGGATGCAGATGTTTACTGATAGATGCTTTTATGTTAAACTGAAATCAAGAAATATCCGGAGCAATAACTTGACTGCTACCAGGCACAGCTGTAAATCACAGCCAGGAGCTCGGAAATCTCCACCTTAGTCTAGACTAGAGGAACTGTTCCTGTTTGATATTTTTTGCTTTAGAACTGTGGTTTTCAACCCTTTTCATAAATGCCCATTATTTATTCGGCCACAGACCATTTGATGAGATTTAGCCACTTGGATAAGATTTTGTCTACAATTCCATGCTGTATTGATGTTGGTACCATAGGAGAGATAACAGGCAAATGTTGATCAACATAATTATTTTACATTTCTAATTATGTAGACTTCTTGTAAATTGAGTAATGCTTAACATTAACAAAAATGTAACTCTTGAGAGCGTTTTGGGGGTTTTGTTTTACTAACTCCATTAGGCTGGGGACCACCTGGAACCCTCTCAAGGACCACTGGTTGAAAACCACTGCTTTAGAATATGCATGTCACTGTCCAGTACTGACATAACCATATGTTACTAATTATTAATCACTTTCAATCTGGCAATGTCCTTATCCACCTGGCACTTCATGTGAAACTGGCAAATCTACAAGCTCACGATGTGTCACACACTTGTTATGCATTGACAGCTTGTAGATGTAGATTGGCATTTTTTTGTTATTCGTCGTATGAAGTACACACAAAGGTTGGTTTACATTTTACAAGGTACTTCCATAACAGCATCACTCATCAACCTTTATTTTTATCCGTAGTGATGTACATTTTGACAGTAGAGTCTACTATACAATCTACAGTGACAGATTTTGAGATTTGGGAAGTGAGCTGAAGATTATGAGGCCGCAAATGAATGAATCTACTGTACAAGCTCACCGCTCAGTGATATTGAGAATTAGGATGAGGATTATGAGGTCACTGTTTATGAAGTGTAAATAGTGTGCATGAGATTGGAGACATTCTACTGTGGTGAAATATTGTTTGAAGCTCCTGAGCTGACTTTAAGTGACTTATAGAATTTACAATTTAGGTAGACAACCAAACCAGGAACAAATGGCAAGCAAACGGCATTGTAAATTGTTTATTCACAATAAATATACTGGTTTGCTATTCATGTTTTTGTACACCACCAAATGTGAGCAGTCCAGACGTAGAAATCAATCTTCCCAGCTGTTATGCAGCTGGCCACATACCAAATGTGGGTGTTTTGGCATGAGACTAACGACCTTGTCTCTCAGTCCATTCTTGCTTTCAGATAAATGATTGTCAGCCAGACGGCATCAATCTTTTAAGGCTGTGGTGACTCCACAAGCTATATTTACAAAACAGAGAAGAGGGATGAGCTAGTAGCTGACTTGTTAAGCTTCATGTACGACTCTGAACAGACAAAGATCTGAATCGGCGACTAAAGATCGGCACTTCTATGCTTTGAAAACACAGACCCTGAGGTATTTTGTCTGTTCATGGTGATATTTACACTCTTGATTAAGACCACACAAGGGTCACAAACCTCTTGTGTCTGTCGGCTGGTCTGACAAGACTGGGTCCCTAGCGTCGGGGCAACCCTGAAATGTGGGTCCCATTGTGAAAATGTCTAACAAACGGACCCCAAGCTGTGGTCTGTGTGCACATCCCGACATGCACCATGCTTGCGGCAGCATCACCTGCGGATGTGGTTTCTTAGATAGGCATTGTTGTACTTTGCGTTGGCTGATCGGGAGCAGGAGGCGCAGCAGGCTGTTCTGTAGTACGGGTACACACACAGCCTTGCCTGGACCACCACGGCACAGTTGTGATACTGGTCCCTGCACGACTGATCTGCAGGGAGGGAGGGGAAGAGCACATGGATTCAAGTTCTCAGTTGCCACAACATGCTATGGAAGCATGATGTTGTGTGCAGTGTGCACCGAAAATAGCTGTTGTGAGTGAGTGTTTTTGTTGACCAGTGAGGAGATCGTGTACAGGTGTGTGTGTGTGTGTGTGTGTGTGTGTGTGTGTGTGGTCTTACCTATCTCCTCTAGGCAGGGCTGACTGTTGCATTCCTCTCGACTCTCTGGGGCCAGACTGGCATCACAGCGGCCACTGGGGACAATGTTGTCTGCAAGACAACGCACCTCACGCACACGGTAGCCACCATTGCAGGATCGTGAGCACTGAAGGTATAGAAAATCAGGACGGAAAAGCAAAACAAACGTTATCTTGTCGTGGCTTTATCACAGAGACTATGTAGGACAGGAGTTGCCGATTTGCTCGTCCACATGACGTAAATTCTCCATTCGTTGTCAAGTGAATTTAATGTTTGTGTAGGACGAAAATCTACACTAATAGCTGAATGTAGGAGGCGCCCCTCAAAAAGAAGTGGCATAGGAAGGAACACTTACTGCACTCCAGTCTGTGACATACCACTGCACACCACACAGCTTCAGCTGGCATGGCTGGGAGTTGCTGGGACTGGGGACCACATGGGAGCATCTGGACTGGTCCGGCAGCAACTCCATGCGACCGCTGTCATGGAGAACACACACCACGCTGCGCGTCTGTGTGCCGTTACCGCACTCTGCAGAACACTGGTCATGACACACACAAACACACAGCATGTTCACGGTGATGTTCTCTCAATCTCTCTACTAACATTTGTTTTTGTGTGTGTGTGTGTGTGTGTGCGCGTGTGTGCGTGTGCGTGCGACCCATTGTGAGCTTGTAGATCGGCTATTTTCAAATGACCGAAATGTATATAGGGCTGAAGTTGTTATTGTAGGTTTTGTAGTAATCAAAATCTAAAAAGTTTTCAAGGTTATCTTTATTTAAAGAAAAATCACATAAATGTAGTGGAGTAATAGTATTGGAATTTGTAAATACTCAAGTAAAGTGCAAATGCCTAAAGTAAAAATCTTAATTACAGTATAAGTAAATGTACTTAGTTATAGTGTATACCTGTCCCCATGATCCTGCATACCACTCCAGACGCTTGTTACATGGATCAGAGTCACATGACGTCACTTCCGCCGGACGCTCCCCGTCGCAGCTGTCCAACGGGAGGTTGGACTCGTGGTCCATCAGACACACTGCCGTCCGCGTGCGACTGCCTGTACCGCATGTCGCAGAGCACTGAGGGAGTGGCACAGCGTAATCACAGTTAGACACGGTTCACTTCGTGGATTCTATTTATTTTTATTTTTTATTTAATGGGGTTTTGGAACTCCCAAGGGTCAGGCAGGACCTCCTCAGAGTCCTCAGTAAAATGAGGAACAGTTTAAACATATTCCTACCTATCTATCCAACAGAGGAACAGTTTAAACATATTCCTACCTATCTATCCAACAGAGGAACAGTTTAAACATATTCCTACCTATCTATCCAACAGCTATTCAAAAAATTTAAGCTCACAATTTGTTGCGATGTTGACAAATCTTGGCAGATCTTAGGGGGGATCCTGGCACAAAAGAAAACGTTTCAAAAGGAGGTTCCGCGTGGCCAAATAAATATCAGTTTGGCATGAAGATGTTTGAAAACCACTGGTGTACATCATCTATCTATCTATATCTATCTGCAGACACACTTCCTCCACGTGAGCCCAGTTCCTGTCTCTCTCTCACTCACCCGTTGGCTCCACAGGGATGTGAACCAGCTCCGCGCGCAGGCTCCCATGTCACAGTTCTGCAGCGCGTCTGGCTTCAGGCCCAGGTTGCACTCTGCGTCTGGCTCCACGTCCCCCTGGTCGCCCACACACACCACCTCCCTGCTGCTCTGGCCGATCCCGCATGGCACCGAACACTGACCAAGGGGAGAGGGTGGACGCAAGGAAGGAAGGAAGGCAGAGGAGATGACACAGGATGATGACATGACGTTTTTTTGGAAGGTCAGAATGACATGTTTGAGATAAGGCTGGATGAGACCACTAGTGAAAATAGCCGATCTACAAGCGATGCGTTGTGCCCTTGTAGATCTGGTATTTTTATTTGTTTGGCAAACATCCAATCTCTCTTTTGGGTCTCGACCTGAAAAGTTTGGGAACTACTGATTTAGCAGATGCTCTTATCCAGCGTGATATAAAAGTGTGAGATCAGTGGCATGAACAATTCATACGGTATAGTCAACAAACATAAATAAGAGTGCAAAAAAAACAATTTAGCCCTTCAAAACAAACATCAAACCTATCATTTTAGCCTTGCCTAATGGTTCCCAAGCCTTATGGCCCATAGTAGCCTACAAGTACACCTGCTGGACATGACGCTAGTTCTGAATGTCCCATGGGACTTATTCCCAATCCAACCCTTGATTGCTGCTGATTGAGTGCCAAGCAGGGAGGCATTGGGTCCTATTTTTTACAGTCTATGATTGGGTCCCATTTTTATAGTCTTTGGTGTGACTCAGCCAGGGATCGCGCTCACGCGCTGTGAGCTTGTAGTTCGGCTATTTTCACTAGTTTGGGTCCCAGGGAGACTAATCTCTTTTTTTTGTTTTTGGGGTCACAGGCTAAAAGGTTTGAGAACCACTGCATGGGTGTACATGTTCTCACCGGGCTCCACTCAGAACGGATCCGCCACTGGCTGCAGATCTTCAGCTGACATGACGAGGTGGTCAGCGGCCTGTCGGATGACCCGCACAGATCCGACGCCACTGTGTCCACCGTCTCCGTCCCGTCGCCCTGGACGTGGGCCACCTGGCGACAGATGACCTGGCGGAGCTGAGACCCCGGACCGCACTTCCTGCTGCATTCTGACCACTCCCCCAGGTCCCAGCTGTTGGCCAATCGCAGGCAGAGGGAGAAAAGGTTTGAGGCTTGACCATTAGACTGGGTCTGGGATCCATTCTCTTTGTACAGTAGGCAGGGTTGCCAAGTCAAGCTTATTTCCCGCAACTTTTGGCTTGTATTTTTTTGTTTGTTGGGCTTGTTTTAAAAATTCAGTGGCTTGTTTAGAAAATCGAACAAGCCAACATTTCTTTGATTTACAGTTACAGTATATACTATGAATACCCATACTGTAGGTCGGGGGAGTCTGAATCACATTGAGTGACAGAATCTGTCTGGTGTCTTTACTTATTAAGCCCTGGCTATGTGTATGTGTGTAATAGTATGACCAAATGACCAAAACATTCATTATTATAGGCATATAGTATTTATAATGATAAATAAATGTATTGATATAAAATTAGGATTATATGGCCATATTATTGTCTCTACCAGGCCGAAGGCATTGGGAAAGAGTATGTTTTGCACTCCATCCGTCCGTCCGTCCGTCCGAGTGTGTGTCTGTCTGTGGACAGCTACTCTCTGCCACCGTTGGCTTGTTTTTCGAGGGGAGATTTGGTTTTATTTCTCTCGCAAGAGTTGGCTTGTTTTTGGCTTGTTTTTGGAGGTGGGTTAGTTTATTTCTCTCACTCGAACACACTGACAGTTGATTGCTGATCTAGGTGTGTCTAGAGAAATGCTGCATTCATGTACTGTGTGTGTGACTGGATACAGAAGGCACTAGGCTGTAGACCAAATCAGGGGTGGGCAACTTTGACGATGGCGAGGGCCACTACATTTCCACACTCACTCCAGAGGGCCACATTGCATAGTACTGTCGTAGCAAAAATAGCCGATCTACAAGCTCAAAACGCGTCGCACTGCAACGCGTTTTGAGCTTGTAGATCTGCTATTTTTGCTATGATTTGAATTGAAATCCTGAATTATTTTTTGTTGCTATTTTGGTATTTTGGACTTTTTTTATAAATAATTTCAAATGTCTTTCAAATGCCTCTAATTATAGTTATGTTAACCTTATGAACTAAATACAAAAACATAAAAAGACTAACATTTAGTCTAGTCATTAAGCTACATATAGACTGAAGTAATTAAAGTGGGTCATGTTTGCATGTTTGGAATTGTAACAGCTGAAAAAAATAACCTATCAATATTTGAATATTAACCTGCGGGCCGCGTTAAGTGATGGTGGGGGTGAATGATGTGATGTGATGTGATGTGATGTGGCCTCCCGTATGGACCAGATCACACTGGTTAATTTGTAATGAAAACCAGGCTTTTCCACATGTAGCTACTGCAGAAAGCCTGGTGACACAAGGTTACTTGACCCTCGCTGTCGGGGTCATTCTTTTGTTTTCTCTGACATTATAGCTCATTGTTTTTGCACTGGTTATTGTACATTCCTCCTTATAAGCAGTTAGTTTAATCCAAATGGACGCCAAATGGAGCGAAACAATTTGCAGAAAGCAAGCGCTTTGTCATTTGTATTTTCAGGTGTTACTTGTGCACCACTTACTGGTTAAGTTTCAGTTGTGCCACCATCTGTCTGTTATTGGCACATTCCACAGATAGACATTCCACAGAGAAACACAGCAGAGACATAAAGACATAACTATCAGCTCTCACTGTATCAGTTGAGTTTGGGGCCAAATATCTGACAATACTCAAATACAAATGGAGTGAAATCCTGTTACATCTTGGCAATAGTCAGCTATGTGCTTTGGCATGTGCCACTAGACATGAATACCAAAGCCACACCAAAGCATGTTGGCTTGATCGACTGTGACTGCTGACTGACTTATGGCAGGAACAGACTGCGTAATGAAAAATTTACAACTCCATGTGGAACAAATGAGATGTAATGCCTGATTTATACTTGGTTGTGCGCCATGTCCCACACCTATAAATCGCAGATCTACAAGCTCACAACACGCTGCAACGCATTGCGAGCTTGTAGACGGCCATAATTATAAGTCACCCATAAGTGTGCGTATGGCTGTTTGGACAAACGTGTAAGTGTAACCACAAGCACTTGTAGATTTGTGCAGTTGTGTGCATCTGATTGCTTATGTGTGGATATGTGCATTTACTTGAGTAAAGTATCTAAGTACTGTACTTAAGTAAAATTTGGAGGTATTTGTACTTTACGTGAGTAATTCCAATTTCCAATACATTTACTTCTACATCCCAGAGGCTATACTCCACTGCAATTAGTTGATTCTGATTATTATTACAAAACATACATTAACCACTTCAGCTCTATACATTTCGGCCATTGGAAAATAGCCGATCTACAAGCTCACAATGTGTCGCGCTGTTCAGTCAGGACAACACATGAATGGATGAAATATATATTTATGGAATATAAAATGAGCAATATATTTATTATGGTTTGACAATGAATTTGATGTGCTTTTTATGATGCTGAGGCGGCCCAATGAATGGCCGGCAGCAACTGCACTGAGTTTCCTGACGCTCATTACTTTTACTCAAGTACATTTTGAATTCCGTACTTTTAGGCTACTTGTGCACGTGTGTGTAAAACACATATTTATGCACACAGTGTTTGTGTTGCTCACTATGCAGGGCAGGCCTGGGTGTTGCAGTCTGCTTGCTCATTGGCTGGTTTGAGGGCAGGGTCACAGAGGTCAACAGGAACAGTAGTCAGAGAAGCCCTTTCCACACACCCCCACTGCAACTTGCGTCTACCTGGAACACACACACACACACACACACGCACACACACACACACACACACACACACACACACACACACACACACACGCACACACACGCAAACACACGCACTCACACATGCACGCAAACACACACACACACACACACACGCATACACACACATGCACACACACCCTCACACACACACACACACACACACACACACACACACACACACACACACACACACACACACACACACACACACACACACACACAGACATACTAAGTGAGCATAATATGTGTATCTGTATGGGTGCAGGCAGGCCACATATTTGTATACCTTAACAGAATGTTGTATGCTATCAATACTATAACATTTATAATTTGAAGTGGCACCAAGCTACAAGGTTGTACTGTTTTACTGATTTACAAATTTAGCAGAGACTCACTCTTACGCCTTCCACAGAATAACTGGCATTCATGTATTTCCCAGTTCATGTCTGTCCGTTTCCTTGCAACTTAACAGGGAATGTGACAGCCCCCCCATCGCAAAATGTACAATGGGCTTCCTGTTTTTTAGTTAAAGCCTTACGTTGTTTTCAGTGGCGGAAAGTAACTAAGTACATTTACTTAAGTACTGTACTTACAATTTTGAGGTATTTGTACTTTACTTTCCAATACTTTTACTTTTCCACTACATCTTGGATCCAAATATTGTACTTTTACTCCACTACATTTATTTGAAAACTTTAGTTACTAAATTAATAAATAAACAAACAAACATCATACATAAATGAAACTAACTAACTAAGCCCTATATACATTATGGCCATTTGGAAATAGCCAATCTAGCTTGTGAGCTTGGACAGTAGATCTGCTATTTTCAAAAGATGTTTATACATTTGAAATGAGACATTCTACTTTTTGATACTTTAAGTACATTTTGATGCCAATACATTTGTAGTTTTACTCAAGTACATTTTGAATTCAGGACATTTTCTTGTAACGGAGTATTTCTACATTACAGTATTGATACTTTTACTTTAAAGTAAATCATGTGAGTACTTTTAACACCCAGTGTTGTTTTTGGCAGCACATTTCTATTTTAGTTTTAGTCATGTCTTTGGAATGAAACTTGAGTTGTAGTCGACTAAATGTCATGAGATTTTAGTCGACTAAATCTACAGTTGATTTAGTGGACTAAAATCTGTTTTGACGGGCCTTGATGCCGATTTTAAAATGGCTGATTTTACACTTACACACACAAAATAGCCGATCTACAAATCGGCTATTTTAAGCATGGAACCAAGTGTAAAATGACTAGTCCCTTCCTAACATTTTAGTCTAGTTTCTATCTGTTGACGAAATTGTCGATACATTTAGCTTAGTTTTAGTCACAATAGCGTAGTTTAATTTAGTTTCCATTTAGTTTTCGTCAGTGGAAAAAGGTAGTCGACCTTTTTCGTCTTAGTTTTAGTCGACAAAAACAACACTGTTTCCACCGCTGTACACACATTGTTGTTTGGGTGTGCGTACCGGTGCCACAGGTGGAGCTGCATTGGGCGTGTCCAGTCTCTGCCCAGGTGTAGGCGTGCCGGGGGTCTGGCTTCACCTCGGGGTCCGATGGAACCTGGTTGGGGTGCGGCGTTTCTCTGCTGTTATCGCCGGGCTTCTGAGTCGGAACCGGGTGGGTTGGCACAGCTGTCTCAACTGGGAAGGGGTGTTGGACATCATAAACATGATATATTGACAAAATGTTCGGCAAAACATTAACATTTTATGATAATATAACATTCATATATATATTTTTAAGAAATTATATAAAACATTACAATTAAACGTTTTCATTGTAATACTGTTAAGTAGGAGCTTAAAGGGTTAGTTCAGATTTTTGGACTTAAAGCTGTAGGAAATACTTGCCACTAATATAGTGGTTGATTGCCTGAAAATAGTTCCATGTGACAGAGGGGTCAAAGTTAGTTTTGTGGATTAATTTATTTTTAATGAGTGGCCCCCTGCAGTGCCTCCCACCAAATGACCGGAACTAGGCCTACTTAATATTCACCAAAACCAGACCAGAACTCAGTGAATCAATTATTAATACCTTTGTAACCACTTTGATGGCAAGTATTTTCTACAGCTTTAAGTCAAACAAATCTAAAGTATAACCCTTTGAAATATAAACTCAGCAACAAAAGTTTTAGTTTAACTTTGGTCCATTTATTTAAAACCAAATTTTATTGTATTTTATATCATTTTAATCATTAATTACTTAGTCACCTTTACAACGATCCATCCAATGCACTAATCATTAGTGCATTGGATGATTGCACTCTCTCACAGTAATAAGGAAAAAACAACACATATTGGCCATTTTTACACTTTATTAATGTTACACTCAGTGTTATGGAACTCACTGTTGTGGAAGATCCAAATGCAGCTACAATACAAATTGGTATTATTAAAGTGGAGAAACAATGGACCAAAGTTAAGTTCCTGAACTTATGTTGCTGAGTTTACTGCGTTAGTTCCATTGATCGAAGCCAGAACACAATCAATTCATTGATCACAACAACATGGCTCTGAAAATCCACGCGCCCCTCCCATCCGATCACTGATCAGTATCGCTGTTTATGTGATGGTTGGGTGGAGCGCGCCATTGAATGCTTTTGAGGTTTTCAACAGGGCTTTGATCCAGAAAAGGTTGAGAACCACTGGATTAGATGAGGGAGGGGAACCAGAGGTCTGGGAACAGGGTGCACAAGACACCAGGCTTCAGGAATGTTAGGGAAGATGGTGCACGAGACACCAGGCTTAAGGAATGTTAGGGAAGATGGTGCACGAGACACCAGGCTTCAGGAATGTTAGGGAAGATGGTGCACGAGACACCAGGCTTCAGGAATGTTAGGGAAGATGGTGCACGAGACACCAGGCTTCAGGAATGTTAGGGAAGATGGTGCACGAGACACCAGGCTTCAGGAATGTTAGGGAAGATGGTGCACGAGACACCAGGCTTAAGGAATGTTAGGGAAGATGGTGCACGAGACACCAGGCTTCAGGAATGTTAGGGAAGATGGTGCACGAGACACCAGGCTTCAGGAATGTTAGGGAAGATGGTGCACGAGACACCAGGCTTCAGGAATGTTAGGGAAGATGGTGCACGAGACACCAGGCTTCAGGAATGTTAGGGAAGATGGTGCACGAGACACCAGGCTTCAGGAATGTTAGGGAAGATGGTGCATGAGCAGTGGTGTTAAGTAACTAAGTACATTTACTTAAGTACCGTGCTTAAGTAAAATGTTGTGGTATTTGTACTTGATCAAGTATTTCCAATTTCTTTACTTCTACTCCTCTACATCTCGGATCAAAATGTTGTTATTTTACTCCACTACATTTATTTGAAATTTTTTGTTACTATTAGTTACTTATTTTGACAACATAGCTGATCTACAAGCTCACGATGTGTCGTGAATTTGCGACGAATTGTGAGCCTGTATAGGTCTGCTATTTTCAAAAGATTTGTATACATTTCAAAACTTCAAATGAGACATTCTGCACAATGACTACTTTTACTTTTGGCACTTTTAAGTACATTTTGATACCAATACTTTTGTACTTTTACTCAAGTACATTTTGAATTCCAGACTTTTACTTGTAACGGAGTATGTGTATATTGCACTATTGATACTTTTACTTATGTATAAAACAATTGAGAACCCATTCCACCACTGTTCATCAGCTTCCAGTTGTGGACAACCCCAGGACCTTTTCAAATATAAATAGCCTACTCCTGGTCAACTATTACTCAAGTACCAGTGAAGGTTGCTCAGTCAAATATGTACTTGAGCTAAAGTATTGATTGGAGAACCGTACTTGCTTTAAAAAAAAGTATTCCCAGGCCGTAGCGTAACGGTCTGGGCACCGGACTGGTAATCCAGTCGCAGTGTGCCGCGGGTTCGACTCCCGGACCCGACACGGCCTTTACTGCATGTCATCCCCCCATCTCTCTCCCGTTTCCTGTCAGCCTACTGTCTGTCCCTTCAAAAATCAATAAAAGGCGTAAGCCGCAAAAAAATATCTTAAAAAAAAAAAAAAAAAAAAAAAAGTATTAAAAAGTACATGCTTTTAAAAATACATAATAATAATAAAAGTTCTGTTTATTTTCCGTCGACCCAATAGGCAATTTTAAAATAGAATTTAATAATTATTATTTTAGTACGTTTGGGTGTTCTTTCCTATAAATCTAGTACAATATTTGTCTTTATAATGTAGTGAAGTGAAAGTCGTAAGTTTCCAAAAAACAAATACTCAAGTAAAGTACAATACTTTATTTTTTTTACTACTAAAGTAACACTACTCAAGTAAATGTACTTGGTTATTGTCTACCACTGACAGCTTCATCGCAGATGACAGATTAGGTACAGTAATGAAATCAAACGTGGCGTCTGTGACACATTATTGACTGAATATGCAGCAAATATGAAGCCAGAACAATGCTTGGCTGACCTGCCTATATCGAATGTTATCTTTAATCGAAATCCAATTTAAAAGAGGATTTTCTTGAGTGGGATAGATATTGGGTTACTGTGGCCCTGTGCGGAGCTCTTAAGTTGAGTTCATACACATGCACACATGCACGCACGCAGTCACACACACACACACACACACACACACACACACACATCTGTTATGAATTAAGCTCCCTAGGGGCAAAGGAGGATATTTAGTATGAGAAAATGACACAGTTCTGTTGGGTCACTCTCCAATTCTGTGCGTGTGTGTGTGTGTGTGTGTGTGTGTAGTGTACTAACCCAGAGACAGTATATCAGGAGGAGTATTGGGCTCAGCAGTAGGGTCAGCGTGTGGCACGCTGTACTCATAGTAAACGCTGGGACCCGGCTGCTGGTAGATCAACTGGAGGAGAGCAGAGGAGGGAGACACACACTCGGGTCATGGGTTAAAGGAACCGGCGTGCAGATACAGTGAAAACAGACAATGTACATATATAAATGCCACAATGAGCTCTATGCACACAGAAATACTCTTCCTACTTCCGGGCCACTTCCCTATACTTCCTTCACAGGTGTTACCGATGATACTAATTAAGGCTCTGTTCCATTTAGTGTGCAGTGGTTCTCAAACGTTTTAATTTCAAGGACCCCTATTACTCTGAGAGTGTACAAATGTTACATTTGAGTTACACACCCTCAACCGCTTATTGGAACCCACTTTGAGGCCAGAGCCTCTATTAGTATCATCGGTAACAACTGTGAAGGAAGTACGGAAGGAGCCAGAGTTCTTTCCAAAATCTGTGTGTCTCTTTGGGTCTCACATAAACGTCCAGGCCCTCTGACAGTGGCCCCTGTGCAGTAATTGACTCCCCAATCCGAGAGCGGATCTCGTTGGGCCTTCGGTACGTCAGCTGAGTTCCCACGGCGATGAAGATGCCAGGCCGTTGGATCGCCCAGTTGCCATTGATGAGCGAGGTGCCACTTTGAGTGCGTAGAGCTATAGAGGAAGAGTCATGCATGTTGATTCAACAAATTACCGCAAATCATTTATATCAGCATGTCCGTTCGTCTACTCAATATAATCCACAGTGTTAGTTTAAATCTTAGACTGTAAGATTTAAACTACATTTAAACCAATTTTACACCATAAGACAGAGTTTTAAAATGTTTTTAAAGATGAAGGGGTTCATGGGGTTAAGATTACTCTAATAGACCCCAGGTTAGAATATTCAAATATGTCTTCCTGAATGCTGAAAGCCGTGCGTGTGCTTGTACGTGTGTGTGTGTGTGTGTGGGGGGGGGGGGGGGGGCGTGTGTGTGTCTGTGCGCGCATGTGTGAGTACCTACCTAGGTAGTTCCTGCTTTTAACGGTCTCTCGTATAGTGATGTTGATTGCCCCTGCAGGAATCTCTGCTATCTTATGGTATCCCACACTGAGGAAGGATCGGGAGAAATTCCCCTTCACCACCTCGAATCTCTGGAAACAGACGTGCACAACAACAACACAAATGGCATCGCATAGGATTTCAACACAGTTCACTTTGTCTTTATTTGTTTGTGTCACATTAAGCCACACACAGTCAGCCCCCATGTGCGCTCACTTTACTCACTGACACAATGAGTTCTTCGCTCACCCTGTATCCTCTTAGTGGAAATCTAAAGACTCAAACCAACCGGCCAAATAACAGTTGGTTTGAGTTCATTTGCGTCTTTCCTGGACGGCTATATAGTATGGACGTCTACAGATGTGACATCTACATACATGGTATGTCCCTACACGTTATGCAAGTGAGGAGAAATCTTGCGTTCTGCATGTCTTGTCTGTTTAATGGACAGGCCTTGTTCTCCTCCTTTCATATTTTATGAGTATCAGATATGGATCCATGCAATGTGTTATTGATTAGTTTGCCTGAGTGACAAATGAAGTGCTAATCTAAGCCAAACCATTGTCCTGTGTGCAAGATTATGGCATCTTGTCTTTTTGTATTAGTCAGCTCTGCCTTTCATGCTCAGAGGAACCATGAAATCAACTAAATGAACTGTTGTACTGTAATTGTGTTTGTTTTATATATATATATATATATAATATATTATTGCTGAGTTTAGGTTTTCACTCTGAATGTTTGCCGGAGGAAGTAGCAAAAGTTAATGTTTTTATATAACTTTTTATCAAAAACTGTTCTTAGCCTTCTAATTATTGTCTCCTATTTGATTTGTGGTGGATCACACAATAGGACTTTAGTCAGTCTCTGGCCCTTGTACCTTTTGCTCAAAAGAATATATTTTTTAAATTGAACTGAATATACTCTGAGAAAATAATTTGCATGTAACATTTGCAATATCATAAATCAACAGTGGTGTAAAGTAACTATAGTACATTTACTTAAGTACTGTACTTAAGTACAATTTTGAGGTAAATATTGTACTTTTCCTCTACTACATGTATTTGAAAACATTAGTTTCTAGTTACTTTGTAGATTTGGATTATTATTACAATATTATATTTCGGCTATTTGAAAATAGCCGATCTACAAGCTCACATTGTGTAGCGATGCGACGCATTGTGAACTTGTAGATCTGCTATTTTCAAAATATTTGTATACGTTTGAAAACTTGAAACGGGACATTCTGCATAATGACTACTTTTGGTACTTCCAGTACATTTTGACACCAATACTTTTGTACTTTTACTCAAGTACATTTTGAATTCTGGACTTTTACTAGTTCTACATTGCAGTATTGATCAAGTATACTTCCTACTTAAATAAAACATGTGAGTACTTTTTCCATCACTGTAAATCAGCATCTCATTGAATCTCAACTGAAATCTCCCATCGCTTGGCTTTGGAACATGATATGCTTGTTCTTAACATTCTTAAAACACACTCCTATAGTCATGTTGTGAACGTCATATGTTACTATCCTGCGCTTTTGTCATAATATAGGAAGTTGTGGAGGTCTTACCTTCAGAGCGGAGGGTGCACCGGCGGCCACTGTGTCCTGTGGAAGAGCACCTGAAGCTGGATAGAGGAGACAGAGAGACAAGGTGAGCACACCCAGAGCTCCAGAGGAGAGCTGCTGCCACAACATAGCCATGGAGAGACTGACGGAGGATACTCTGACACACACACACAAACACACACAGTCACAGGAGGAAGGGGAGCGTGTGTGTGTGTGTGTGTGTGTGTGTGTGTGTGTGTGTGTGTGTGTGTGTGTGTGTGTGTGTGTGCGTGCGAGAGTGTGCGTGTGAGTGTACGTGCGTGCGTGCGTGTGAGCCCGCGTGCACACACGCATGCACGCACTGCAGAGAAAGTGTCTGAGAATTGGAGACACATACTTCTCAATTATTGTCCCAAGCCAAGAGCACACCCACTGGGTAGCTCTTGGCGTAAGGTCGCTGTTGTGACAGCTCATAATGTGTTTGTGCACGCTGTGTGTGTGTGTGTGCCTGACTGTGCCCGTGCGAGTGTGTGCACAGACATGCTCCTGTAGTGCAGCATTAAGCCCGTCCAAAAATAATGTCTCTCACCCCAAACCCCGTCGCATGACAGGAGTAGACACACATACCTCTACGCTTCCTTCACAGTCCAACCCAGAGTGTTTACTTAACACATAAGGGTCCATTTCTTTCTTCACGTTTTATGTTCTTTCAGTCTTACTTCTTCTTCAATGCTGTAATGCAGTGGTTTTCAACCATTTTCATATCACGGCCCATTTGAGCCCCGGAGTCGGATCACCATTTGATGAAATTTAGCCTCTCAGACCCAAAACTAAGAATATGTCCACATTTCCATGCTGTATTGATGTTGGTGCCATAGGAGAGATAACAGGCAAACAATCAAAACAACATTTCCTCTACATTCTCTAATTGTGTAGAATTAACTTAAGTAATGCAGATGTTTAACAATAATTTACCTCTTGAGAGCGTAAAATGAAACTAACGCCGGGGCTCCACCGGGCGTGTCAGCGCCGCGTCTCCGTCACCGTCAGGGAATGTTCCCTTTTGTCTCAATGAAGGGTGGCTCCACTGCCCGTGTTGCCTGACTGCATTAAAATTGCCCCGGTTAGTTTTTTGACGCACGCACACATGACGCGACGCGCCCGGTGGAGCCCCGGCGTAACTGGGGACCTCCTGGAACCCCCTCAAGGACCACTGGTGGTCCCCGGACCATTGGTTGAAAACCACTGCTATAATGCATGAGGGTAAGAAGGATGGAGTGGATGCAGTGTTCGGAAGAAGGAAGGCAGACAATGGGAATAAGATGACAAAGTAATGATGAAAAGACACAAGGTTTGGGTTGATTACCAGCGTCCTCTGGGCACATCATAATTGAACACTCAGTGAAAATAGGAAAACATTTCATGAATCTACAAGCACACAAAGCATCGTAAGATTGGTAACACAACGTATTTTGAGCTCGTAGATTGCCTATATTTAGCAAAGAGATTTGGCGTGGAGGGGAAAAGGAGGAGACTGTGAATAGACCCTTCTGGACCGGGAGAACCCGGCCAACGAAGTAGGCCTATATAGGGTTTAAGTAGTTAAACATCCTGTAATTACTAGATAAACAAAGATGGCAGAGAGAAAATCAAGAGGACATATTTCAGACAAATGCTGTTTGACGTGCTAAAGTTTTCACTCTCAGTCTCTCGTTTCTTGTATCTCATTCGAAGATTTGTTTCCTGCTCCAAGGTCTCTGAACACATGTACTGTATATCCACACATACTCACATGCTACTGGGGCAGTGAACATCCCACCAGTAATACAGCATCATTTTACAAGTGATTCACGTACAAAGGATGCTCAGCTCACGATGACTCAGTTTATGACTTATGCTGATGAACAGTGTCACATCAGGGAACAGGACTGATTCAGTCCTTACTGTAAAGGGCTGGCAATCAAACACGTCAGCATGTGACACACGTTCTCCCCCTGGACTTAGCAGGCCTTACCTAGTCAGCTAATGATCATATTTGTAACATATAAATTATTTGCAGACGTTTAACCGCAATATATTTTCCTCCCTGCATGACAGCACTGGACAGAGGCCTGTTTTAGCCCCATAAACACACAATGTGCCATAGCTCACTGGTTCCCAAACCTTTTCATGTCAAGGACCCCCAAATTGACACTAATTATCCTACGGACCCCCATTTGAAAAAGATATTCCAGGGACCCCCATAAGAGAATATTTTGACGGCTCTAGCAGTGATTCTCAACCCGTTTAATTTCAAGAACCCCCAGATGGACATGCATTAGTCTACGGACCCCCATTTAATGACAGTTCTATCTCTGGGACCCCCAATTTATATTGTAAAATCAATGTAACTCTGAGAGTGTGCGAATGGAACCAAATGGACCCGTTAGGGTTCATTTGGTGCCATTCGTACACTCTCAGTGTTACAGACCCATAAGGGTCCATTTGGTTCCAAACTATCATTTAGCTGGGGACCCCCTGGAACTCCCTCAAGGACCCCTGGGGTTCTTGAGGGAGGAGAGACGAGAGGTAGAAATGTCAGATACTGTATAGAGTTTCTAAGTGCGCATACTTGTACAGTATAGGGGGTTCTCATCCCACGGAAGAAAGGGTGATGGAGCAGAAAGCAGCGTGTTTCAGTTCTGATTATGGCATGTAATAAGCTTAAAACAATATCAAACAGATCTTTCCAAACGTAATCAAACCGTTTCTAACGGCTCGACTCGGTTGATGGACAGCACAGCTGTTCATATGAGGTATACCGTAGTTGCGGCCAAGAATCTTGGAGATGAAAAAAACTAAACTGTGATGCGGTAGGAGCAAATTGATTCACTGACTGAGAAAGCACCATGTGTGAAAGATGTGCAGGCTTGATACGCTATAGCATCCTTCCTATGTGTGTGTGTGTGTGTGTGTGTGTGTGTGTGTGTGCTTGCATGCGTGCGTGTGAATATTTTGATATACTATACCCAGCAGGCCCAGCGCTGCTTATCCACAATGCAGGAGAGCACTACAGTACTCACAAACACAAGACACATGTAAACATACTCATAAACCTACACACACACACACACAACGGACATACATGCAAACTAATCACTCCCTCTTATGTTCCGGAACACAGCCAATTCTAAGACGCCAGTCCCCTGCAGTGAATCCCTGAGCGTAATGGAGCTAAGACACAGGCATTCTGGAAGGCTCCCGAAGTCTGTTTGGGAATACTGGGAATTCTGTCCAAGACAAGAATTGTACAACCGGAACGTCTGTGTTTCACCATTAACAGCTTAATAACAGTCATGTCTGATTATGCATGCATACTGTGTGTCACTGCAACAGCAGCTACACACATGCATGCATGCACTCGCACGCACTCACGCACACACGCACACACACACACACACACACATGCACGTGCAAATACTCATCTCAGCTCCTGGGACTCCTCATTCCTTCTATCACTTCTTGTCACCTACTGTACTTTTGATACATGTTAGTTATAGCCTACTGTGCAGACGTGTGGCGGTGACTTCTTCACAAACACATAAAGTAATGCTACATGCATGTTATTTCAATATAGCTCCTGTTTACCATGCCAAGTACGAGAAGATGTCATGTTTACCTGATATCCTATAGTTACTTTGTAGCATTATACAGTTTTATTTGCACTCCATTTACCTTGTCCTTTGTTAACTATAGGTTGCATCTTGTACTTGTACACCTATCACTCTGGATCTTCATATAAATTGTAATTGTAATCCCTTCCCCCACACACACACACACACACACACACACACACACACACACACACACATTTATTTCTTTATTTGAATCCGCAAATATAACAGGGTTGAGAGTTCATGGTCACCTACAGTATAAGGATACACATGGCACCTTCTCCTCCACACAGACAAACTGCCTAACAGCCTAACAGTATTTGGCAAGTTGTTTGCCTTTGCTCTTTGTCATGCCAGATATTGTTAGGCCACTCGTGGTCGCACGTGGTCACACGCATACACGCAAGTCTGCATGTAAAAGCACGAACTAATTGGCAACCCCTCAAACAAACACAGAATGACCATGTCATATTAATAAGAAGTAGGGATATTTGATATACATACTTGTATATCAAATATTAATTTGCTGTATAATAGCCTAATAAAAATGTGTTATTAAACACATGTGGCCGGTTCAAAGCAGTGGAGGCCTATAAAGTATGATCTGCTCTTTGAAGCATTTCTTCTACTTTAACCGTCCACAAAACATTCTGCACTGAGTTTTGGTTTTAATTGTAAAAGGACAGAGAGGAGTGAACACTAACCGAGACATGCAACATCGTCATACAATATGTACAAAATAGGCTGTGAAGCCTGATTTATAAGTAGTTGCGTGCCAGTGTTGCATTCATTTGCGACACTGGCGCACAACTAAATATAAATCAGGCTTAAAGTGCAGTAAAATTGTGACTGTACAGATATGGGAATGAAAGAGAGTCCTTACGGATGGAATCTTATATGAAAATCTAGTTGAGTGCCATTCTTTATTCTCACCCACATCATCTTTAGGGCTGACCATGTGTTGCCGTTTATAAAATATGATTTAGCCAGTATTTCTCTCTCCTGGTGCCATTGCTGTGCTGTGACTTGTGTGAAGTGAGGGGCGTTCTTATCATACATCATCATACATCATCGTATTCTGGCCAATCACAATTTGCGTCCTCACTTTTCCATCTTCACTTTTGTCTTCAATGTTTGTGTTTACACTAGCGCCCTTCAACAATGAAGGTGAGATGAGAATGATATGGCGTCGGTGGTGCGTTGCTGATTATTTAACCCAAACAATCATTAAAGCTCCATAGACTTGGCTGGTATATGACGTAAATTCGGAAAGCCATGCATTGGAGAGGCTAGCGCCCCTCAAAATAGTCACACTCCTGTGAAGTGAGGTGCGCTTTTACTTATCATCATACATCATCACATTCCGTGCTCAGCCAATCAAATCATCACAAATGTGGTACAGACAGACACAAAACTGGACATAGGCCTCAAAGATTAAATGTTTTCAAAATTTGACTTGAGTAAAAGATAAAAGTATCGGCATCAAAATATTCTTACAGTACCGAACATAAACGTGTTAATTATGCAGAATGGCCCATTTCACAATCATATTATTATTGTATTGTAAGTAATGTATTTGTTCATTATAGGTTATAGGTTATGTGCTGCTGGGTAGCTTAATCTATAATAATGCATCAAAATGTATTTTGTTTTGCATTAATAATAATCTAAATATGCAAAGTAACTGTCAAATGATTGTTGTGGTGTAGTTCAATGTTAGCCTCTGAGATGTGGTGTAGCAGAATTAAAGGGAAATATTAAAGGGAAGTTAACATTCCTCAAAGTACAGGCACTTGAGTAAATGCACATAGGCCTACTTTCTTTCCAGCACGGCTCTCTCTGTGCCCTCTAACCCCCACCAATTCCTTCCATTTTCCCTCTCTCCCTTTCTCCTCCGTCTCTCTCCTCCCCGCTCTGCCCCGGCTCCCTTCCTCCAGCTGTGTGCTGTTTGATGTCCCCGTGCGCCGTCTCAGCCAGCTGCCTCCGAGAGCCATGATGAGGGGTTGTGTGCACCCCGAAGACACCTGGAGCGGTCCACAACGAGCAGTTTACTTCCCTAACAACCAGGTCCTTCCCTAACGACCATGAGAAACACAGCAGAAGCTCACAGGTCAATCAATCACTGTTGAGATCCTTCTGGAGCCCCCGCTGTCCTGTCTATGTTTGCACTATGTTTCAAACATCCCAGTGGGATGTCAGCAGTGCATGTAACGTTTTCTTTTTTTGTTTTGAAACTTGACAACTTTTGTTTTTAGATTTAGATTGACTAAATTATGAATTTTTGCTAAACATAGCCTACACCAGTGAAGTGACCTTGCACTTTGCTGGGCGAGTGCTGGCGCTTTGGCATGGGGGGTCAGATCAACATGGAATGAATTCTGTAATGGGCATAAGGAGCATGTCTTGAGTGTACAGGATTTGATGAGGAATGTCAGAACAGGTCAGCTCCATATATGGAGATCTAAGGGTGGTAGCGGGGACATTCTCTTGAGTGTACAGGGTTTGATGAGGGCCCAGGTAGGGCCGGGCCTTAATTTTCGGGCCTGTTGAAAACTCTACTAGTTTTCGCCAGCTGCCCGGGCGCGACTGCACTAATAACTTTGGGGCAGGCCCGTCTAGAGTTTGAATGGACAGGTATCAGTCAAAAGGGAGACATCGAATAGGAAGGATGGATGGGGAAAGATCAACATATGGAATGTCAGAACAGGTCTAGAGATGTCCCGAATCTCCCAATACTGTATCGGTATCGGGAAGAGTATCGGCCCTTATTTGTCATATCGGATGATATCGGTATCGGTGAATATGCCATTCTACCCACAGATCCGACACAGGGGTAAGGGGTCGACACTATGGCAGGTAAATAAAATGTTGGGACATGTGCAGTTTGCTAAGGAGTTGGCCAAACTGCTCGTCACCATTTCGGCCGTGAAGTCCTCCCACAATGGAGAGGGGCCAGACTTAATCTGCCTTAATCTGCCTGGGGCAATATGCATTGCAAAGGCAGATGAAAGCTGGCTACGCGAGGCTAACTTCTCCACCACTGTCAATCACTGAGATTCTTCTGGATCCCCCTGTGGCCCTGTCTATGGTTCAGACAGCTCATCTGCACTATTTTTCAAATATCCTGTGGGAACTCCAAGGGATATGTCAGTGCATTGTCAGGCTGATCTGTGGTTCTGCACCTCTGTTAAATCCAGACATCTAGATAGGCATATTTAATTTAATTTCAGTTTTATTTGAGTGTTTATGTGAGAGTTGGAACTCTATCCTTTAAGGGGTGGGGGTGGGGGGGGGGACATGCACCACAGATCTTGGACGCTAAACCAGGGCAATGCACAATTACGCAACTAGGCCTACAGTACGGTGCACTGTAGTTCACTAACTGGTCGAGCCAAAACAGAAATCTGATATATTGAGGGTATTAATTTTCATTGTGTTTAGAGGTGACAGCGTCACAGCAACCAAAGGTAAGAGAAATAAAAGTAAAAGAAGACATGCCGGTAGCCTAATCTACGGGATAAATTGGTTAGGTCAAACATAAAACGCTTGTGGTCTCCGAGGCTCTAGGGCAAACATAACGCCAAATCCCAAATAGACCCAATTGTTGTGGCTCCCCTTTAACAAGGAAATTACCCTTTTGGCAAACTGTGCCCAGAGTCCCAGACTCAGTGATTACATGGTCAGATGATTGACACGTAGTAGACACTAGGGATCTGACAGACCTGCTAAAGTCCGTCCGTCACCTCTCACCTTTCACTAATTACAGACTTGGAGCTTTGTGTAGGTACACATGCATGCCACAACACACACACACACACACACACACACACACAAACGCACGCACGTGTGCACGCACACACACACACACACACACACACACACACACACACACACACACACACACACACAATGTTTGATTACATCGTAGAAGACTTGGTTAATGTCAGTGATGATGATAATCTAATCTAGACTAGAGTTAGTCCTAGCAGAGAGTACCACAATTGTCCAGCAGGGGGAGAACTCACACGCTGCAAACCCGGAAACAGGAAGACGTAGACCAGAAGTCGGATTTTGACCCCTCTATCACACGGAACTATGTTTTTTGTGTCCATATCACTACACCCAAAAATAGTGTTAGAGGGATCAACGTTGAACAAAAGGTGCACTAATATTTTAGAAATAGCCTAGGTCAACAATACAAATTAGTTTTGTGAATAAATTTACTTTTACTGCGTGGCCCCAGTGCCCCCCACAAAATGACCAGAACTACTTAATATTCACCAAAACTAGAGCAGAAGTCCCACCACGGGACTCGGGCAATCAATTAATACAGTTGCAACCACTATATTATTGGGAAGTATTTCATACAATTTAAGTTAATTCTGAACTATCCCTTTAAACCCAATTAATCTACACTTTCTACAGAAATGGTGAATCATGTTAACCTGTATGATATAAATGTTACAACATTAAAAACTTCTAGGAGAGAGAGCAGCAGCAATAAAATAATGAAAAATATCATTGTTAAGTGCTAATGCAGCTCTTCATACAGCTCCAAAAAGGACTGCATGATTCATGCTTGATTAATGAGTATATGTTAGGTTTTTATTTAAATTTAATATTTAAAAAGAAATCACAGAATTCAATGTTTTATCGTCATGATTCTGTAGGTCCTGGATGGGTCCTGGATGGCTTGATTCTAGGCTTAATAATTTATATAATTATTTGTAGAAATCTCTATGGGAAAAATCAATGGGGTCTGGAATGATGGAACTGGAAAATGGCTAGGTGGCTCAGCCTTCATCCAATCAGGATAGAGAGGGGCCTTCCGCCAATCATGATCGACCTTGGTGTGTGTGCTGTTGGCCTGTCGCGTGTCCCCCCACTATAGTGCGTGCATGTGCACATCTTGTTACCGGGGCGGACCGGGAGATTTTCCAAATCACTGAATGCTCCTTTAAAGGAGATGTTGGGAGATTAATATGGTACCATTTCTGTCATAACCTTGCCTACCACTTGCTACCAGTGACATCGATGGAGAATCCAAGCTAAACTGAAGACTTTATATTTTTTGAAAGTTAGAAGATGTTTGGCAGACTTCTATGTAGTTTTCATCGACTATGTTCGACTACCTTTTTTCACTGACGACAACATTGTCTGTCCTGATGAAGGTCTAATCGACCCAAACGTCGACCTAATGAAGAGCAACATTTTGTGTCTGACAGAGTGCGGGACCTTTTTGTTGTATGCTCTATTGCCCTACACACCTGTCACTAGCCTTCTGAGGTGTGCATCGGCCTTTTGCTAAAAATGTGATCTACCTGAACAGCCCTTGTAATCTACTGGTAGATCACAATCTACCTTTTAGGCACCACTGTTGTAGAGCATCTTAGTTATTTTAAGATGAAAAGAGCATTTGAAGTGGTCAAACTATCAATAGAATACATGTTCAGAAGCTTTCACCTTCCATAACACAGTAATGGTTTCAGAAATGACAAAAAAGCTAAGTTTAAAGCCTCACTCTGTGATTTCTTAACTATAGAGCGTCGCAGTCCCGACCCCTGTCATGACGACGACAGGCCCAGGAAATAATTCCCCATGCATTTTCCACACAATTTACACAATTCAAAAAGTATTTATTTAAAGATTTGTAAGCCTCAAACAAAGCCAACTCGGATCGTGACAAATCATTACAACAAACACAATATTTCGGGTCAAACTAATAATTACAAAGAAGACATGTGCGGACATCCCTTCCTTTTCATTGTACGTATATTTTTGTCCAGCACCTGTAGAATTTCTGGAGATGTGTGTGTTTCCTTCTGTATCCTATCTCTAAGCTTTTCTATCAACCACACCTGGTTTCATTATTCTCATGCACCCTAGAGTCCCTATATTTTGTTGCTGAATATTTAGCAAAAATAGCATCTAAAATCTCACAGCATGATGCGTTGCGATTGTAGATTTCCGGCAAGGGGTTTCGGTGAAGAAGAAAAAAATCGGGCATGTCATTACAGGCTAAACTTAACAAAATATTAGTGAATAAAGCATCAATGTGTTTTGTCATTTATAGCCATCTGATGACCTTTACGACCAAAATTCTCTACCAGATCCAGACGTCATGACTGACCAGGTAAGCCTTTCTATCAACCACACCTTCATTATTCTCATGCAGTCCCTATTTTTAGTTTTTGTGTATTTGGTAAAAATAGCAGATCTAAAATCTCACAGCGTGATGCGTTGCAAGGCTATTTCTGGCAAAGGGTTTCGGTGAAAGAAAAAATCGGGCATGTCATTACAGGCTAAACAAAAATAGTGTAAATGGCAAATCTACAAGGTCTGATGTGAAGCATTGTGAGCTTGTAGATCTGATATTTTCACTAATTCTTGTATGGCACTGTTGTGCCCTTGTGGCCTATGTTATGTGGGAAAACTATAGGGTAATCAAAACTAGGTTCTCAAAAGTCAGAACATAAAAGTTCCATTCGGAATAATGATGACATTTTAATGCTGTGGGTCATGCAAGACATGCAGTCAGCACTTTGAGGTTCCAGGGGATTGAAGTTGTAAACCCCCTAGAAATTACTCCAAGGAGGCCTATTGGATTCACACACTCCAGACAGAGCATCCTAAAGGTCTTAATGAGGAGCTTTTATTGGGCTGCTTCCTTTAGAGTTTAGCCTCAGTCAGTCATATTGGCTTATACAATTGGGCATTCCAAATTCCATTATTATATGGTTTAGGAGTTCTACAAACAGATATGAGTGGTCTGTATTCCAATGGTCTCTCTTCTTTAATTTATATTTAATGTTTTCTATATTTATTGTCTTTATGCATTTCTAATGAGTTTAAAAAGCATAGACTCAAGGTGTGAGTTTAGCATTGTCTGTTTTGTCTATTAACTTCCCAGGCACTTTAGGGGCCGGCCCCATATTTAGTATGATAGCTCATTGTGATGTATTCATATTTTACTATACCTACTTATGCTCACATGATTGTTTATCCTGTCTTGGTACCATAATTAGTCTTTGATACTGTGTAAGAGGATAACAGGTGACACCTGTCTTTAATTGTTGTTGATTGTATCTCACATATATAAAGACCTCACTTTATATGTTATCTTGTCATAACGCTGACGAAAGCCACACAGGCCGAAACGCGTTCGTTATCAACGTCAGAGGTAAATAAATTAATATTAAAAGGACATACAATGAGTGCTCGCATTTTCTTCATTTCAGCTTTGTGTAGGTAGCCTACACGAATGCATGCCACAACACACACACACACAAACACACACACACACACAATTTTTGATTACATCGTATGTAGAAGACTTGGTTATATGTGTAGAATAAAGTCAAATTTTTACTTCCATAAGTGATGATGATAATCTAATTTTACAGTCTACACTAAATAGTCCTAGCAGAGAGTACCACAATTGTCCAGCAGGGGGAGAACTCACACGCTGCAAACCCGGAAACAAGAAGACATAGGCGCAGAACTAGAAGTAGATAGATGTGGGAAATTCAAAAACTGGCTTCCGTTCAACAACAAAACATCTGCTGTGGTTCTGATCGGCTTCATGTTTCTACTGTCTACTTTCATACGTTTAAAGGTAAGCTGGAAAAATACAACCTTTGCATCAAATGTAGAGATACGGTAGCCATCCATCCTCTGATGAAGACGATCATTATAAATATCACTGGATGAAAGACGTATGATTATGATTATAGTCTTGATACAAGGCTAGCTGTTATCCATTCCATGCAACTCACTGTTGTTGGTTTGACTGGCTAATTTGACAAGCTAGCTTCATATCTCGCTGACGTGGATTATTATAATAACAATAGCTCTGATCCATAGCTCTAATGCAACGTATTATAGCTATGGACCAGAGCTATAATAACAATAGACAATTTACAAGCAATTTATTTATTATGTATTATGCTCGTAAAACCGGGCACGCGAGTGGGCACCTAAACTTTGTGGTCGACTCAATGTTCAAACGTAAATTAAGGAATTTGGAAAATGGCAAAATGCGGCAATAGCTGTGTGATTTAAACTGTATGTAACTTTAGCTTGCAGATGATCTGTTACTGGTGATATGTTTGTGTAGGCTAGGCTAAAAATTAAAAATAAATGTTAGAACATAGATTGGATACATGTAAGAGACAGTAAGAGCTTTGCCTGACGGCAAGCCTGTGTGTGTGTGTGTGTGTGTGTGTGTGTGAGAGAGAGACGCAACTTGGCCTGTTGTAGCGCCACCATGAGGCTGATTTGAAAACTGTCAAGTAGCATTTCTTCCTCAGCCTAGTGGGAACTGGGAATATATCCGTGGATATGCACGGCTTGGGATACACTGTCGACATGTCTTCCTTCTCACAATGCATTTCTTTCATTTGGATTCCAAGGGATTCGATTTCCCAAAAGTTGCGTAACTGATCTGACAGTGCCTGTTCCTCTCCGACGCTGATGTGCATCACTTCAATGTCCACAACTTCAGTTATGATATTTAGCGTGGTGACTTCTGCACCAGCCATCCAAATACAGTGACAGAAAGTAATTTGTTTTGGTGTCAGGGTGACACTCACAATTAATTATTCCATAATCATAATTGTTTCCATGTTGAAAAATGTTCATACATTAAAAAACATAAACGAAATAGCGTTGTAAGCTTAAAATGTATATGCCAGTAATGTCTTGGTATATTTCAGTTATTTGTCATATCGGCCATGTCACATGTACACTTTTATTGTAAAGGCAAACAGAAATGTAATTTCAATTCATAATATTCCAATTTCCAATGCCAAAAACACATTGTTAAATCTAAAATCGTTAATCGCAATTATTTGTGTGACAATTAATCAACACAAATGTGTAATCGTGACAGGCCTAGAGATCAGTGGCGGTGTTTGTACAGAGACAGAGAGGATGCCTGTTGAAAGGACAGAAGAATGTGGGGCCGAGGAGCTGTACAAATACTATGAGGTCTACGACACTATTGGCTCAGGTAATGTGCTTCTCGGATGCCTCTTTTTTTTTCCTTTGTTTTTTTTTAGCTATAGAAGAACTGCATTTACGTTTTGAGAGTCCGAAATTGTCACTGTGGCGCAGTGCTGTACTGCTGTAGTTTTCTGAATGCCTCGCCCCTCATCTTTCTCAGGAGGCTTTGCTAAAGTGAAGCTTGGACGGCACATCCTGACAGGAGAGAAGGTTGCCATCAAAATCATGGATAAGAAAGATCTAGGGGTGAGCTAGCTAGGTCTGCAACTACTGTATTCATCATCATTATCTTTTTGTTGTTATCTCAACCGTCTGGGCACCTAGGCTGCTGAGCCAGCCTGACGGCGTGCCGCGGGTTCGACTCCCGATCCCGACGGCCTTTGCCGTGTGTCTTCCCCCCCCCCCCCCCCCCCCCCCCATCTCTCTCCCCATTTCCTGTCGGATTACTTTTAACCTATCAATAAAGGCAGAAAAAGCCAAAAAAAGATCTTAAAAAAACAACAAATAAAACATCAATTTGTTATATATATCAATAAATCCATTAACCACCTAAGCGTTATTGTATAGTTCTTCACACAACAGTGTGTCGTGCAAAAACAGTGAACATAGCCTACTGGTTAGCTAGAAGTTCACAACAAGTCAAGTTCTCAACGCAGTGCATTTGAACTTGTAGATTGTTTTCACACAACTGTTTTCACGTATATTGTCATTGTCATGCCTAAAATAATTAGGGATAGATTATTATTATTTGATTAAATTAGTTATTATTCTTTGCTTAAAATAAATTCCCAACCTAATAATTATATGATATAACAACCCTGCCCCAGGACGATCTGCCTCGTGTGAAGGTAGAGATCGAAGCCATGAAGCACCTGAGCCATCAACATGTCTGCCGTCTGTACCACGTCATTGAAACCACCAAGAAATTCTACATGGTGCTGGAGGTACACTTCTTAATTGGCTCATCACTGGTGGTTTGTGTGGTGGGCATTATTATCTGCATACAATCAACTTGCAGAATAATACATATACAGTAATGCACTTTGTCATTTGCTTCTGTCCATCCATCAGTACTGTCCAGGGGGCGAGTTATTTGACTACATAATTGCAAAAGACCGTCTGTCGGAGGAGGAAACCAGGGTGTTCTTCAGACAGATTGTCTCTGCACTGGCCTACATTCACAGTCAGGGCTACGCACACAGGGACCTCAAACCGGTAAACGCCACCACCACTGTGTGTGCCTGTGCATGCATGTACCGGCATAATGTGCATATTATGCATGTTACATGTAATGTTTTTGATGTTTTATGTTAAAAGAGGAAAGATATGGAGCCATTATTACATGCTTTTATGTGTATGTTGCCTAGTATGTTCTAATGACGTTTCTCTTTCTATTGGGCCTTCAGGAGAACCTGCTGATAGACGAGAACCACAACCTCAAACTTATAGATTTTGGGCTGTGTGCTAAACCTAAGGTACAGATACTGTCTATATATTATACATAGCTTTGTTGAATACTCTGATAACAGAAAAATGTTATCAATATTTTGTGGCAAATTGATTTTTCATTCCGTCCACAAGTAGCCATGTAATAAGTTTATTGAAGGCCTGTTCATACTCTGTTTTAGGTGAGGTCAGTACAAAGTAAAACGGGGAGATGTGTTGGGGGTGAGCTGTGTGTCACCTAAGTTATCACTGCGGCGTGACATCATGTTGTAGTTTTCAGTGGTCACCTTATCACCTAAAAGAAGAATGAAGTATGAATAGGCCTTGAGGCAGACGTTTATTATTGGAAAATAATAAACCCATCACCCTGTCTTATTTTCGAATTATGACCGTTCTCAGTCGCCACGACTGATTTCAGTAATTTGGATTCCATAGAAGTAGCATGTCTGTCCTGCACCAAAAATAGGCTATATCTACAAGCTTACAACACGTCGCAGCGTGACGTGTTGTAAGCTTGTAGATATAGGGCTCCATTTTCGTCACCGCTAAACCCCTTATCCCTAAACTTCTTTGCCTTTTTTTTAACTATTTTGAAAAACATTTTTCCAATCTACATTGACATGTTGAGAGCGTGTAGACTGTCACTCAAGTGACTACTGGCCAATCAAATCACGTCTTCTGTTTATTGCCAAATAGCAAGTGTCGCTGGGAAAGAAGGAGTCGGACCTCTGATTGGCCTACCGAACGTCCCCTTCCGTTCTTCCCCCTTTCTTCCGCTATGCTTGGCAAGGAATCTCTGGAAAGATTGCCAATATATCCTTCCGTTGAGATACAGACGCCCCAGAGCCGGAACAGGCGTCTATACGTTTATATGTCGTCTATGGAAGTGACCATGTGACTATCTCTATTGTAGGGAGGTATGGGTTATGAGTTGATGACGTGTTGTGGGAGCCCTGCCTATGCTGCTCCTGAGCTCATCCAGGGAAAAGCATACATTGGCTCAGAGGTAAGAAAGCGAGCTATCAGTGCACGACTATATATGTAGTACATTTACTCTATTACTGTATTAAGTTAAAAAATATTTTTTTTTACTTCAGTATTTCCAATTTTCAATACTTTTACTTCTACCCCACTATATCTCGGAGGCAAATATTGTACTTTATTGGCCATTTATCGTGACGCATTGTGAGCTTGTAGATCTGCTACTTTCAAGCCAGATCTATATAAGATTTGTATACATTTTGAACTTGTGAAATGGGGCATTCTGCATAATGAGTGCTTTTACTTTAGGTACTTTGGTATACTAAGTATATTTTGATGACAACATTTTTGTACTTTTAGTAAAGTAAAATTTCATTGCTGGACTTTTACTTGTAACATAACTGTTTGTTTCTACTTTGCAGTATTGATACCCACCCTATCTATATATATATTAGGGACTTTGTCTTGCATTCATAAAATACAGAGGGAATTGATTGATTCAGAACTGTGGACTACAAATATATAATAGAATGTAAGGGGATGCGAGTAGCTGAGTACGACTCAAGGGTTTCCTAATTACCTTTTTATTTAATTGGGCACGGACAGCATATTGGCGTGTTTCGAAAGACAGCCTCGTATGCTGCCCTTGGCTCATTAAATAAATAAATGAAGGATGCCAATCTAAAGGATATTTCTGTGACTGCTGTTGATTCTACGAAAAATAGTCTCACATTTATTTATTTGGTTTAATTTGTAGATGGTGATTTTCTTTTACAATTTTGGATTTTTGGACTATATCCATTAATGTTTTAACTCTCAGGCAGACTTGATACACTTAACATTTAGATGGGCTTTAACTGAAATTGCATATCGTTGCTGTCGGGAAGAAACCACCAAACTCCAAAGTGTCCATTTTTCAGGAAATTAAAAATATAAATTTTTAAGGAAATTAAGAAAACCTTTTTTTACGATGCAATACTGCCTCGTCAAAGCTGGTGTCGTGACTTGATATTGTCAATTACTTGCATGAGAAGGTGGAGTTAGCAGTTTGAGGGTCCAATGGAGTTAAGAGGTTTTGTTCAATGCGTTTTTTTACTACTTTCCACTGGTTCAATATTTTCGAAACAACACATAAAGGTGTTCAATAGCATTGTTTTGTGGGAATAAAAACAAAAACCTCAAAAAATGGAATTATGAGGTTTCCTCCCGACAGCAACGATATATATCTTCAAACTAACCTGAAAGTATCTAAACAATCCATCGCAACCCACATTCACTTTTTCTTCACTCTTATATTCTGCATAAATATAAGGATTTAGATTTAGCTATGGATTTAATAAACAAAAGGGAAAATTAATCGTATGCTTTCCTTCCACCACATACACCACACAATCTGCATAAAGCCCTCCACACACCGTCTGCGAACGCCGCACGTCAAAACAGCCGCCTCCGTTATTTTCAATTAACCTACCCCACACCGGTGGCGTCCGACACGCGTTCATGCCTCGCCTGACGCTCCGATACTGTTCTATTTTCCAGGCGTTGCCGCGTGGCAACGCTTGTGCCGCGTCGCTGCGCACCCGGTGTGTGTTGGGCGTAACACAGTTGGTTCAGGGCATACACTGTCAGAGTAGAGGCATTATGTAGTGTTGTCACATTTGACTGACATGAGTGTGATGTGTCAACTATAGGCTGACGTGTGGAGTATGGGAGTGCTGCTGTATGCGCTGCTCTGTGGATTCCTACCCTTTGATGACGACAACTGTATGCTTCTCTACAGAAAGATTACGGTTAGTGCAGTGCTGAGTGTGCAATGCATTATATGTTCCCCTGCATATGTGAGTCTCAGGAAGTCAGTCTTGTAATGTTTAAGTAGGCCCCTATGGAAATCACGAAATTAAAACATAAAAATGTTTTTCACTTAAATTTTCCATTAGTCCTTGATGATTGTGGCTTTAGAAATAATTCAATCTTGTTGCATTATTTGTTTTTAAATCTAAAAAAATAATTAAAAAAAAGCAGCAGGCAAGCCTTGGTGTGTCTATGCACATGCCTGTGTTGTGTGTGTGCCTAAAGTGTGAGACGTACGGACATAGTGTTGTACTTTGTCCTTTTCAGAGAGGTAAATTCGACAACCCCCACTGGCTTTCTCCAGGTAGCGTGCTGCTCCTCAACCAGATGCTGCAGGTATGGAGATGACCTTCCCTCTTCAGCTCACTGTCCTGTTTAGTTTGTATCCATGGATTAAAGTTCTGTTTAGAGCCTGGCCCACCCATGTATCCATGGATTAAAGTTCTGTTTAGAGCCTGGCCCACCCATGTATCCATGGATTAAAGTTTTGTCCTGTTTAGAGCCTTGCTCACCCATGTATCCATGGATTAAAGTTCTGTTTAGAGCCTGGCCCACCCATGTATCCATGGATTAAAGTTCTGTTTAGAGCCTGGCCCACCCATGTATCCATGGATTAAAGTTCTGTTTAGAGCCTGGCCCACCCATGTATCCACGGATTAAAGTTCTCAGTCACCACGACTGATTTCAGTCATTTGGATTCCATAGAAGCCAGCATATATTATTTTAAATGCTAGTTGTTAAACTAGCAATAGGATACATGTTCAGAAGCATCTTCCATAAACACACATGGTGTCAGAAATGCCATAAAAGCAAAGGTTAAAGCCTCAAACTGTGATTTCTTCAACCGGTTGGCTCTACTGTATGTAAGAACAGCAGGAACATCATTAAACTTTCCGTCATGAGATTTTATTTCGCTTTATTCCATGTGTATTGCTTCGGACCATTTATTTACTACATCAGTATTGGCGATTATGCAGCCGATATGTTCCATGTTTAATTTTATACCACTTTAATCCTAATGTCCCTATTATGGGCATGTCATTATCCTCAGGTGTGCATATTGAACAGTAGTTTGTGTGTGTGTCCTGTAGGTGGAGCCCAAGCGTCGTCTAACTGTCAGACAGCTGTTGGACCATCCCTGGGTTGTGCTAGACTACAACTCCCCTGTGCCATGGCACAGCAAAAAGCCGGTATGCTACAGTGTAGTAGTAACAACACTACACGAGTCACGACACTACACGCACATGTAAACGTAACTAATATTACCAAAAATCCGGTATACTACACAACACAATATCACATGCATTTAAACATAACCAATTATGTTCAACTATTCCATCTCTTAAAATGGGTCCATGCATATTTTCACTCTTTTTTTTTCCTTTTTTTTTTTTCTCTCTCTTTTTTTTATAAGACCTGAGGTTGATTCTACAAAATGCCTCTAAATCAGTAGTGTTGTTTAGTAGGTAGATTTTTCAAAAATAGCAGATGTACAAGCTCGCATCCCGGCACAAAGTTGGAAGATCTGCTGTTTTTGAATAGCCATAAAAACGTTGTATGACACAGACGCTTGCCCCGTTAAGTGGTTGCCTTACATTGAATTTAGACAGCAGTGACAGAATCCACCATGCCAAGGCATCTCTGGTGGTCTGTGACTATTTGTAGGACTGTTAGGTTCATGAGCAGTGTTTTGTCTGTTGTGTAGATGGGCTATATAGATGAGGACTGCATCACTGAGATGGCGGTCAACATGAAACGCTCCAGACAGAGCACCACCCAGCTGGTCAATGAGGTTGGTTTGAGTTGTCCATGTTCCCTTATTATATGATGAGCTTGTATACAGTAACTAGAGAATAATAATAATTACATTTCTCTTATATAGCATTTTCTATGCATGCTTATTGTGTTGGGTTAGGGCAGTATATCAATATAATGTTGAGACTATAACAGCTTGGACTTTGGTCATCATGATATCATGATTTGGCTTAACGTTGTGTTTCTATCATTTTTAAAGGCTGCGTTACAGGTTGTTATAGCTGTCCTGACTCGCCTTTTCAAACATAGTCATTCCTGATTATTAATCAAATCCCATTGTGTAAATATTTTGTGAACAACATGGTACAAAATATTGATAATCATGGCCTTTAAAACATATTGTGGTATTTGATTTGGTCCATGTTGCTCCTCACTAATTGTTTGTCTAGTGTTCTACAGTATATGCTCTGCTTCGGTGCGTGTTGTATTTTGTGCACAGTGGCGTTACGACCAGACGACGGCCACCTACCTACTGCTGCTGTCTAAGAAGCAGAGAGGCAAGCCTGTTCGCCTGCGTGCCGAGCCGCCTGCCTGTGACGCCCCCTCTTGCTCGCCACTGCACCAGAGACCTCAGGTCAGACTGGGACCACAAACCCCACAATGCCCTGCTGCTCCGTGTCTGTCTGGCTTATCGACTTCCTCTGCAATTGGATTTCTCCTTTTGTTTCTGGTTCACTCTCTGCGTCCGTCTCAGCTCTGTGTTACTTGTTTGCGTTGGATCTCTATGCCCTCTCACCGTGGGCTTGGGTGTTGTTGTGAAACTTTCTTTTTTGGACATCGTTTCTCAAGTATCTCCCTTATAGTTGTTGTTGGGCAGAAACATTGTATATCCATATTTCAACTTTCTATGTGTTTTTTCTTCTCTTAAATGCCCTTTCTGGCTACTTCATACAACATGCTGATCTAAAAAGTCACAACATGTAGCATTTTAAAAGTGAAAGTAGTGAGTGTGTATTTAACCAATGACAAGTATTAACAAGAGCCTGTGACTGTCTTTAGAGACAGACTGTTGAAGGCGCTGTTACTACATTGGATCCATTGAAACAAGATATTTTATAATTTCATGAAAAGTAAAGATTTTGAAGAATGTTTCTGATCAACATCGACGTTGTCTTATATTCCTTGGTGTCTCAATCTCTTCTTTTTTTTTGCCCGTCCTTCCACTTCTATCCCTAAGCAGACCCTTCACTTCAGTGAGGATGAGGATGCTGTGGTTCTGGGTTCCGCCAACTTTGACTTGGACTATGACGACGACTGTCCCTGGGTTCCACACCACGCACGGCATACGCCCAAGGGAGTCCGAGGACGGCCGGACGGAGCGGTCTGTGGAGCATTCTTTATTAGACACCACCATGGCTAAAAGTGCGTAGATAGGCGAGAGAGTGTAGCTAACCGTTTGAAATGCATGGATTAAAGTTCTCAGTCACCACGATTGATTTCAGTCGTTTGGATTTCATAGAAGCCAGCGTGTCTTCTGTGAAAGCATGCGCACCAAAAATATACCGCTATTTTCGGTCATTAGTTATTTTAAGATGAAAGTCTATTTGAAGTGATCAAACTAGCAGGGTTAGGGTTAGAATACAAGTTTAGAAGCATCTTCCAGAAAGCTGAATGGTCTCAGAAATATTATGATTTCTTCAGCTGATCAGCCTAAAACATCATCATTGCATTTTCAGTCTTCAGATTTTATTTTGCTTTATTCCATGGGACCACTGCATAGATAGGCAAGGTAAAGGCGAGAGAGTGAAGCTAACCGTTTGAAATGTTTCCCTGCGTTTTCATAGATATCTCCACTGGCGGAGAAATTGCGGGGCCAAGGCCCCAGTCCACTGAGGGAAAACATCACGCCATATCGCCGCCCAGAGAGGCAGGGCCGCGACCACCAACGGGCCAAGGAGAACAAGGAGAATGTTGTAGCGCCCGAAAAAGACGTTGAGATCTTTGCACTGCCGGCTGCCCCTCGTACCCCTGCGTCCAGCAAGAAGAGCACACGGCCCACCAAGGAAGTGTTGACCACGCCCACTCCCAGTTCTCACTTCAATGGCTCTAAAGGCAACGACACACCGAGAGGTCAGAACACGCACACGCCAATCACAATTATTTTATACTTGGGATATAAAAAAATGGCAACATATTTCGTCATAGTTTTAGTCGACAAAACGCAATGCAACGCACTGAGCATGTAAATCTGATACAGTATGTTAAAAAAAAAAAAAAAAACTTTTAATGATATGAATCTTTTTTTTTACCCCAAATCTTCTCTTATGGGGGTCCCTGGCACAGTCTTTTTAGATGACGATCTGCAGTCAAATATCCTGTATGTAACATGTAGGTTGTGGGTCCTTGAAAACCACTGCACTAGACTACTGGCATGGAATGTTAGTTATGAAAGCTAATACATTTGAATCATCAGACATGACCATATCTTGTAATTGTGTAATAGTTTGTCTCAAAGCAGTAATTTAAAAACTCATTATTTTATTTGCATCAATCAACTGCCCCGCTCACACTCCTCTCCTCGCGCGCGCTCTCTCTCTCCCTTCCTCAGTCCCTTTCTCTTAGGTCTCATAACCATAAGTGCCACATCCGCATTGCACACATTTGCAAGTAAATTGTATTCTGGTAATAAACTAATTTACCACGTCTGTTTCGTCTCTGATTTAGCCGTCATTACACCGTCAAATGGGAGCACGCGCACACACAATTATCACTGTCGACTCGTTATTATCACGGAGCTCATTTTATTGCACTTATCTGCAAAATGAAGGGACCGCGGTATGAAGGGAGAATCATTAGAGCCTAATTATTTGTAAACGTGAAGGCCCTGGCCGCATGTCCAACCTCATTATTAGCTTCCACTATAAACTCTGCCATGAGCTGATGTTCTGGATTTGAACTAGTTGGTGCTTAGCCCTCTGAATCTGGACGGGTCCTGTTCTCTCCAGAGTCTCAGAGCTACAGTGCTGCCTTGTTGCTACTGACAGCACTGTCCATGCACACAGACACAAGCGAAAAGTGTGTGTGCCTGTGTGGTGGTCCCTAGGCATGTGCTGTGACAGGTGTAGCTGTCTCTTTCCTCTGCTCACTGTCCCACATGGACTGTAGTGACATGTGTTCTCTCGCCACTAAACTGTGTGTGCCCGTGTGTGCCCGTCCGTCCGTCCACGTGCACAATGTGTGCCTATTACCCCTGGCCTTGATTTCCATGCACGTGCGGAAAAGGACTCGTTGAAACATGAACGGGATGTTGTTTGCTGTGTCATGCCTGGATTCAACCTGTAAATAGTATACAGAATACGTCTGTGTGTGTCTTGCAGGTGAAGGCAGTGCCTCTAAAGATCCAAAAAGAAAGAAAGCTGCTCAGCACAAGGAGACTGGTCATCTGGAGACAATGACCTTCAGTCCTGAGAGAAGGTCCGCATCTGGGAGGGATTAAAAGAGAAAGGCAGAGTGTGTGTGTTGGGTGGGGATTGATTGAGTGGGGTGTGAACAATAAGGGGAATTGGAGCCGGAGGTGATAAGAAAAGGGAAGGCGATTCAGGATGGCACTGACAGGATAGACGGGGATATAAACAAATCGCTGGTGGCAAAAAGAAAATAACATATGCATTGAAGCCAGGTCAACGGGGGGGGTAAATGTATGTAATTTAGAGAGCATATTGTGTAGACATAGCATAGCACTCTATAGACTAGAGCATATATGTCAAACTCAAGGCCCGGGGGCCAAATCAGGCCCGTGAATGAATTTTCTTTGGCCCGCGGGATGATATTTAATTAGTATTAGAACTGGCCCTCTGGTATATTGCACGGACCACCATAATACTACAAGTCCTGCTTTGTGAGGATCATAGAACAGGAAACTGAGCTTAATAATAAATAATAATGCATTTTCAGTTTTAAATGCATTTACTTTTTTGCTATTTGCCTGGTACGTCTTCATGACCGCGGTGCCCGTGTGTTGAAACAGAGTCCGGCCCTCGACTTCTACAAATGTATTTATTTTGGCCCACCGTGTATTTGAGTTTGACATCCCTGGACTAGAGTATACTCATTGTACATATATTGTACTGTTAGACGGATGTTAGGATCTTAGCTTACTTATGATCCTTGATCACTATTTGTGATGTATTTGATGTATTCCCATGTGTTGTTCCTGCTTACTGTAAATTTCTCTGGATTAAGAGTGTCTGCCTAAATTGTGTATGAACATGAGTGGCACTTTCTTACTGTCCACTGTGGTCCCCAGGTCCCGGTCTCTGGACATGGCCGTCAGGGGAGGAGGAGACAGCGGTCAGAAGAACAAAGTGGAGAAGATGTTTGGCTCTCTAGAGAGAGGCCTGGACAAGGTCATCACGATGCTCACTCCCAACAAGAAACGAACTCTACGTGACGGCCCGCGCAAGATCAAGGTACAGTATGCGTGTTGGCACCATGCATTTAAAATGGAAATAAACTGGCTTGCATAAGGAGAAGAGACTAAAGCAGCACGGACATTTAGAGCCTTTTATTTAGGTGCTGAGTATACAAACGACTAACGTTTCGACCTTGCGGTCTTCATCGGAGTCATGAATAAACTGGCTTTCTAATGGTACAAAAGTTATTGTCAAGAAGCATTGTTAGACTAGACGAATAATCCACGCAAAGACAAAGTCACATAAGGAAATGAAGGAACCAACTTTAATAAGAGAAAACAAAAACAATGATTAGAATTGGATTAAAAAGTGCTCTGGTGGTTCAGTGGCAAAGTCCCTGCCCACCACCACGGAGGTTATGGGTTCGAATCCACTGTGGTGCATCCGGCTTTGTTGGGCATCTAGCCGTCTACGCGAAGGCAATTAGCTTGTGTTTGGGGAGGGAAGATGGGCGTGGAGGGCATGCAATCCTACAGGCTGGGGCGGCACCAGTCAGCACGAAGTAGGACGAAGGCTCTTCGTCCTTCTGGTGGGGGCTCCTCACTGGCAGGTGAGTCGGTTAGGTTACAACAGCAGTGGCAACACAGAAATGTGTGAGGTATTATTTGGCATTACGAAAAAATATTGGGGGAAAAAGGGGGAAAAAAATAATTGGCTACTCTAAATGTGTGAAGTGAGGGACGCTGTATTATATTGGCCCTAAACAAACAGTTTAAAAGTCCATAGACTTGGCTACCATATGATGTTTTTTGATGGCTTGTGCCCCTCAAAAAAATAAAAAATATATGTTTTTGTCTCCTCTGTACAGGTCCAGTACAATGTCACTTTAACCAGTCAGACCAACCCAGACCAGGTTCTAAACCAAATCCTCTCCATCCTGCCAGAGAAACACATCGACTTCACACAGAAAGGGTAAGAGAAATATTAATTTCACTTCTCTGTTCTACTTCATCATATTCTAATCTGTATGCACATTTCCTCTGAAATCCTGCCCATTCCCTCATTCTGGTGAATGAAAGTGATGCAGTTTGATACAAGGCACTTTCGTAACAATAAGATCAACCTTGAGTGTAAGATTGTGTTTACCAAAGGAAAACCCTGCTGTCTTTTACCTTATCAGCTAAATCTAAACAGTACATTTAAAGATAAATACTACAGGTACTGACAATCCATTTTGACCTACTTGGTTAGTATGTAAAGTTCTTGTAACTGATATTTCTTGGACCAAGTAGAGACAAAGGAAGAACTACTATTGGCAGTAGAAATGGAGTGGAGGAAGGTTGGCCTCAAGCTCAATGTCAAGAAAACTAAAGTTAGTGGCATTTAACATGGACAACAAAACCATTGCTACTGCCAGCAGGACGGAACTTGAGGTAGTAAAGGACTTCCTCAACAGAACAGGCGCTGAAAGTCCGGATGAGGAGAATCTGACATGGGAGATGTCCTCAAGAGGCGGCTGTTCATGGCTACAGTGGAATCAGTACTGCTGGGCCGAGGCATGGACCCTCGCAGTACAACAGGAAAAGACCCTGGATGGCTAGAAATGGTACTTGATGTAACTAACATGGGCGAACCATGTCAAAAATCTGGAACTCTACAGAGGCCTCCCGCAGACAAGCTCAGAGAGAAGGATTAGGCTAGCATGAGACTGCGAACAAACAAGCTGACACAGTGGGAGCCAAACCAACCCAAGGCACCGCTATGAGGAGAAAGAGGTGCACCACCTACATGGACACACTGTGGCGCAGGCAGTGTTCTTGTAGTCCCAAATTGGTTTTGGCTAGTCCTCACTCGCATCACATTTCAATAGCCTAGTAAAGCAACTTTAGCTAAATAGACTATACACAACACTAGCTAGCTAGTGTTGTGAATATGGGAATATGTCGATAAACCTTTTTGTACTTTCTATCAATGATTGAAGGATATTTACAATGCTGAGGCATATTCCATTTGAGCCTGTATGGCTGAGGTGTGCTTTATTGGGTCTGTATCCCCAAACTTCGCATTTTAAAATGAACCTCAGTCAGAACTCTTTCTAAAGCCCAAGCCGTCATATCCTAACATGTCCATTCTGCTTCCTCTCTCCACTGTGTCTAGGTACACCCTGAAGTGTCGCACCAGGGGGGACTTTGGCAAGGTGACGATGGCGTTTGAGCTGGAGGTGTGCCTCCTGCACAGGCCTGATGTGGTGGGCGTCCGTCGCCAGAGGCTGAAGGGAGACGCCTGGGTCTACAAGCACCTGGTGGAGGATATACTCTCTACCTGCAGTATCAAGGAAACCGATTCCTGATAAGCCTAGCATAGAAGCAACCCCATGGATTAAAGCTCTGTCGCCACGACCGATTTCAGTCATTAGGATTCCACAGAAGTGAGCATGTCTTCTATAGTGTGTCCTGCACCAAGCTTACTACACGTCGCTGTTGCGACAGTTGCGTCGCGTGTTGTTCCGTTCTTCAGCTTGTAGATAGCCACCCTATTTTCGGTTATTAGTTATTTCAGTCTTCCAGAAAACAACAGCAACATTTGTCAGTCGTGAGATTTTATTTTGCTTTAATCCATGCAACCCCCTTTTAACTTTTTTTTTACTACTGAATTTGTGCATAAAAGAAAAACTTGAATGATCTTTTTTTTTATATAAACTATACTTTTACAGTACTACAAGCCCACTTGTAGATCAGCTAAATTCCACAAATGTCCCAGTGTATGGCATGGCCCAGAATAGGGCCTCTATGGTTCGTGTGGTTATAATGGGTGTATAAAGTCTGTCCTTTTGGCTCATAGTAAAACATGGCTCATTAAATGTACCTGCATTGCGCATCTTGTCCCTGAATGTTGCATCAGTTTGCATATGCAATATTTGGCATTTTACTTCCTCGCCCATAATTATCTTTAACATACTCTGGGAGGAATAGCTGTCTCTCTCTGTACAGACTAGAGTATAACATCAGTATACCTTCCAGCTCCTTATTTCCATGTCTTGCTATTCTCCCCCTTAGGTGTTGAGCTTTATTGAATCACATTATTTAGCAGAGAGAGCATTACTAATTTACTGACATTGGGTGTTTTTATTCATGCACTGTACATATGTTTACAATTTCTGTTATGCCATTTAACATTTTTGTTTGTACGATGTGTCCGTCTATATTTTTGTTGTCTGTCTATGTACGTGTTGAAAATTAATAAACGTATTTCCTTTTAATAGACATTGATTATTATGAGTGACGGGCAGCATCTCTGAAATAAAAAATGTTGCCAGTTCTAACCGTCTTGTTTCGTAACTGAACGAGCTCAGGGGACCTCTGTTGAATGTTTAGCTGGCGAAGTTCAGTTTGGTTTGGAAGATGTGATACAGGCTGGCAGTCACGGTCAGATGGCCAATGGCGGTCGGGTGCAGAAAGACATTGAGGAGGATAACGTTTATTTTACACACAGTTTGATTGGCTCTTGATCAGCACCCGTGGCAGTGTGCTGCAGAAAGGCGTGAAATAAAAAAGCCATTCAAAAAGCCATGGTGGTGGCTACATGGGTAATGTCAAACAGCCAAAAAGTGATAAGATGTTAAATTAATTAAACCAATATTTTCATTGGCAGACCAGTCATGTGTATAGTGAGCTAGATGTATATCAGTCGTAGTAAAGGCCCTTTGGAGTCCAGACAAACAGCCAGCAACAAACTTCATCACCCACAGGGCAATTATGGGCAGAATGCCCAAGCAGCAAACTATGCCACAGCTGCAGCCTGGATGAAACAAGAATCATAGCTTTTAACTTTGCAAACAATATGACATGACAGCAATGTGCCTTTGGTCATCGGCAAAGGAAAAGAGCTGTTTTTCCTTTATTTTTTGACGATTTTGTTGGCTAGACCTCACTCTCGCAGCAACTACTTTGACTATTGGCCTAAACCTACACTACAACCTGACTGCACTGCAGTTTTACTGGGCCAGTGATTCTGAACCAGGTGTCCGTGTCCCCGTCTCTGCAGATAGGGCTGGACAAGACAGTTCAGAGTAGACAGCACATATAGAATCACCATACAGTAGATTGCTTTAATGATCCTCCGGCTGTTCATGCCTGCAGATCACTACAGTGCATGGCAGGCATCTTGGTGTGTTTTCCCTGGCGGGTGAAGTGCATGTGCTTTTTTATGTTTATTTCAGACATGATGGTCACTGGAACACATCCTTTCTGATCATTACCTACACATAATGAAGATTAATGAATGAGTGTTGTTGGTAAAATTGATCAAAGATCATTGTTATGGCAGAAAAAGCCAGCTTGTGACTGCAACGTGTTCCTCTTCGCAGATGACAATGCATGCACTGCTGGTCTCGGACAGGAACAAACTGCAGGTTGAAAAGGCCCTCAGCTCTGAACTCAGTAGAATCTGCACCTGGCTCGCTGATATCAAACTATCTTTACACCTGGGAAAAACTGAATGAATTCTCTTTGGATCAAATAGTAATCTCAGCAAGGCAGATGGCTTTTTGGTTAGAATGGGTGACAATATTATCACACAAAAAGATGAAATTACCTACCGGTACCTATACGTTCCATCCTGGAGGCAAATCTTTCCAGTGATAAAATGGCCACGAACATAATAAAAAAAGTCAACCAAAATAATCCTTTACAGAATCTCCTCACTCACTGCCTGGTCAACAAAAACACAACAACAAACCATAAACAGGAGCCCTCGTACAAGGTTTCTTCGACTATGCATGCACATTAAAACTAGACTCCAGACTTCCCAAAACAAACTGGTCAGGCTACTACTTGGCCTCACTCCCCGAACCCACCTCACCCCTGCCCACTTTGAAAGGCTGGAATGGCTTAGTACAGCATCTTGCAGCTACAATTCATGTGAAATGTAACCATTCTGCAAACTGTTAATAAAAGAATACTTCAATCAATCAAAACTATGTCTGTCTGACTGACTGATTAAATAATAATCTTTGGTTTGATCATTATTTAATTAGGCCTATTTGATGACTTCAAGCAATAATAGAATTATCTTCTTTAGACGATGTTGATTAGTTATTATAGTACATTCTGTGACATTCTTGCTGTTGGTCTCCAGTCATTAGTGCACTGCCTGCTTCTCCTTGGCATCCCAGCAGGGAAGCGGAGGGTAATGTTGGCTAAGGGGGGTTAACCTTAATGAAGGTGTGGAGTGGCATGGTAATTCAGGGTGGGGTTGAGGCCATGGGTGGAGAGTGAACCACCCTCCCTGAGCCATTCTTTCCAGCTGTGGCTATGACTCTTGCCGGAATAGAGTCGGTAGGTTAGGTGTGTGTGTGTGTGTGTGTGTGTGTGTGTGTGTGTGTGTGTGTGTGTGTGTGTGTGTGTGTGTGTGTGTGTGTGTGTGTGTGTGTGTTGGTTGGTGGTAGTGTTGGGTGGGGGGCAAGGAAGCAGCAGATGCCACCTGTCAAAAGCCTCGCCTATAAGAAAGATTCTCGATCACCTCTGTGCTTCTTCATAGTTCATCCTTCCATTTCCCCTTTTCCTTCTCCTCGCCCCACCCCCCCCCCCCCCCCCTCTCCACAGCACCACTGAAACGCCTCTCTGATGTTAATTGATTGATCAATGGTACTCTTAATTAACCAGTATAAATCAATATAAGATGTCCCTCTGGCCTAAGGCGTAAGTGATGGTACTGGTTCTGTAAAGCTGCCACATCTCAGTTGATTCAATCACTCCATAACATTTGGTAAGAATTCAAACTTAGAGGCCACTGGAGATCTGGGAAAAGACAAATCAGGTTCATGAGGATTGGTGTAGCTGTAGCCTACTATAAGATTGGGATTTTTGGAAAGCTTTCTTCTTTTCCCCTCGCACCTACACAGGGGGCACTGTTGTTCCAAAACTCCCATGTTCCATGTTCACTCCATGCTTGTTTGGAAGGAGGAAGAAACTCAGTTGGGAATTGGAGCAACAAGAAGAGTCAAGAAAGAGAGGATTGAATCAGAGCTTTACAGCACATTGCAGTGTGGAATCTGACCTCTTTACAGGAAACCTTCTACCAGCATTGGTAACAATTGTTTCATGTCATGAGAAATATATAATTCGGAATGAAGTGAAAATAGAGGACCTGATGTAAAGTAAACAAGTCTTTAGTGCTTTTCATGGTATCCTCCGCAGCAGTTTTTGTATTGACTTTCGTTTGAACTGTACCCATTCTATACTGTCTGTGAATACAAATTTCAATCAATCAAGTTAAGTGTGAGTTTCAATGTCGTTTTGAACCAGTGCTTGTTGATGAAGCTCTGGTCTTGCATCTAGCAGTCCAGTAGCCCCTTTCGGGACCCTACATAAAGCTTTTCTGAAATTTTGATGATTGATTGAGTAGGCTATAAAGCACAGTTTGAGGAAAGCACCGTTCAATACAAGTCTGCTAAGAGGATTGAAATACCCAGAAAAGCACAATGGCTTGCTTACATAGTTACATTGGTGTCCTCCATTTTCAATTAATCAGAAAATCACTGGCTTTGCTATCAAATGTTCTTTTGTTATTTTCAGGCGGTGGAGGCGGTGGAGACATGAGGCTTCTGTTGGCGAGTACACTCATTGTCCTTTTCCTGTGTAAGAAAAACGTTCTTCTTTTACACAGCACCACATTCTGGTGATGTGGATTGATTCAATTATTTGGTTCCCTCCACCATTTGCATATTTCTAGCCGCAATTTGCAACTCTAGATTTCTTTACAATCTGTTGAATCTAGAGTTGCAATACCCTCCATCCATTTCCTATTCATGATTTTCGGTTTCTGATCTGCTGGTCTTAAATGACGTTAAACTCACCAACATTGCAGCTGTAGTCCAAGCTTGAATTATCCTCTTTCAATCTGCCGAGCTTGTTTTTCATAAAAATCCCCCGTAGACATGTTATGAGTTACTTTCTGTCCAAAATATTCCAAGAGTTCACATTCCGAGCTGCCATTTTGTATTTTTGCAACGTGCCGTAAAACAAGACGTGAGGGGGAGCGCTTGTTTAATAGAATCTTACCTGCGCAGGTAAGACACCCAAAGAAGAGGCAGACGCAGTGCGACGCCCCGTCACGCACAGCCTTCTATTAAACAAGCGCTCCCCCTCACGTCTTGTTTTACGGCACGTACAAAATGGCAGCTCGGAATGTGAACTCTTGGAATATTTTGGACAGAAAGTAACTCATAACATGTCTACGGGGGATTTTTATGAAAAACAAGCTCGGCAGATTGAAAGAGGATAATTCAAGCTTGGACTACAGCTGCAATGTTGGTGAGTTTAACGTCATTTAAGACCAGCAGATCAGAAACCGAAAATCATGAATAGGAAATGGATGGAGGGTATTGCAACTCTAGATTCAACAGATTGTAAAGAAATCTAGAGTTGCAAATTGCGGCTAGCATATTTCATGCCTCACCCTTTCTTGATGCTGTTCTTTATTTTAATAATACATTTTATATGTCTGTCTCTTCAGGGCTTCGCAATGCACAGACCTCAAGTGAGACCATGCATGGAAGACCTTGTGAGGTGAGTTACACAAAGTGTATAGGCTACATGGTCAAAATTCCTTATGGATTCATGGTCACACTCTCAGGATTCTATTGTGTATGTGACTACACATTGTAATCTATCAGTTTTGGGGAATAATATCAAAATAATTGTCATGTAGAGAGAATACAAATGGACCCATGTGACATGTCATGTATTCTTTATTATTAAATTCCAGATATTATCTGGAATTTATATAGCGCTTTTCTAAGTACTCAAAGATGCATCACATTTTGGGGGCCAGCCGGGAGAACAAAGACAATGGGTAAAAGATTAGAATTAAGAGATAAAAGACTAAAAGTACCAATTTGTAAACTCGGCTATAGTCTAAACGGGTGGGTTTTCAGGGCGGCTTTGAAGGTAAATAAGTGTTTAACCATTTTCAACCTAGCATTCCTATTTTGGGCATGTCGGTGAAAACTAACAACAATCATCTTAAAATAAAGCAGATCTACAAGCTCACAGCCTGTTAGGAAATGACGCATTGTTAGTGTATAGAACTGCTATTTTCGCTATTACAAAAGTGGGTTAAAGGTGACATCCTTTATTCTCCTGTTCATATCCAGAGCTCATCTGTGAGTGAGACAGTGGTCTCTCTCCTGCTGTCTCCTTTGTCTGTCCACTCCTGGTTGTTCTCAACACTGGTCCGGCTCCTCCTCTCTGCCCCGGCCCTTCTTCTGAGCTCCCTGTATTACACCCTCCTCTTCGTCATGGCCCTGCCCTGGTGCATTTCCACACTCTGTCTCTCCCTGCTGCTGACATGCCTCCGCGTAGCCATTTTTGTGTTCCACCTGACCTTGGTGGTTGGGTTGGTGGCCATTTTGGTCCTCGTACGGCACAAAATGGTCGACAACGACGTGGCTGAGACTGTGGCCAAAGAGCGGAGGAAGGAACTCAAGAGTTGCAACTCCATGGCTGGTTTGGGGAATTTGTTTGGCCGCCGAATTGTGACACATGGCTAAGATGTTTCTTAACTTAAGTGATGCTATTATTTTGTACCGTGACTGTATGTACGTATGTATGTAAAGGTCCCATTGTGTCCCTGTAGATATTTTATTTAATAAACTTATATTGCCATAAAATCGGGCCACACCTACTTTACCCCAAAGACATGTAGGCCTGCAGTTTACTGAGCCAGTGATTCTGAATCAGGTGTCCCCCTTTCTGCACCTGGGGCTGGGTGTGGCCAAGACGGGTCAGACAACACAGATGGATAGCCTACTGTATGTACAATCACCTTAGACCGCTTTAATAATCAGGCTGTTCATGCATGCCTGCAGTGCATGGCAGGCATGTCTGTGTGTTTTCCCAGTCGGGTGAAGTGCATGTGTATTTCAGATGTGATGATGGGCACTAAAACACATCCTTTCTGATTATTAACTACTGTCCACATAATGAAGTTTAATGAATGAGCGTTGTTGGTAAAATTGGTCAAAGATCATTGTTATGGCAGAAAAAGCAATGGGGGGTGATTACTATGTCTGACTGATTCAACGATTATCTTTGGTTTGATCATTATTTGATGACTTTCAGCAATAATGGTCTTCTCTTCTATTAGACGATGCTTACTATGCCTAGTACATTCTGTGACATTAAATGTTGGTCTTCACACGGCACAAAATGGCTGACAGCGACGTGGCTGATGAGATAAAATGTGACCAAAGAGTGGAAGGAACTCAAGAATTGCAACTCAAGAGTTAGTATTCACTTTGTTAGCAGTTAAGTCAAAACAGTTAAATTAGTTTGGAATTGCACACCATGGCTAAAATATTTTTTAAGTGTTATTGCTATTTTGTACTGTGACTATGTTTAAGTAAAGATCTCATTCTGTGTCCCTGTGGATATGTTATTGAATAATTGTATACTGTACTGGAATATCTCATTCCATATGTCCCTGTGGACGTATTATTTAATAAACAATACTGTACTGCGGTTTTTACAACATACTACAGCATTCTATATAAATTGGGTTTGTGGTAGTCTTGCCACTTGTAGAAGCAAGACACAAAGCATTGATTAATGTGCCTTTGTAACCTAAATGAGGGTGAAAATGTAACGGCTAGCTATTTTCTTTTCCTTCTCCCCCTCCCCTCGCTCTCTCCCACAGTCTCTCCCTGGATCTGGCTCCCAATTATTTACGGATTGTTTTCCTCCTTTTCATCTACAGATGTTATAATTAGACATGTCTGTCATATGGAGATGAGAGGATAAGGGAGAGATGGAGAGGGATAAAGGAACATTTTCTGCATGCATTGTGTCAGTGGCAGATATGGGAGATACACCCGTGCTTATTAAGGCATGCAAACCGCATTCCTGAAAATGCCTACTAACACAAGTTAACAAACGGTAGATACTAGACAAGGCAGCGTTAAGAGTGTTAAACCAGCAGAAAAACACTTGTGAGACATTCAAAGACTTCATATACTGTAAAACCTGTGGCCTTTTTATTTCAAGCAATAGAAGACATTATTCATGAAGCTGTTTGTTAATGGAAATGTCTAATCGTGCTCTATCCAAAGCTCACAGCCTTTTACAAGTAATCGTTAAAGTTTGTGAGAGTATGTGCAAAAAGACAGCTGGGGAAAGAGAGAAAGTATAGGCTGGATCATAGAGATTTATTACATGGACGTGGCATAATTAGCATAAAGACTGGACCGGCCCACTCAAGCAGAGAATTAAAAACCTTAATTGTGCTGTCAGCCTCTCTCTCTCATTTTTCCACTGCTGACTCCTCCATTCCCCTCGCATTTCGTTTCCAACCCGCTCCTCTCATCTCTCCTTGCCTCACTCTATCTGCAGTATTTGTCTGAACTGTATTGTCAGTTCACCCCCTTTAATTGTTGATGGTACATGGAATGCAGGATGGATATTTTGAGTCTGGCGGGAATATAGAGAGATATGTCTTCAAACCATTTTGATGGTACAGTATATCTTAAAAAGAAAAGCAAAGGACTGGAGTCATTCAAGACAGGAGGTATTGGTTCACAAAAGGTGTTATTTGTCAAGGCTTATAACTTAAAAAATAGTGAATGATAACTTAAAAAATAGTGAATGATGGAGAAGTGTGCACAATGAATCAGAATAACAGTGAGACAAGGCAAATGTGCAGCTCTGAGGACTGTCTGAGGCAGTGAATGAATTGGGAAGGGGAAAGCAGAGTTTTTTTTACTCTGGACTTGTGGAGTTTCTGTTTCACAACAAGTCTGTGTATCTGCTGTCAACATTTCCTCTGCAACAGCAAGACGAGGTTAAGGCTCAGACAGAGCCCTCTCGCACTGCCTCTCCCTCAGCGCTGACAGCTCACACACACACACACACACACACACACACACACACACACACACACACACACACACACACAATGTGTGTGTCTATATATGCACTATATGGCACTCCCAACATATGCTTTTTTAAACTTTACAGTACATGCCTTTCTACCTCTTTTAACCTGTATCTTCCCTCTCTTTCCATCATGGTTTCTCTCATTTCCCCCCCTGTCTACAGTATCTCTCCCTCTTGATCCCCAGTCTCTTCCTGTGTCTTTTTACTTACTCTTACTCTCTCTCTCTTTTCGCCATTTTCCTTGGCTGTCTCTCGCCTACTCACGCTTTCTCTTTATTTTGCCCCCCCTCGTTCTTTCTCTTTCTAATTGGTCTTTGCTAGGTTAGCTCAGACAGCCCTATTCATCATAGCCCCACGCTCAGAGACAAACCCTCAGGGAGGGAGAGAGAGACAGTCAGACGGGAGGGCAAGAGGGCCTGCCGCTTGTCAGCCCACTCCTCTCCTCTTTTTCCCTCCGTTATCTTTTTTAGCCTCTCTGCTCATAGATGTCAGTTTTCTGAGGGAGGGAGGAAGGACTAAACGTAGACACACATTAGTTAGGCTATTAGCTCAACAAGTTTTCTTCCATGCCTGTCAATGGTCCAAAGCGTGCATGCATGCATGTACAGTACACACGCCACCCACACACCACAAACGCGCACACACAGACATCTGACATTAAATGTCAGATGTCTGCCTCTCACTATAGTACATGTTATACAAATTTTGTATAACATGTACTATAGTGAGAGGGTGATTGTGAGTGACGGACAGGGGGAAAAGATACTACATGGAACTACGTGTCTTGTCATTCCTGGTGCCTGGGGGCATTAATGGGTGTAACACGGCATATAAGCACTCCGCATGTCTCACTCGTGTGTGTGTGTGTGTGTGTGTGTGTGTGTGTGTGTGTGTGTGTGCGAATAGTCTTGTAAAGGCCAATGAGGAGCATGTAAAGACCCAGTCAAAATGTCACCTGTGAAAAGGTCAAACCAGATTATTGCACGTGTAGTATAGTTAGACATCTTGCTATAACTTTTCTATCTTCAGATGTAGATCTAACTATCATTTAAGTCACTTGGGTTAAGGTTTCTTAAAGTGTGAAGTAGCCTACAACAATATAATCATGTTATAGTTGGGGCGGCTGTAGCTCAGGAGCTACTGTATGTTAGTTAGTTAGTTTCATTTATTGTCCACGTGTGGAAATTTGTCTTCGGTCCCAACAACAGTAAAAAACAAACAGTTACAACAACAGCAACAACACTTACACAATTATTTTTTTTCATGGCAAAAAAGTGCAGGACAACAGTGGCAAATACATTGAAAAACAACTAATTTAGCGAGACATGGTGTCATTTAGTGCCTTAATGGCATTTGGGATGAAGGAATTTTTAGAGGGAAGTAGTTCGAACTCCCTGCAGAGTGGATGAGAGGGGTCATTTGCTATCTTGACATCTTTTTTCTGAAGTACTTCCTTGTAGATACAACTTAATTGTTTCTGTCTCTTCCCAATGATTTTTTAGGCTAGGTTCACTATTCGCTGCAGCTTGCTTCTTCCTTTTACATTAAGATTGCCATACCACATTGGTTTGCTGTCAATATATGTGCCTAAGTATTTAAAATTGTCTACTACCTCCACTATTTGTCCACTAATTGTAATGGACTGCATAGGTTCCTTTTCATAAATAACAAGTTATTTTGTTTTTGTCACATTGATCCCTAAGGAGCTTTTATAGAGCAGGTCGTCCAATAATCCGTGAGTTCGAATCCTGGCTCCTCCTGTCCACATGTTGAAGTGTCCTTGGGCAAGACACTGAACCCCACATTGCCACCATTGTGAATGTGAGAAGTGAGGACGCTGGCGTTGACTGTTTGCCGCTTCACCTCGCAATGTATGAATGCATGGACCATTCAATGCACTCTGTGCATAGAAAAGCGCTATAAAATGCAATCCATTATTATGTTCATCTGTAATTTAAAGGCAGAAATCTTGTACCTCCATATTTGTTTTGACAAATGAATGCCCTATTTTATACTTTATACTCTCACAATGCATCACGATTTACCAGTCCTCCAGTCCTTTTCAAGGGGGTATCTACATTTTTTGTAATATTCCCCATTAATGACATTGCAAAGCAGCAGGTTGAAAGTGGTTTATTGTGGGATTTATAAATATAACCAATGACAACTATTTACAAGTTATGGTTTAGTTAGTACATGTGACGATAGTAGATGTAGCATGCAGGCTATAGGGGAGCTACTGTATAATGGCTACCTCTGTCTGCAGCCCATATTGCCATGGTGATAAAGATTAAAGTGAATAATATACAACCCAATGGCGGTGTATGCCTGACCTCCGTTTCTCATTATGTCATTTTATTTTGTCAGTGTGTTCACCTTTCCTCACCTCTCCCCGTTTCCACCATTGTGCTCAAAGACCATCACGATCCGATCCCATGATAGCTTCACTCCTATCATCTCTTCAGCATCCTTCTCTCATCTCCCTTCCCCACGTAATTCCATTGCAGGCCCTCTGCGCTAATCAGCCAATGCCCAATTATACTCCTCTTACTCGGGCACGTCCTCCCTACGGGGGCTCCGCAGGGCCAAAAAGCACCGGTGCTGACTGACGTTAATTTGCATGACTTCTTGCCCTCCATAAGTATTACTGTTGTCTGTTGTCTCCTTTCGTACATTAGGCCAGGAGAGCAGGAGGATGAGGAGGAGAAGAGATGGAACGTTGTTATGTCATGTAACTGTAAAATAACTAAGTACATTTCCTCAAGTACTGTACTTAAGTACAATTTTGAGGACAAAGGGAGTCAAGCCTGAATCGGCTGGTCCAGTGCGTCACAGAGCAGGGACAACAGTTGCCTGAGCTGCACGGACATATCAAGCCTTTTATTAGGTGCTAGTACAGAAATTGACGACAAAATCGTTTATTTAGCACCTAATAAAATACTTGAAATGTCCATGGTGCTCCAGCGTCCTCTTCTTCTTCTGCAATTTTGAGGTATTTGTACTTTTAAGTCCAATTTCCAATACTTCAACTTTTACTCCACTACATCTTAGATCCAAATATTGTACTTTTTCCTCCACTACTGTACTACTCATACTGTACTGTACTATGTGTACTGTACTACTCATACTGTGCTGTACTACTCGTACTGTGCTGTACTACTCGTACTGTGCTGTACTACTCGTACTGTGCTGTACTACTCGTACTGTGCTGTACTACTCGTACTGTACTGTACTGTACTGTACTACTCATACTGTACTGTACTACGTGTACTGTACTACTCATACTGTACTGTACTACGTGTACTGTACTACTCATACTGTGCTGTACTACTCGTACTGTACTGTACTGTACTGTACTACTCATACTGTACTGTACTACGTGTACTGTACTACTCATACTGTGCTGTACTCTACTACAGCACTCTGTCAGAGTTAAATTAACACCTGTGAGGTTGACATTCTCTGACATTCTATACTGCTCTTGGTGGTAAAGTGACATTGACATTACTAAAGAGAGAATTTGTATTAACCATACTATACTCCGCTTTCTTCTTTTCAAACCAGATATAGAATTAAACTCACTCTCTAAACCTGAACGTGGGCTAACAGAGATGGTATTAAAACTGAGCCGCCAAATAGCCTGGCAGGGATGGGATTTATAATTGTCATCTTCCCTGGCAAGGCAGCTAATACCATGTCTCATCACAAGATCTGCAAGGGACGCTGTTGCAGCTTTGGACTATAGAGCAGGATAATGTGTGAGTACTTCAATACAAAGGTGATCACTGTAATCTTTATTTGATCTTATTATGTGAGGATAGTAGGCAAAGGTTCTGCATTCAGAGGAATGGGCGAAAGAACATTCTCCTGGCCTTGATAGTCCTATGACAAGGTTTTGCTCTTGGGGTTGGCTTTAGTGCTTTCAAGGAATAGCAAGGAATGGAAACAATGCACAGGCACACACGCACGCACACACACATACAGACAATGCCCAGTCATTCTGGTGTCCTGGGCATGCGCCCAAGCTGGGGGCAGCATGGCCTGTGTCTCAAGCTGGGTGTGTGCTGTTTTCTGTGTGTGTGGCGTGTTGTCGCCATGTCATGGCTTGTGTCCTATTATCACCCCCCCCCCCACCTCTCCCTTCTGGACTGGGCCACCCGCCAAGAGTGCAGCACTGGTGCGCTCCATTCACCCAGTACAGAGGGAGAGGGCAGCGTGGCTAATTCACCCCTCTAGGCCACCAGATGAGAGCTTTGTCCCTGCGATGGAGGCAGCACTACAGTAGGCTACGACGGTTAAGCCTAATTTACGCTCGGCGGCGTTGTCACACGGCGAAAATAGCAGACCTACAAGCTCACAATGCGTGGCATCTGCGACGTGTCGTGAGCTTGTGGGTCGGATGTTTTCGATGCGCGACACGGCCATGGCGACGAAGTATGAGTCTGCGCTTCAGGCTGAGACTTGTGGCCTGCGGGCGGCTCTGAAAGGTCCATAAATACATGAACTGTGAAATGTGACACTGGGTGTTAAAAAAAATGGTTCACTTGCACCAAGCAAAAGATCTGTTGTTACGCGTGAGTGCACACATGTGTTGGCATTTTGTGAATGCCTGAAGTAGGGACACAGAGCCGTTGAACTCACAAAAAAGTATTATTTTTTTATTCTGAAGAACCAATAAAATTATGGCAATTATTTACAAATAATTACTTCTTAGCTTCACATTACAGGTACATAAATTGAATAATTCACCAACAACAGTCACTCAGGTGGACGGATGGACAGGTACACATATTGTTATGAAGAGATCCAGCATCCAGCAAACTGCAATTAAATATTTCACAGTAAGATCCAACCCAGGAAATAAAATTATAATATTAACAATAGAATTATAAAAATAAGACAATAACAAATTTACCATTTATTTCCGGTTTTCTCAACAAAATTGGTCACATTTAAAAAATAAAAGAAGGAACATAAAAGAGAAATCAAGTGATATGATATCTTTGGCAAATTCGCACTGCAGTAAAATACATTCAAATATTAAGACAACACATGACACACAAAGAGAAAAACACCCATTTTGTTTGCAACTACTAGAAAATTGAATAAAAAACATACACATTTTCTTAAAGAAGCATTTCTTTCAATTCACTTTTTTTTAATCCTCCCCTCCAGAATATTGAAGGCATTTCTTATCTTCAGTCATTTTGTGTTTTTGTCTGCAAGTCTTCTCAGCATTTTCATAATGTTCTTTACAAGTACAGTATCTTTCAATAAAACAGGCATCACAGGCTTTGGTGAATGTTAGATATGTTAGACTTTTACCAAATATTCACTTTGACAAAGAGCAAGTGAGCTCATCAGTCTTTTAAAACCTAATGAATCTTTGTGTTTGTATTTATCTTTGCATACTGCATGGTTGTTGGTTGGTTGGTTGGTTTGTTGGTTTGTTTGATTTATTTATTTAAGATTTATTATTATTTTTACCAAAATGGCACAGATATAAATATCTCTTTAACACCCCAGATAAGAAGCCATGGACACAAAAAACTCCAGATTGTTACACGAAAGGCCACAGTAAGGTGAAAAATCATCATGTTATTTTTCTTTTGATTGAAATATATCTGTTTAAAAAGTACAGTAGACTTCGTAGGCTGAAGCATGTATATCTCTCCTCTTCCACTGTTGAATAATATTAAGATGTACAGAGCATTGTAACATTCCAGATCTGTCCTGTGCCTTGCTATATCAACAAGCATGAAACAGATTGTGCCGCTAATTGCTGTCAAGAATGTGACGTTGAAATCCCCTCAGGTCTTACAAAGGCAGAGTGCCCATCGTCGTGAATTCATATTGAGATACAGTCAAGTGATGTACATAGAAAAACCTCAGTGGGGGGGGGTGTGTGTGTGTGTGTGTGTGTGTGTGTGTGTGTGTGTGTGTGTGTGTGTGTGTGTGTGTGTGTGTGTGTGCGCGATGCTATTCATTTCACATTTTCTAAATGCGTGTAGGGGGGAATAGAAACCAGTAGCGTGTGTTTTTACAGAATACTGTGTACGGTAAATCAGGTTTCTTTTGAGCCATGGACCATCATTTGATGGAATTTAGCCTCTCAGACCCAATACCTAGAATATTTTGTTGGTGTTGGATAAGATTTTGTCCACAATGGCAACAGGCAAAAATAACAATTATTGTCCTGTAAATTAGATAATGCAGATGTTTAACAATAATGTAACTCTTAAGAGCGTAACATGAAATGAAATGGGCCCATAAGGGTTCATTTGCTTTAATTTTACGCTCTCAAGAGTTAAAGATCTATAAGGGTCCATTTGGTTACCAACGGTCCATCATTTAGCTGGGGACCACTGGTTGAAAACCACTGGAGTAAATGAAGGTACGGGGGGTGGCCATGTTGCCATTGAAATGACCTCTCTTCTGGCACAAAACCTTTCTCTTCACCGTTCCTACGCAGGACATTCAGACATGACTGTGAGCATTATGTTTGAATCCTAAAAAAAAGAAAAAGTAAAAAAAAGGATTAATAAGACCGCCTGAAAGACTGAAGGACTTTTTTTTGTGGAAGGTCACAGGACTGAAGCCAATGGAATAGTTTTAATATTCCTAATCCTGGTGGTGTGTTAGAGCTATTGGAGGAGATATGATTGGAGGGGGGGGGGGAGGTGCTTGGAAGACAAGTGTGTGAGATATGATGAGATTAGGGCTGAGAGGGTGTGTGTGTGGTGGGGGGGGGAGTGTAGAGAAAGAGACTGGATGAGGTTCTGATGGCACAGCAGGTTTGGGCTCCCCTGGGGAACATGGAGGCCATGAGGGGAGGGAGGGGTGGGTGTTCACCATTCCACAGAGGACAAAAGGAGATGGAGTGTGTGTGTGTGTGTGTGTGTGTGTGTGTGTGTGTGTGTGTGTGTGTGTGTGTGTGTGTGTGTGTGTGTGTGTGTGTGTGTGTGTGTGTGTGTGTGTGTGTGTGTGTGTGTGTGTGTGTGTGTGTGTGTGTGTGTGAGAAAGAGAGAGAGAGAGAGCGAGAGAGGGGTTGTGTGTATCAGAGAGAGAGAGAGAGAGAGAGGTGGAAAGGAAATGTGTGTGTCAGCGCATCTGTGTGTGTGTGTGTGTGTGTGTATATGGCCCATGCCTTTCATATTTTCTACAGTACCACCCACAATGACAGTCACCCCTCTCTGCTGTATTCAATGTCATGGCCGCCAATCAAAGTGACTCCGGGCCAATGAGAATCTGTTCTTTCCCCATGTGAACCAATTAGGTCAGAGCAGTGGCAACGCAAGCTGTGTAACAATGAGATGCATAGTTAACAAATAATCCTATTAATGTATCATTGTATTCTCTTGTTAGATTCCAAACATGAAATTGGATTTGGCCTGTTTTTGTTTTGTGCCGTACTGTAGCTTCTGGAGACAGTGGATGCAGGGAAGCACAAATGATTCACATTCACAAGGAGAATGATTTCCAATCAATATTTCTTCAAGTTGGCAGTATCTCTTCCTATTGTGTGTGTGTGTGTGTGTGTGTGTGTGTGTGTGTGTGTGTGTGTGTGTGTGTGTGTGTGTGTGTGTGTGTGTGTGTGTGTGTGTGTGTGTGTGTGTGTGTGTGTGTGTGTGTGTGTGTGTGCGAATGAGTGAATGTTTCTTTTTTATTAAAATAAAAAAGTAACAATCCTAAAGGCCGGCAACATATTACCAATACAGTCAAACAGGATGTGGTTTATAATAACAGTAAGTATAAGACACTTCAAATAAATATGCAATATAATAAATTATAGGCTTGGAATTGGTTGGTTGCTTTCTTGGCTTATTGTTCACTTTGTGCCATTGTCAGTATTGACTCCTTGTCAGGCTCTAGGGTCTAGGCTCTAGGGTCCTGCTTTTAGAGTTGTCAGTATTGACTCCTTGTCAGGCTCTAGGGTCCTGCTTTTAGAGTTGTCAGTATTGACTCCTTGTCAGGCTCTAGGGTCCTGCTTTTAGAGTTGTCAGTATTGACTCCTTGTCAGGCTCTAGGGTCCTGCTTTTAGAGTTGCGGTAATATTTGTTTAGTACAATATATAGATCCTTGTCTGAAGTCTGCAATTGGATTGGTCCATCCTGCCTGGTTATTGTACAACAGTTGTGGCGTGATAGCCTATTGTATTCCCCGATCCTGTGCAGGTGGGCTGAAATACATGTAGCAGTATACAGGGTTATATACTGTATGCTTGATATTTCATTGACGGTCAGTTGGGGTGGTGTCGGGGGGGTTATTTATATATAAAATTAAAGGCACTGTCCTCGTTTTACGCTGGTGTGGTTCAGGTTCAATAATGCCTCAGAAAGATCAAGAGAGAAAGAGAAATAACGAGGGGCTCACCCTGCTTTGCACGCTGGCGGCGCAACGCCGCGTGAACCGATTTAAGAACTTTCTTTAGAGTTGCATACACACAACTTTAAGGTCTACGAATGTAAAGGACCCCTTCTATCACTATGTCAAAACCCAGAAACAACATGGATTGAAAAACTAACAGCTTTGTTCATTATTCATAGGTATATGTTTATATAGCTATATATTTTTTTTGTCTCACGCTGCAGATTTGGTGCCTCCAACCTGTAAGCGAATAAAACTACGCAGGTAGCAGTGAAGCGCTACGGTTAGCCACACGCACTCAAAACAAACATAAGATTTGTAAACTCGCAGACAATGGCTAAACAACACCACACGCCTCATAGTCTTTTTTATTTTAAAGAAAGCTCATCACTAAAACCTAAATTCAAATAAGACGTACTTGAAATCGCTATTGACATTTTGACTTCTCTTTCGCCGATTACTGTACAAATCTTGTATGGACACGAGTGAGACAAGAAACTGCTATGTGAATACAGGTTTAGGAAGACTTCGCCCCTGGACATAACAGCAGATCTGGGATCAACGTGGGGTTTCAAAGCACTAAGCTCTCAAACGTTTCAGGGAAAACACAGCACTGATTTAAGACCAGTCCTAAGGGGGAAATCTGTCCTCCCTACTCTCTACATGAATTGGTAAGGCCTCGACCCTGGTGTCATGCATTGTCACAGCGCAGAACTGATGTAGGAGTGACATAAAAAATTAAAACAGTTTCATTTTTTCTAGAAAGAATGTTTTAAAGGACACATTTTCACTATGCTAAACAGTACAAGGACAAGTCATCAAGAAGGGAAATAACAACAAATTCATGATTTCAAATGCAAGTTAAAAAGTAAACTGTCGCCTCTAAAATGATGATTGAGTCTCTTTGTGCTTTTGTAGTTGGTCAGCCGGTCCACTGGGGGGGCCATCTTTGGGGAGTTTAAAGAGAGCGAGCAAGAGAGAGCAAGAACGAGAGGGTGCCGCTACTTCCTGACTGTTCATTAGCATATTCAGGAAGCAAATAGAAATGTCTTATTAAATGACACCTGTGTCCACTGACAGACTGACAGGCGACACTGTATAGACAGGAAATTGGGATCATAATCACGTTAATAAACAAAGGACTTAATTTCATACTGAAAGATTTAAGATTTCATAATTTCACTGCATCATCACCACCACCATCATTATCATCATCATCATCATCATCACTATTCTAGCACAAAAGTGTGACACAGATTATAAGTCATTACAGGCATCCACTCTTATTACAGAGTGCAACACAGGAAATGCTCTAAATATATTACTCTGTCTCTCCTCCAATATAAATAGCTCTTAATCAGGACTAAATCTTGGCGGGGGAGGTTGTGTGTATATAGCGCCTCCCTGTACAATAACACTCCCTGGTTGATTTGATTTTGGTCTGAGGAGAACATGTACACTATTCACTCGAGAGGGCTTAGGATCAAGGCTGTGCTTTGCTGAAAAGGGCTGCCTTTTGACCAGTGCCTTGGGATGTAACTCTGAGCTCGAGAATACACCTTCTGCGTCGCCGCACAGCTGTGACTGTAGCCTGCGCGCTGGCTGTGACTGTGCATTAGAATTGTGTAACTGAACACTCCCATTAGAAAAGCAAGGTACCCCATTTTGAATGGACAATCTCCGCAGAAAAGGGAGACGCACCGTTGTTGCTGGCCCGTCACCAGACGAGCTATGCGGCCATTCACAGCTATGAGATTCAGATTGTCTGCCATAGAACATTGATTGATTGACTATATGTATCGATAAATACTAATAGCTATTGTCGGTTCTTTTGTTTCTAGAAGATGTGCACAGATGGCAGAGGGCACAACATCTCACTGAGGTTGAGTATATGAGCGTACACGGTTAGCTTGAAAACACAGATTTTTTTAGGACATTAAAAAAAAGGCGCCTTGATTTAGTATGGGAGCATTCAAATCACTAGTATTCAGCCATCTTTGCAAGCATAAAGTCAGTCCCATGGTTGCCGTGGCCAGTCATACTCATTAACCTCATAGCACGTTATAGTAGATGGTCACATTTGGGGGCAGTGACTCAGTATAGCAGCCCAGCGGGGGGGGGGGCATCAGTTGGACTATAGCACTAAGTCGATGAAGGGAAAAGTCAAACTTCACTGACATGAAGACGTTGTAAGCAGGCTTGTGTTGGACAGTGCTGGTCCTCTCCTCCATCTCCTCTCTCCTCCTTCTTCTCATCCAGCTCTCCTCTCGGTCAGTGGCGGTCGTAGGGAGAGGCTGTTGCCGTGGCCGCAGGCCCCGCCCCCCGTGACGTTGTACTGTAGTAGTACGGCGACCCTGGGGACGACGCACACGCTGGTGTAAAGCAGTGGTTCCCACACCTTTTCACCTCAAGGACCCCCAAAGGGACACTAAGTAGCCCGCGGACCCCCCATTTGAAAAGCTATGCCAGGGACCTCCATAAGAGAAGATTTTTACGGCTCTAGCAGTGATTTCAAGGACCCCCAGTTTGTAATGTAATTAACGGTTATTAGAACACCTGGAGTGGAGTAAGTGACACATATAGAGTTAAAAGTCCCAGGACTGTATACTCTAATCAACCTCTTGCCTTGTGCAATCTAAATTATTGACGATTGTATAAATTAAATTCCATATATAATGAAAACTATTATTGCTAACTTGATCAACTGAGATCAGTTTCGTACAATATGAATTATGAACGGCAACAATTATCCTTTAGCTAATTAAATAGAAACCAGATTTTAATGGCACTTCAAGCTTCTTCTCTATCTCTGAGCACACACACACACGCACGCACGTACGGTCGTACGCACACGTACACACTCACGCATACACACACACACACACACACACACACACACACACACACAGTCTTAGTGAAGTGACAGTCTAAGCTGATATAGTGTACAGCTCTACTAGTGCTGATCCCTTGAGTCTATTCTCCCCTCAGGGAAGGGGTCAATTCAATACTGTAACTCTGCAGTCTCAATCACACACACACACACACACACACACACACACACACACACACACACACACATCTGTCTCTGTCACTTCCATCCATCAGACGTGCGGTGTGTTGACAGGCTGTCTGTCCACAGTGCAGGTAATCTCAGGAGGCTCTTTGGGGAAGTGAGGCATTAAGCTGGCCTGACAAACTATTTAGTCTCACTCAAGACTTCAGACAGCCTCTCTCCCCTCTGCCTCGCCTCGTTTCTCGTCTCTCATCTATCTCCCCTCTCCCCCCTTTTGGTCCTTTCTCTCCTCCCCTCCCATCGATCTTTAGACCTTTCAATGTCTCCTAATGTCTACCTTCTTGTCCTAACATTATGTGGCTGCTCATCCGTTTTCATACCCAAGTCCACTACTCCAGGCAAAACTTTAAGCACTCTTGATTTATTTTTTTCACCCTACTCTCGTCCATCTTTCTTCCTTCCAGCTTGCTTTTTCTTTTCTTGCCATCAGATCTTCTCCTGGCTTACCACGTTGAGGTTGATGTGAAACAAACTTAACAACTTCTTTTTAATGCCATGGAAATATGACTATGAATCTGAGATCTTCTGAGAGTTAAGAACATGTCTTCAAAATGTTATATCTTTAATGCCCCAGAGTGTTAAACTCTCTCTCTCTCTCTCTCTCTCTCTCTGTCTCTCTCTCTCTCTCTCTTTCTCTCACCTTGCATCTGTCCTGCCTGGCTGGTGAAGAGACTGGAGGAGCAGCCGATCTCCGTCCCCAGCAGTGAGCCGTAGTCCTGCTGGAACACTGGGCAGGTGGAGGAGAGAGAGAGAGAGAGAGAGGAGCACACAGCAGGTCAGCACAACTTGACCATTTCACATTTCCAACACAATGACACTGGAGGAATGAATCCGCCATTAAAATGAGAACTTTGTTAGTGACTGTCTGCTTAACATTACTGCAGAGATGTAAAGGCATTGCCTTGTCTGGTGGTAGGATTTTAGCCAAGTCAATCCTCAACTCTTCCGAACATTTAGGAACAATTATGCAGTTACAACAACAAGTATGTTTGTGTTTGGTGACCTATTGGTGAAATAGAATATGACAGCATGATCCTCTATGTCAGGGGTCGGCAACCTTTTTGACATGAAGTGCCATGTTTACATTTTCTTGACAGTCAGTGTGCCATATCAACATTACGTTTAATTATGACACCACATCGAAATGTAATATTTCCCACAGATTTTGATTGTTCATGGGCTATACAAAATGACCTTTATTTCTTCTTCTTAAAAATCAAGATGTAATAATGATATTAGACTTAACCCAACTATCTCCCAGACTCCCTCCCAGTTCCCAGTCAAAGTTAGGAATTTGAATCAATATGGAATTATGCGCAGGATATAATTTGTATATGGGACTAAACTTTTTAAACTTAATTTAAAAGAAAAAGCCTCTCTCACACTTACGGCAGTGTGCCAGTGATCACCCTCCCCTGTGCCTACCCCTGCTCTATATGTTATGAGTCTGGTTCCTCTGCTGTAGATCTGCTGTTGTGACACTGATGAGAATGCAGAGACTGTATTCCATTAATATTCTGTTTGTATCGCTCTGTTTAGTATAGGAGCCGGTACAGTATGCAATATATGAGTTTTATGATGTCCTTATTTGTCTGTGCGCTAATGGGCGCTGTTTGTTTTAACCCATTCTGGGCGGGAACCACTTTTGGTGTTTTACCCCCTCAGGCCAGGAACCCATTTTGGGGTTCTGTACAGTATTTACAGTATTGAAAAATGTTAAAACTTTGATGCTGCTATATCAATATTTGAAGTTTTTCAGAAAACTTAGGTCAGGATTTAGAGGCCTTTTTAGAATCGGCCTCAGGCCTAAATGGCAGCACTTTGGTCAGCTTCTGTTGTTTTAAATGTGGTATTTGATTTGAATACAGTAACGTACTGATACTGGACAGGTTATGAACAATTAAACCAATTGGGTCTTGTCTTGGTGTACTGGCAGCGTGCAACAGATGTTTGATGTGATCGGCCCAGTGGTGGACACACAGGCAGGCAGACAGACAGACAGACAGACAGACAGACAGACAGACAGACAGACAGACACACACGTCACGCACACAGACAAACAGACCGACCTCTACAGTGCCATGCTGTAAGAATCAGGAAATTAATCTCCAGTATATGAGAGGGTGATCGAGGGACTGAAATGACACACATTCAGTGTTGGCCTATATCCACCTACCTAACAAACTGGGATTGGGAAATCTCCATGACTCGTTGTACGTGGAATACTGAGGGTGGGAATAAGGACTTCCGGAAAAATCTCCACCTGCAAAGAAATTAACATCAAGGTTCATGATTAGAAGAATCGTGGGTTTTTGTGGAAGCTATAAGGAAAGCATGCAATGATTTCTGGGCGAACAGAAACCGGAATGAATGAATGGTGATTTTGGTGATGTGTACTGCTGCTCCTATCCTTAAAGGGATTGTGACATAAAAAAAGTTTTTGTAATTTGTAAAAAAAAAAATAACAGAACTTTTAACATTCAGTAGATTTTGATAGTGGGCTGGGGTTTTCTGGCTCAAACGAGTGCTCTGATTTTCCTGTGGAGTGTGATGTAAGAGCCAGCAAAATGAGCAAATCCCGTATATGTCACTGTTTTCACTGTTTTGCCTGTTTTCATTGCAGCTCAAAAGGCTTCACAGTCACAGAGAAAATCCCAGGCCACAGAAAATCCACTGAATGTTCAAAGTTCAGGTTGCTTGAGTGTAATTGAGATCATATAAAACCTAAAAGAAAAACGAAAAATAAAATGAAAAGAATGAAACCTTGTCATGAAACCTTTCCACCGACTGGCTATACACCGGAAAACCCTGTTCATTCATCCATTTGTAGGCCTAACGATCAAGTGTACACAAATGGAGCCATTGTGTTATACATTTGTTTTGTACACTCTCAGAGTTATACCTTAATGCTCTGGATTTTACAGTCTTGTCCTGCCATCCGGTGGATGATAGCTTAGCTTTTCTCCCTCATTTACTACTGTCCTGTCTGGGGCTTCTATACTCTGTTCTCATCCTCTCCCTTCAACCCTCTCCTCTTGGTTTTTTTTCTCTTCCTCACTGGTTCTGCCAGGTCTGCAGCCTGACCACGGTCGGCCCGTCACCCGGCACATCAAAACAACATTCTTCACCCATCTCTCCTCCTCCTCCGCCGCCCCCTGTTTCATCCCACTGTATATGTGTGCTTTCTTTCCTTTGGCTCTTTCTTTCTTTCTTTCTCCCTCTCTCTCTCTTTCTCTGCTGAACCTTTAGTCCTCCCTGGGGATTCCTCTCCCTTAGCTGACAGTCACAGACCCTGATGCCCCCCCCCCTCCTCCTCCTCCTCCTCCCTTCCCTCCCTCCGTTCCTCTCTCCCTCTCCTCGTTCTGTCGGTTCTGCCTCAGTGCTTTGCAACACCCCCTCTGAGTGTCAGCCCCCCTGCTGCAACGAGAGACGAGAGAGAGAGAGAAGAGAAGAGAGAGACCAGAAGAATAGCAGAGCAGAGTTGCTTCCTTAATGAAGGTATGATATTATATTAGACAGAATGGATAATAGAGCGGGGGGGGGGGGGGGCTTTTGAAAAGTATGAGTAAAGTTGGCAGATCGTCCTTCTTGGTCAAGTTCCAGATATTCTGGATTTGGGGGGAATTCATTCAAGATTCAAGCGCAACCTTAAAATATTCACTGAGGATGAGTACTGTAGGTGTTTGTAAAGGTTTTTTTTGTACTCCAACCTTGTGTGTGTGTGTGTGTGTGTGTTAAGCAGCATCTGTCAGGTGGGGTCGGGAGGGATGTGGTCTCTATGGCGTCCCTGGGTGCAAACATCCTCCCCTTGTCACGGCCACGGTGACGGCAGTGTGTCAGGTTGTTTAGGAGATGAGCAGGAGAGGCGGGGGGAGGTTGGGGGGAGGTTGGGGTGGGGGTCCCCCGTGTGGAGCTCAGTGTCAAGGTCGCACACACTGTCAGAAGCGCACTGGCACACTCGCATACACACACACACGTGCGCACTCACGTGTACACACGCAAACAATTGCATGCCACCATAAGTAAACAGCCTAGTTGAATCATCCTCACACAAAACTCTCTCTCACACACACACACACACACACACACACACACACACACACACACACAAACATGCTGTCAAACCTGGGGACAGGACAGGGCGAATACAAGGGGACAGGGCGACAGGGTTACCCGTCTTTAGACGAACTGTTACTACATGTCCACCGAGAGAGAGAGAGAGAGTGTGTGTGTTTGCATGTGTGTGCCTGTGCAAATGTCTGCGGTCAGACACTGACTGGGAATACACAGAGACAAGGAATTGTAAACAACATCAAAGGGACACTGTTATTTCTTTTCTTTTTTTAATGCATTTGGCCGCTGTTGTCTGTATTTCTATAGTTACCCATGCACGGTAGTTTACTGTTGTCTGTAGTTGTATAGTTCCCCATGCACGGTAGTTTACTGTTGTGTGTAGTTCTATAGTTCCCCATGCACTGTAGTTTACTGTTGTGTGTAGTTCTATAGTTACCCATGCACGGTAGTTTACTGTTGTCTGTAGTTCTATAGTTCCCCACATGCACGGTAGTTTACTAGTGTTGTGTGTAGTTCTATAGTTCCCCAATCCCCATGCACGGTAGTTTACTGTTGTCTGTAGTTCTATAGTTCCCCATGCACTGTAGTTTACTGTTGTCTGTAGTTCTATAGTTCCCCATGCACGGTAGTTTACTGTTGTCTGTAGTTCTATAGTTCCCCATGCACTGTAGTTTACTGTTGTCTGTATTTCTATAGTTACCCATGCATGGTAGTTTACTGTTGTGTGTAGTTCTATAGTTCCCCATGCACGGTAGTTTACTGTTGTCTGTAGTTCTATAGTTCCCCATGCACGGTAGTTTACTGTTGTCTGTAGTTCTATAGTTCCCCATGCACGGTAGTTTACTGTTGTGTGTAGTTCTATAGTTCCCCATGCACGGTAGTTTACTGTTGTCTGTAGTTCTATAGTTCCCCATGCACTGTAGTTTACTGTTGTCTGTAGTTCTATAGTTCCCCATGCACTGTAGTTTACTGTTGTCTGTATTTCTATAGTTACCCATGCACGGTAGTTTACTGTTGTGTGTAGTTCTATAGTTCCCCATGCACGGTAGTTTACTGTTGTCTGTAGTTCTATAGTTCCCCATGCACGGTAGTTTACTGTTGTCTGTAGTTCTATAGTTCCCCATGCACGGTAGTTTACTGTTGTCTGTAGTTCTATAGTTCCCCATGCACGGTAGTTTACTGTTGTCTGTAGTTCTATAGTTCCCCATGCACGGTAGTTTACTGTTGTCTGTAGTTCTATAGTTCCCCATGCACGGTAGTTTACTGTTGTCTGTAGTTCTATAGTTCCCCATGCACAGTAGTTTACTGTTGTCTGTAGTTCTATAGTTCCCCATGCACGGTAGTTTACTGTTGTCTGTAGTTCTATAGTTCCCCATGCACGGTAGTTTTCATAGCCAACTACCACTATATCCTGACATGGCATCACTGCGTATTTGTCTGGAATCTTTGTGTGGAAGCTTAGGAGGTAAAAATGCCTCCGGTGATAAACCCACCCCATATTTGCATACTGGACCCTGATTGGTGCTGATTCGGAGGCAGAGAAATCCAATCAAAACCGAGGCCAGACCAAATCTGTCGAGGGCTTTTTTGGGGGCAGATTCGTCTCGTTTCCAGGCTACACTCTCAATGAATGAATGTGCCTCAGTCTGGTTTGCAGCAGTGGTGAAGTAAAAGTCCAGAATTCAAAATGTACTTGAGTAAAAGTACAAAAGTATTGCCATTAAAGTGTCCTTTAAGTAGGCCTACCAAAAGTAAAAGTACTCGCTATGCAGAATGCCTCATTCAAGTTTTCATGTATACAAATCTTTTGACAATAGCAGATCTACAAGCTCACAATGCGTCGCATTGTGACGCATTGTGAGCTTGTAGATCGGCTATTTTCGATTGGTCGAAATGTGGCTGAAGTGGTTAGTGTATGTTTTGTAATAATAATCCAAATCTACAAAGTAACTATGTAACTAAAGTTTTCAAATAAATGCAGTGCAGTAAACGTACAATATTTGCCTCTGAGATGTAGTGGAGTAGAAGTACTGGACATTTGGAAATGCTCAATTAAAGTACAAAGACCTCAAGGCTACACTACCACGACTCTCAGCGAGACGTGGTAATCGTGGTCGTGGTAATCGTGGTAATCTCTCAGAGAGAGATTGAATGAAGCCGGACTTTTTAGAATAGCTGACCTACACATGCTCATTGCTTCCCACGCGTGGCATTTGTGACACGTAGTGTGCTTGTAGATCAGTTATTTATTTCCGGATGCGCGACTTGGCGGGCAGGCGGCGATTGTAAATCAGGCATGAGAGAGAATAACTGAGAGGGAGAGAGAGAGAGAGAGTGGCTGGTCTACGATTGAAACACAAAAGCAAAGCGTAGAAGGCGGAGTGGAAGGGAATGAATGAATTAGTCGTGGGTCACTGGTGATTCTCATTAAAAACAAATTACTAATGTTGAGGAGGGACAGCTGTGCTACTGTGGCTGGGTTCTAATGACGCACGCACACACGCGAACACACACACACACACACACACACACACACACACACACACACACACGAACACACACACACACACACACACACACACACACACACACACACACACACACACACACACACACACACACACACACACACATATATATACCCCCTGGGAACGCTGTCAGCTATAGCAGACAGAGGCAAGAGGAAGTGGCAAAGACAAGTACACACACACACACACACACGAGGCCCCCATCTCAGACATGAATCCAGTGGGATTGCATGTACAGTTAAAGATGCGTTGAGAGGGAGTTGTTGTTCCTTAAGGTGACATGTTTAGGCAACAACCTTGCTTTGGGAAAAGGTGACAGAGTTTCTGTGTTTGTAAACAATACATGTATGATGGTGTGTGCGTGCGGGTGTGTGTGTGTGTGTGTGTGTGTGTGTGTGTGTGTGTGTGTGTGTGTGTTTGTGTGTGTCTATAAGTGAGCCTATACTCACCAGGTACCATTCCTGTGAGAGATGGAGCGGAGTAGCTGCCCTGTCCAGTGGGTGGGACGTGTGGAGGGTATCCTGGTAAGGTAGTACTGGCTAGGTCCCGGCCTTTAAAACACACACACACACACACACACACACACACACACACACACACACACTGTAATCATCATACACATCATCACATGATATTTTGTGTTGACCTAATAATATAGCGATAAGACGGCACCAAGCAATAAGGAAAATCACACCCCTGTGAACTGAGCAGTGCAGCCTGTTCAACAACACCACTGGCTGGCTGTATAGTTATAGTTATAGTGCTTAGTATGAATGGTCCTTTAGGCTGCTCAACAGTGCCACTTTAGGTCTCCCAGCGGTATTGCAGCTGTTCGTACGACAGACAGACAGACAAGGCATGAGTTATGCCTGTTCAAAATGCCTGCATGTTATCGTTGCTTGCAGCTATATTTTTTGTACAACTTTTCACGTACAAACTGCTCTTCAACTGGGATATAATGGTCCATAGATTGTGTGTAGAACATTTCACGCGAATGGCTCAAAAATCCCGGCAGAAAATTAGGTTTAAGCGTTTTTCAAACTGCTCAAAATGGTGGAAAATCTGAGGGTGGAGCTTACTGGTCAAAGTGACAGATGTGTTCTGCATGAGTCAAGGTCCATGGATTTTGGCCAAACGAGGCATGAGTTATGCCCCCGTTCAAAGTTTGCCATAGCGCCCCCCTTTGGGCAACTGGACTAAGACTGATTTCAGCGCTATTTGGCATGATCCTCTACCATACTGTAAAGTTTCATAAACACGTGACTCTGCATGTATACTAGGGGCAGAAATAAAAACTGAAATATTCATTGGCTAATAGTAGCTTCATATGCCCAGCTTTCCGTGTTTGTGTTATCTAAAAGTGAGGACAGAAAAGTGAAGATGCAAATTGTGATTGGCCGGAATGCTGATAAGAGCGCCCCTCACTTCACACGGCTGTGATTGTTTAACTTACAAACTTCTCTTATATTGTGTTTTTAGATATTGGTCCACAGTTTGTTCATAGACAGTTTCGAGCAAATTGCACAAATATCCCACGAGTTGATTCGATTCATCCGTTTTTCATACATTTCAAAATGGTGGGAGATCTAAAGGTCAGAGGTCAAAAGTCGAAAGTTGTTTGGCATGAAGAGATGCATATGCGTATCGAATGTTTATCGCTGACGGTCAAGCGGTTCATGAGCTATGCCTGTTCAAAGTTTGCTATAGCGCCACCTTTTAGCCACTGGTCCTGGGCTTGAGCCAAGCACACTAAAGACCAACTTGGCTTTTACAAAGCATAAATACTTTTTTGAAATGTCTATGGGGGAAATGAATGGGGAATTATTTCCTGGTCCTGTCGTCGTCATGAAAGGCGGCGGGTCTGCGACGCTTTATTCCATACATAAGCATCATTGAAGATATCTCACAGATTCTTTCCATTCTTTTGGCTGAAGAGGATACTGTTGTTATCTAACACTAACTGGAAGGTGTCATTCTTATTGCGGGCAAATGGTCGTTTAATGGAAAGTCATCGGAGGAGCCAATTATGGGCTGTCTCTCTCACGCACGCCCGCACGCACGCACGGCGCACGCACACACACACACACACACACACACACCGACACACACACATACATACACACACGCACACACATGCACACTCTCTCTCTCTCCTTGTTATCCATCCTGGGTCACTGAGTAATCTACCCTCCTTTCCCTTATTACCTCCTCTCATCCCCTCCCTCCCTCCATGCACCTCTCTCTCTCTCTCTCTCTCTCTCTCTGTCTGTCTGTCAGAGTGTGTATATAACTGCATTAGACTACATGACAGTATGTCGGCCTAAATCATTTCTCTGTGTTTGCACGCGTTAGACAGTGGGGAGCGCTTGAAAAGGGAGCCCTCCATTCATCATCATCATCACACACACGCGTGCACACACACAGTCTCACACACACACACACACACACACACACACACACACACACACACACACACACACACACACACACACACACACACACACACACACACCAAAGGGCTCACACAGACCCCGGTGCCCATACACACACATGCATTTATCATCATCATAAACAGCTCCAATCCTAACACCATCAATCCCACTCACTTCCCCTCCACTTAACCACCGTTAACTGACTGACCAAGAAGAGGAGATGGGGAATGGGGAGGGGAGGGCAGGGCGTGCGTGGTGCGTGCGTGCGTATGTGACAGGGGCTGATAAGCTGTATTTGCAGTGCGGAATGAACATTAAGCCTGTTTTATACTTAGTGGTGTACCAGCTCAGTGGCCTTGTGGTCAGAGAGTTCACCCTGAGATGGACAGGGGTTCGATGCTCGGCCGGGTCTTACCAAAGACTATAATAGTGGGACCATTTACAATGGCTCCCAGCTTGGAAAGTAACTAAGTAAGTACTGCACTTACGTACAATTTTGAGATATTTGTAAAACTATACAGCGATGCCCGTTGGGCACTGGCCTACTTGGAACGATGCAAGGTGGAAATGCATGCCCCACCCAGTTATTATGTATGTGTCCCTTTTATGCCATATGGAGTTCTTGTAAAGATGGAAGTTGGAGATCCATGCCCCACCCAGGTATGCAATACCCGTTGTATACCCGTGTCAATATATGGAGATTTCTGTAACTTGTCTCTCTGTCTCCCTTTAATCCTATATGGAGTTCTGTGTCAAGCATGCCCAAATATGGAGTGTTGTAATGTCAGAACAGGCCAGCTCCATATATGGACCCTGGGTAGGGGCCTTTTGTGGCGGTTCTGGACAACCGTGAGTCCGACCGACTCGACACCGGGCACTGCACTCATGAGGGGGTGTGGAAAGCGTGTGTCGAATTCGGTTGAAGTCGAATGGTTCCCAAGTTACGTGCATTACAGACGTACACACGTACAGACAGACAAGAGACGTGGTGCATTTATAGATTATAGAAAATTGCTGATAAATCTGCTATTTCCTAAATATTTGTATACATTTTATTTTTTGAAATTAGACATTCTGCGCAATGGGTACTTTCTACTTTTGGTACTTTTAAGTGTATACATTTTGATACCAATACTTACTACCAATACTTGTAATGGAGTATTTCTACATTGCAGTAGCCTATTGATACTTCTACGTAAGTAAAAAAATACTAACGTCATGTCCAGGGAGGGCTGCAGAAACAGGCTCCTGCCCTATAGACGAATCCACGGAGGCGTGCCCTTACTGAGGTGTACAAATAAGCTTACACCTCAGCACTGATTAGCTACACCTGCCCTACAAGGCACTGTTCCAGAGTATGGAACAGTAAGCCTTGTATAGGCAGTGCTGAGGTGTAAAGCTGCACTTAATGGTACACCTCAGCTGTGGCTGCAAGTTGCAACCAGGGCACCCCTCCGTGGATTCTTAATGGTACACCTCAGCTATGGCTGCACCCAGGGCACTCCTCCGAGGTTTCGTCTATAGGCCACATGGCCCGGCAAGGCTTACTTATACTTCCAGGCAAGAAATAGCCGGTATACAAGCTGTGACAACTTGTCTTTCTCTCACACTGTTGTCCACATCTCCTCACCTTTGCTCCTCCTCCTCCTCTCTGTCCTTCTTTCTTTATTTCTTTTTACAATATGCCCCTTTCTGTCTTTCTCAATGCACCACGCACATCTCCTCTAGTTAATTCTCTCTCCCTCTCTCTCTCTCTCTCTCTCTCTCTCTCTCTCTCTCTCTCTCTCTCCTCCCATTCTGTCTGGCTGTAGTAGTAAAGTTTTGATGCGACAGCGAGGCATTAGTGCAGACGGACTGCTCATCCGCTCAGGGTCAGTGCACAGGGCACAGAGGAGAGAGACGCAAGAAGAAATATAGACTCTCTACAGCCTAACTTAGAGGGGGCAGACGGAGCCAAACCCTCTGAGGTGTGCGTGCGTGCGTGCGTGCGTGTGTGCGTGCGTGCGTGCGTGTGTGCGTGCGTGTTTGTGTGCGCACATGTGTCAGATGTGGTGATGTATCTGTTCTCCACTGCTTTGTGGTAGAGGTCAACGAACAAGCCCGAGTCTCTTCTGGGCTCAAATACAGTGAGCACACACTCTCTCTCTCCCTCTCTGTCTGTTTCAGTCTCACTCATATGTTTCAGTCCATGGCTGATCAGACAACCAGCAAAGCAACACAGGTCAAAATTGGAAGAGAACAGACTGTGTGAGTCCCTCAGTGTGTATTTTAGAGTGTAGGGGGGTATCAAATCATTTGATACTCCCCTAGCTCACGCTGCCGATAACATACAGTGGATGCGGGACAGGCTTCAAATGGGGATTCCGTGTGTAAATGTGTTTCGTTGTTCCTGCGAGTCCAAATAATGTGCTGCTGTTCAGTCAAAATCTCATGTTGTGGCCCCTAGAGGGAGCTCTGCTCTGAGGAAAATCACAGGAAAATGTATAGTGCTGCTGTGTGTGTGTGTGTGTGTGTGTGTGTGTGTGTGTGTGTGTGTGTGCGCTCGCGCAAGTGCGTGAATATGAATATGTGTGTTTGCGTGCATAAGCATAAATGGAAATTTGCTCTCACTCTCCATTCCTCTCACTCAGCGTGGGCAGGTAATATTCCTTGGTGGTTTGGGAGGCAGGAAAAAAAAGAGACGTGATTCCTAGTTTTCCCACAGTCCCAGCTCTATGATTCCCTCATTAGAGGAGGGAATGCTGTGGCCTTGTCCAAGTGCTCCCCTGGTCTACTCTTAATTAACCACTGCTTGTCCCAGGGCCCCTCAGTGCAGTGAGCGGAGGGCAGGGGGAACAGGAGACTTCATTTATAGGCCAGTCAATCTAAGGGGGGGGGGGGGCGTGACCAAAAAGAAATTGCAATAGTAATAGGTTTTTTGTGATAGGGTCATCCAAATAACTTTCGTGGAGCATGGTAAATTCAGGGAGGGTTGAAAGTTGGGGTACCATTATCAACCAGGAAAAAAAAAATCAAAATGTCATTATGCTTTAAGCAGCATGTGACGTGTCAAACTAGGGGGTTTTCATGATTCTGAGCCCATTCCAAGCATTATAGTTTTGAACGATAAACACTCCTTGGGCTAAATTCGGCCATATAGCCACTCGCCCTCAAATGTGACGCCTTCAAATGTGATGACCTCGTCACATTATGATGACGGCATGACATTTTGAAATGTTTTGCCTTATAGGTTGCACTAAACCCCTGAATTTACCATGATCCACTACATTTTTTCATTTACAATATTTGAGCGGCTATATCCAGCTTTTGGTGTGTGTAACCCAAATATTGTCCTAACACAAACATTAAATGCCATTGACAATGAATGGCACAATATTGGCACTGAGAACCTACAGTAGGTTGTCAGTGCCAACAGAATGCACGAAAAATCCTGCGAAGAAGACCCCATGAACCGGCTCCGTGAACCAGAAGTAGTAATCGCCTAATCGGCCATTTTCGTGCCACAGTAGGTCCTTCTGTAGCTAATATGCTAAAACCTGTAGCGTCCCTGGGGCGATCATTCAGTGTTGAAAAAAAGAACAGGCCTAATAGTACAGAGTCCACGAGGAAAACCAGTCAACAAAGTATTATATAGAGTTTAAGGTGTTATATTGCCCCAACAATTTGTATTATTAAAGGTCTATATATTTAGACCTTTATTATATTGACCTTTTTCAAACATGCTCTTGACAAGTTCTGTTTGGAATCTGCAGCTTCAGAACTAGATCAGGCAAACAAACAAACAAACAAACAAACAGGGAAGTGGATGAGTATATTTCTTACCCGGCACCAGCGGATAAGACTGTGGGCCTGGGACACCACCTCCTAGCTCCACCCCTGTCCCAGGATTGGCCAAATTGCTTTTCATCTCGTCCAGTCCGCCGGCTAGTGACGCCATGGCCGAATAATCGGATGTCTGGTGAGACAAGGGAAGTTGGAACAGGAAAATAAAGCAAATCAGAACACATTCCAAATGGCTTTGTTGGACAGATGAATGGACACACTGTAGTATACTCTGTCTGGTCTCCCAAGGTGCTGCACCCTGTGCACACACGCGCACGCGCATGCACGTGCGCAAACACACACACACACACACACACACACACTCTCTCTCTCTCACACATACACACAGCAGAGAGTTTATCGATCTGTTGACAAAGACAGGGATTTACTGTACAACCGTTCCAGAGTCTATAACCACGGGATCAGGTCTCTCTCTCTCTTTCACACACACACACACACACACACACACACACACACACACACACACACACACACACCCTGTCACACACACACTCACACTCACACTCACACTCACACTCACACACACACACACACACACACACACACACACACACACACACTGAGCCATGAGGTAGACTAAAGTTAACACAAAGCCCCCTGTCTCCCCAGATACCAACACCATTGACAATTGTGATCATCTCACCACCACCACCGCACACGTAAAGACATTCTCTTTCTCTTCTCCACCCACGCACGTACGCACAGTATGTATACACAGTGGGTAAGAGGACATGAAATAATGGCCAAAACATGTTTGATGTCCTACATTGTCCTCTATAAATAGCATCCAAAATGTTATAAATATAGCATCTGGTGCTGCCGTTATGCTGAAATATTAATTTGGACATCATAGCTTTACATATACTTTACATACACATATACACGTAATTTCCAGAACATAATGAGGGAGGGCGAGCACCAAAAGTGGTCTTTGGCATGCCACTAAAAAAAAAGCGCCGTACCACTTTGAATAGTGGCGCACCACTTTGAATAGCGGCGCACCACTTTGAAAAGCGGCGTACCACTTTGAATAGCGGTGTACCACTTTGAAAAGCGGCGTACCACTTTGAATAGTGGCGCACCACTTTGAATAGCGGCGTACCACTTTGAATAGTGGCGCTTTAAAAGCGGCAAATTCCGGCAAGATTTATTACCATGCCAAGTGGCATGCTTTGAAAACTTTGAAAACTTTGAAAAGTGGTATATACCACTTTTTGTAGAGTGGTATGCCAAGACCACTTTTGGAGCTGGCCCCTCATGAACATAATAGTAATAATCTCATAATTATATCCTTTAAAATAATGAACATTGAAAAATTATGTTTACCACTTAAACCCCAGCATCGGTATTGTTGCGTCGCATTGTGAATTTGTGACTACTGTACTTAAAGGGCCACTTCACCCCTTTTGCAACCAGATCTTATTTTAATGATGTTTGGGAGACAAGAAACACTTTCCTGTATGTGGGTAATATGTGTCTTTTTAGATATTTTTGTATTTCAAAGTGTCTGTGACGTCATGGACACTGGTCTCACTTCCTTCCTGGACTACATGTTGTCTCAGTAAGACAGCCCTCCCCCTATCCACAAGGTGGGGTGAGTGCACCAAAGCATCATGGTTATTGTAGTAATCCAGCATGAGGCAGTTGCTTGAGTTTCTCCTCTCACAGAAAAAATAAGTTCCTGAACAAGCATTGTTCAGGAAAATATGAACTACCCTGCACATTTTGTTAAATTCAATCTTCATATTTCCTCATTAAGATATATATACAGTAAAAGGTGTCAAAATCGCCGATCCGATTGATATAAATATGGATGGTTAGCACTTTTCTCACCTGTGGCTGACCCTGCCGCACACAGACATACACACACACAAACACACACACATACACACACACACACACACACACACGCATCTTACCCGTGACCCATCTATTGTCATTTTCTAGCTAGACCGTGTGTGTGTGTGTGTGTGTGTGTGCACACGCGTGTAGTGAATGTAGTCCACAGTGACACTGATGATCAACTATATATAGATTAACCATCTCAAGAGTCAATGGATTCTTAGCTCATCTGACCTCATGATGGAGAAAATTACTATCGTGCGCAGTGTGTGTGTGTGTGTGTGTGTGTGTGTGCCTTCGCACGCTTAGTGTACGTGTGCGTGTGTGTGTGCACGTGTGTGTATACGACAGCAATCAGAATTCTCTTTAGGTGATGAGGTGAGAGTTCGGCATTGACCCCTTTAATACAGCTGTGTGTGTGTGTGTG
>NC_139702.1:37659816-37662316 GCF_964188405.1 Protomyctophum parallelum
GCTGTGGCCCTGGAGGTTGCGGTCTGCCTGTCGTTCCATTCTGAATGTAGCCCTATGTGGCCCTGGAGGTTGTGCTCCCGCTGTCGCTCCATTCACCGCTGCTCCATTTGTGTACTTGTCCTCTTGCCCTTAACCACTTAAGCCCTGTATACTTCGTTGTACACTGCAAATAGCACACAAGAAGATAGCTGATCTACAAGCTCTCGATGAAGTAGACGCTATTTTGGCTATTTTAGACATTTTCTTTCAAATTCTTTGAATGTTTTTGGAAAATTTCGATTTTCTTTTCTAAATTTGTCGGTGTTTCTTGGGGTAAATGTTCTGCTACGATGACATGCTCTTATGGACGCCAGGTTCAAAGTGGTTAACAGTAACACTGACTGAAATAAATAAATAAAGCTGAGAAAATTGTCTCCACTTATCTTTTAAGGGCCTGGAAACGAGCATGCCAACCTTGACATGTACTGTTGGAAAACTATGTCTTTAAGGTTGTCGGGGGGATTGGGGCTGGAATGGGTGTAGATTAGAAGACGCTTGAGGAAACCAGGGGGGAATGCAAACGCTGGCCGTTTGTCGTTTTGTTATTCGGCTACTACTTACACCTGTCCATTTCATTCAGATTTACATATATCGTAGTTCTTGCTGGGAAAGAGCACGGGGTCAATTGGGATTCAATGCATGTTCTCTCTCAATCTCTCCCTCGCTCTCTCCTTTCTCTCTCTCACACACAAACACACATACGTTTGCATTACTATACTTGTGAGCCAGGACATCAACATATTAGGGCGGCAATTTTAACCAAAAACCTAAAGCCGGCGGAAAATAGCAGATCTGAAAGCTAAATTCCAGCCCAAAACCATAAACCTAACCTCTAAAATCTAAATGTCTCTCACTCTAACCATGAGCTCTAAAAATCGTATTTTCAATCATAAAACAAACAAAATGGTCCTCAAAACATCTATTTCGGGGACATTTAGGGCTCCATTTTCGTCACTGCTGAACCCCTCATCCCTAAACTTATTTTTTTTATTTTTTTGCTATTTTGAAAAAAAATATTTAATAGTTCAACTAGCCAAGTATACATTGACACGTTGTGAGCTTGTAGATCGGCTATTTTAACTATTAAAAAATGTTTTTCAAAATAGTAAAAAAAAAAAAAAAAAAAAAGGCAAAGTAGTTTAGGAATAAGGGGTTTAGCATGGACGAAAATAGAGCCCTTGGTCCTCACAAGTATTGAAGTATAGTCAAACAAACAAACACGCACACGCACAGAACCCACACATTCCCAGGATGCATCAGCATGTGGGCAGCCCCGTTGCCGCAGCAGAGCAGCAGGAAGTGAGGTCATAATGAGAGGCTGGGTCAATATGCTCATTAACCCCGTGTGGTGTGTCTAGATTAAAGGAACGTCAATAGGCCAGGCCTGACTGCTCCTCTGTTAACAGCCTTCACAATGTCTTATCAGACAAGTTAGTATAGTGGACACACTCTATCACTCACTCACTCAGCGCTTCAGTGGACTGGACTGGACACACAGCTCAGCACATATACACTATAGCACCATGCTGACCTTTTCAAGTCACTCAGTTCACAATGATGGGACGGAAATGAACAAATGTCAAACATTAAATGCTCTTGACTGAATAATACAGTATAGTTAAAGGATACAGTATAGTTAATTTTTTTAAATCTTTTTTTCATTTGCTGCTTTTTTGCGATTTTAACCATTTTTGACAGGTGCGGGGGCATTCCAACAAGTGGCTAAGTATGTATTTTTTATTACAAAATGCTACTGCGATTTCTCTATTGCTATTTTTGTACTATAAAGTGCTACTAGACCCCAGGAAATTACATCTGGCCACAAAGGATCATGGTATCTACTAAATGTGAAGGGGGATCCAGTATATGCCATACTGTGTGTAGTAGGCTCAACATGTCAGTTTGTCACCTCCCCCTTCACATTCAGTAGATCCCGTGATCTTTTGTGGCCAGACGTAATTTCTTGGGGTCTAGTAGGACTATAGAGTGCCAAAGTCCTGACGTCACTCACTCATCCCCTGGTTCCAAGGGGTTCGCAGAAGGTTTTCTCTATGGAGTATAACATGGGGTCATCTTAAAATCGTCTCGTATAAGAATTGTCGTCCAAAAATAAACAAACTTTTCGGGGAGGTGTCTCTGTATCGTTTACGACAGTCAGTAACTCATATTTGATATAGTCTGTTTTTAGCGAAAATGTTACTATTTCAGCAGAAGTAACATCAGCGTTTTCTCTCAGTCAGATGATTCTTCATATCCATATGATTTGTTTATTTTTCAAACACAGTTCTTATATGAGGCGATCTAAGATCCCCCTATCGAGTATACAAGTAAGACGTGCAAACGCGGGAAGCGAACGCAGCTCGTAAATTGCAATAACAACAATTAGAATAAATTACGTACATTTTTTTTCTTTTTAGTTAGTAATTTTTTTAAGTTTTCTACTGTGTGTGTGTGTGTGTGT
>NC_139702.1:37669816-37677316 GCF_964188405.1 Protomyctophum parallelum
CAGGGGGTCCCCACCAAAATGAGGCTATTCGAAAATAGTTGTGAGCTTGTAGAGCTGCTATTTTCAGTTATCTTGACAAATCCTCTCCTATGGGGGTCCCTGGCACAAAGTATTTTCAAATGGGCTCCATGGCCACATACATAACTACATTTGGGGGTCCTTGAGAACCATAATGACATAGATAGATGTGATGGCCTCATGGTTGTATTAGTGGAAGGCTATGTGAGAAGACCCCCTCCTGTGTGTTTGTGTTTGCATGTTTGCACGTGTGTGTGTGTGTGTGTGTGTGTGTGTGTGTGTGTGTGTGTGTGTGTGTGTGTGTGTGTGTGTGTGTGTGTGTGTGTGTGACTGTGCATGTTCATGTGCTTGTGTGTACACATACCACACTCTTGTTGTTCATTGTTCATGTTTAAGCGTGTACTGTAAGTGTGTGTGTGTGTGTGTGTGTGTGTGTGTGTGTGTGTGTGTGTGTGTGTGTGTGTGTGTGTGTGTGTGTGTGTGTGAGCTCATGCTGTTCCCCGTCACCCCTCGCTGTGTCAGTGTGTCATTATCCAGCAGGAGCTGCTCTAATGGAAGCTGTGATTAGCAATGCTGTTAATTAGACCACAGAGCCAAACGCACGCAGCGGCTCTGCCACAGCAATGTCTGCCACGCGCGAGCGCACGCACACACGCACGCAATGAAGTGGTCCTGACGTGATATGTTACAATGTCTGCCTTCTTTTTCTCAAAAAGCATTCCACATTAACACCTTAACAGTGTTTTGCCCTCCCAGGCAATCTGAATCTATTATGTAGTGATATCTGTATGTGTTGTTGTGATGTCTTGTCATCATGTTTAGTGTTTTTTTGTTGAAGAGGACTGTAACTGAAATATGCCCTCTGGTTTTCATCCTCGCATTGACTCTTGACTGTATGTCGGAAAGTGCTCTGGCTGTGCTCTCTTTTTTATGTCACCAAATAAAATCAATTAATCAAAGAACACAGCCATATATCCATCGATGGCAGCACATGAAAAGTATGGACTGCATGACAGACAGACCAAAAGACTGACCGACCAACAGAGTGTCTTTATATACTTGTGTGTAGGCCTATACTACTGTCCTGTCGCCTGGATAGATGTAATTATATTAGGGATTCGGGAAATAAGGTGGTACAATGCTTCTTTTGTTATCACAGCCGTAAAGCACTATGATATGGTTGAAGTGGAAGTACAAATACTACATTGGGCAGAAACCAAATTTTAACTTTTTGTGTGTTTCCGTGAATGAATGACCTACTTTGTCATACTACAGTGTCAAACAAAAGTAGCAAACATGGCCGAGCTACAAGCCAAAGTATCAATAGGCCTACTGCAATGTAGAACTACTCCGTTACAAGTAAAAGTCTGGAATTCAAAATGTACTGAAAGTACAAAAGTATTGGCATCAAAATGTACAAGGTACGAAAATTAGAAAGTACTCACTGTGCCATTTCAGGTTTTCAAATGTATAAAAATCCTTTGAAAATAGATGTGACGCATTGTGAGCTTGTAGATCGGCTATTTTCAAATGACACCCGAAATATAGGGCTGAAGTGGTTACTGTGTGTTTTGTAAATGTTTTAGGGAGAAAAAGTACAACATTTGGAGCCAAGCTGTAGTGGAGTAGAAGTAAAAGTATCAGAGATTTGACATAGGGTGCCTACACACCTTTCCAGCACATGCTGTACAGCGCTGGATGGAATCTGTAAGTGTCATGGCCGCCCCAATGCAATCCTAATGGAAGTCATATGGTTTGTAGTCCACATTTTGGACTACAAGCAGTTGTATGGCTTTAGGCTGTGTTTCGACTGCGCCCCTCCCCCGCACACAACACAATGTTGTGTCAAACCATGTGACTCCCATCAGGAATGCATTGGAGCGGCCATGACACTTACAGATGCTGTACAGCGCTGGATGGAATCTGTTGGAAAGGTGTGTACGCACCCATAGGCCTCACTCACACCTTTCGATCTAGCATACAACATTGATGCATGCTAGATGTAAGCAAGATGTAAGTGTCATGGCCGCCCCAATGCATTTCCAATGGAAGTCACATGGTTTGATACAACATTTTGGACTACAAGCTGTTGTATGGCTTTCGGCTGTGTTTCGACTGCCCCCCTCCCCCTCATACAACACAAATGTTGTGTCAAACCATGTGACTCCCATTGGAAATGCATTGGGGCAAGATGTACGGTATCACACTCTTTGCATACAACAAGCATACATCAGTCTGTTGCGAAGGTGTGAGTGAGGCCATACTGTGTAGGCTACTCAAGTAAAGTACAAATACCTCCTGTACTTAAGGAAATGCACTAAGTTACTTTGCTCCACTGAAGCCCACAAAGCAACGCATTGAATAGTAACAGTTTTGGTCCTATTAGGTTTCCAGCCGACACCGAAATGAGTTGACACATGGCAACACAAGACAGTCGAGCAACCGGGAATGTTTACTGTATCTTTTGTTATGCTGAAGGAGTACACTGTTTATCTTTGTTTTTTGTTGTTGTTGTTTCTTACAGATGATTCCCCATCTTTGCGTGCGTGCGTGTGTGCGTGCATGCGTGCGTGCGTGCAAGAGGGAGAGAGACAGAGAGAGAGACCGATATAGTGATGGAGCGACAGAGAGAGAGAGAATGAGAGAGTGACTCTCTCTCTCTCTCTCTCTCTCACACACACACACACACACTCACACACACACACACACACACAAGGGGGTCTAAAGTCTTCCTGCTCTGTTGGTGAGGAGGTGGGCCGTGTCCAAGCGCATCGGAACATTCAGAGCACACTGGGGGTTCATCCAGGATTCTGCTACGCTACAGTGTTGTGCGTTAGGGCCGCAGAGCTGCGTGCGTGCACGCGTGTGTGGTGCGTGCATGTGTGGAGTATGTGTACACTATGTGTGTATGTGAAAGCTCGAGCCCCCAGTGGCGTTCTGTCACCCCCCCCCCATCGCTCTGACATCTGGTCCTGTCTCATTTGCCGTAGGAGACTGTTTTGGTGATGGCTTTTTAATGCCACTGACACTACCACACCATTCATACCAATAGCACACATGCACACTCATGCACATAACACACACTCACATACCCACACACACTAATGGGCACATGTACACAAATAGCTTATGACACAAATGTATAGCGAAGTGTATCAATCATATTGTGTATATATATATATACCTGTATATATACAATATATCATTATTTATACAGTAGCGGTCTGATGAATTATCGTGCCTTTATTTGAATGAAAATGTTTGCTTTGGAATTTTTCACAAATCCCCTATCATACACGCACAGACACACACGCGCGCACGCACACACGCATGCAGGCATTCATTGACACACTTTGGCTCACCGTCGTCCCTCTTCCTCTTGCCCGCGTCGGCTGCTGAGCTAATACCCAGAATGCCGCTGATAGAGTAGGAGGAGCCAGCCGAGTCGCTGGTCACGGCGGAGACCTGCGTGGCGGCTACGGACGTCGCTACAGAGAGAGCACAAGACACGACAAACAAGCATTTAACCACTTGGACCCCAGCATCCATGTTATTGCTCAAATATAGCAGATCTATACAACTGCTATTTTTGAGTACAGTAGGCCCCATTACAGAGCCAATGTACGTGGGCTCTCCCCAAACACATCCGAGACGCCCCCTCACTTCCTACCTTCAAATCTGCACTGAAAACCCTTCAGAATTGCATTTCCAAGCTGATGTGTTTTTAAACTTGTTATATGCACTGTTTTATTGGTTTTACTCTTTTTAATTGTTTTTGAGTCACTCCAAGGAACAGCAATGTCCCTATGTCCTAACGACCTATGTGACTATGTCCCAATGTTTAGAGTACCAGTAGGGGCAAAAGTGGCGCTGTTGTGTTAGAAACAGAGAGAGAGAGAGATAGTGTTGCACTGTTGCCTGCTAATTACACAGAGAGAGAGAGAGAGAGAGAGAGAGAGAGAGAGAGGTGTCTGCTAAATGCTAATTCCCCCACACATTAACTCATTTCTCGACCATTTCGGACACGGGGCAGCTCGCCGGAACTGGGCTGGCAACCTGGGCACGTTCCTGTGGGTCTGGAAGTTCCGGGGACCCCCACACGGAATTGCACCACTCAGTTCACACGGGTGTGATTTCTTTCTAATAAAGTTGTCCTTTTTCTTGTTTCCCCGATGGCCCCACAAATGTAAAGTGTCTTTGAGTGTCGTGAAAAGCGCTATATAAGTCCCAGATATTATTATTATTATTAATGTTCACGTCTAGAGCAGTGGTTTTCAACCTTTTTCATATCAAGGCCCATTATTTATTGGGCATTTGAGCCACGGACCACCATTCGATGAGATTTATATAGCCTCTCAGACCCAAAACTAAAGAACATTTTGTTATCATTGGATAAGATTTTGTCCGCAATAATTCCATGCTGTATTGATGTGGTACCATTAGGAGAGATCTACTCTAATTGTCTAAACGTTTTGTAAATTAACTTTGTGAGTTAAGTATATATGCAGATTTTTTTAACAATAGTTTAACTCTTGAGAGCATAAAATGAAACCATTTTACACTCTCAAGAGTTGAAGCGCTATAAGGGTCCATTTGGTTACCAACTCTCCATCATTCAGCTGCATGGGGACCACCTGGAACCTCCTCAAGGAGGTGGTCGGGTTGGTTAATGCTAGACGTCCACAGATCATCAGACTAGGCACTTTCAGTGTCTTAATGGCCATGCAATCCATTGAAAATCAATTATAGAATAACAACATGTTAATGTGTGTGGATGCATGGATGATTGAATTGTTACCGTTCACGGCGTCCTATATGTTCCCTTTGGTTCTGTCGTTTTGAGAGCCCTGTCCCGTTTCCAAATTATGTAGCATTTCCCACACACAGCGGATAACGGATAGACAAACAGAAATGGAATGTCGCGGTAAACATTGCGGAATATAAATCCTATTGCCGTTTCAAGCGCACCGCAAAATCCTATAGTGTGAATTTAACTCTGACACTATATAGTCCTAGTCCTAGTCCTAGTACCTCAATGAACGCTCAGGTTTTTACTGTGTGAGAGGATTCCACATCTATACACAGCCAAATCTGTTGAGTTAATTGAACTCAGAGTGTGTATCAATGGAGGTGTTTGTTGAGCAGATGCTGTTTAAACTTGTGGGACCTGATGTGACCAAATGTGAAAATAAGGTCATAGATAAAAGAGCAGGCTGTGTGTTTCTCTCCATCTTTCTTTCTTTCTCTCTCTCTCTCTCTCTCTCTCTCTCTCTCTCTCTCTCTCTCTCTCTCATCTTTCCCCTAGAGGAGACAAGTTCCTCACTGGCCAACAAAGCTGCGTACCTGTCACAGCTTTGGTGACACAAATACAAGCACACAGCGAGCATGTCATATGCACACGCACGCACATGTACGCACGCACGCACGTCGCACGCACGCACACAAGGACAGATACACACAAACACACACACACACACACACACACACACACTCATTCACAAATCACTGATATAGCGAACATACAGTACATACACATACAAACGCTCTCTCTATCTCTCTCTCTCTCTGGTCCCTTATCTGTTCCCCTGTCAGCGGACGTGGGTCTGAGTGACAGTACGGTGTCCCAGGAGGGACAGAAAGGTGCGGAGACGTCCTAATCCTGTCTCCCAGCAGACCTCCAACACGGGGAGACAAGAGAGAGTGGAAGCGGGAGAAAAATGGAAACTCCACAGCAGGGCGAACAAATCACCTCCTATACGTTACTATAACAACATGGAGGCTATATCATATCAAATCACCTCCTATACGTTACTATAACAACATGGAGGCTATATCATATCAAATCACCTCCTATACGTTACTATAACAACATGGAGGCTATATCATATCAAATCACCTCCTATACGTTACTATAACAACATGGAGGCTATATCATAACAAATCACCTCCTATACGTTACTATAACAACATGGAGGCTATATCATATCGCCGCTGTCAGGCAGAAACCATATTTCAACTTTTTATGTTTTTTCATGCATTAATATGTCCTACTATACTTTATCATACAAAAAGTAGTGAAAATAGCAGATCTACAAGCTCACAGCACCGACGTATCGTGAGCTTAGATCGCCTATTTTTGATATTTTAAAAGGCTTTTGGACATATACAATGTTTCCACCCGACAGCAACAATATAGTTGATTTAGCACTTCAATCTTCTGATTTTCCTTCTCTTTCATTTCACTCTTTTAAAAAAAATATATTATTATTATTATCAGAACATCAGAATGGTTTAATTCTCCGAATCCAAATGTTCAATTTTACGCCCATGAGAGTGGGACCCATTTATCTGTGTAATCTGTAAGCTTGCGTACTGTACAGTATGGTACACACGTGTGTGTGTGTGTGTGTGTGTGTGTGTGTGTGTGTGTGTGTGTGTGTGTGCATGCATGCCAGCGTGTGCATGCACGTGCACTCATCCATGGTTGCATGTGCGTGCTGTACGTTGCATTTAGAGGGAAGAATCACAGAGCAACGTGCGTGAAAATTAATTTAGATTAAGAGACGCAAGTGGTGATTACGAGAAGCTGAGAGACACCGAAATGGAATGCACTCCAGGGCAGATGTAGAGTGAGAGACAGTTACATTTATGTGAGGCCTCAGGTGTTTATTGAAGATCAGATTTAGGTACAGTTACATTTTTTTTTTTTTTTTTTTAAGATATTTTTTTGCGGCTTACGCCTTTTATTAGTTTTTGAAGGGACAGACAGTAGGCTGACAGGAAACGGGAGAGAGATGGGGGAAGACATGCAGTAAAGGCCGTGTCGGGCTCGGGAGTCGAACCCGCGGCACACTGCGACTGGATTACCAGTCGGGTGCCCAGACGGTTACGCCACCGCCTGGGCCGTACAGTTACATTTTAATGTACAGTATAGGCTTATTCCCTCATGTAAAAGGGCAATAACCTTGCATAATTAGAATTGTGGTTGATTTACTCAATTCATTATATTGACAATGACACTACAAATGTATTCTCTGACTATAGTAGTCATGGCTAGGGATGTTAAGAAATTAGTTAAGAAATTAGTCGGTTAAACTTAATTAACTCGGTTAATAATAACTAATCGAATTCATCGAAACGTCTCTGCTTTTGCATGATGTGACAGACAAGACAGTGCATTTGATTCTATATTTTTCATACAAAGATGCCATTGCCTGCATGGCATCGATAATGGTCAAATAACTATTTGAATATAATATGCCTTTTGTATTCTTTCTGTATATCAGCAAAGATTTTTATGTTAGATACTGAGGGAAATTAAGATTCTGCGTTTTATTTTTAAAATGCCGCATATCAATTAACCGGATAATCAATCGATAAGCTTATCAAAACAGGAACAGACAGAGACAGACCATTCACGCAGTGCTGCAGCACAAGGAGATGTACCCCTCCCTTTTCCACATAAAAGACTTTCATAGGACA
>NC_139702.1:37682316-37684816 GCF_964188405.1 Protomyctophum parallelum
CTCTCTCTATTTCTCTGTGTCGCTCTCTCACTCCCTCTGTCTCTCTGTAAGGTAGCGTAATCCCTTCCGTGATGCTGTGTGTTCCTGCATGTGTACATTTCTTCATCTGTCTGTGTGTGTGTGCGTGTGTGTGCGTGTGTACGTGCGTGCGTGCGTGCGTGCGTGCGTGCGTGCGTGCAATAGGTATGCGTGTGCTCTTGAGTGTGTGTGTGTGCAGGGGGGTTCAATTGTACCACGCACAGCTGGAGAATAAACACAGCTAAAGGAAAAAACAATCTATTTTCAAGTGGAAAACTATTTCAATAATTCACAGCAAAACCACCGTTTACCGTTTAGTAAACGAAATAAACGACTGTGGTTATTGAAATCGGCACAACGTTGAGCCAATATGTGCGCACGCGCACACACGCACACACACACACACACACACACACACACACACACACACACACACACACACACACACAGGGTGGTAGAGTTGGTGTTTTTGTTCTGCTGGCACCACAGAGACAGAGAGGAGAGGATAAAACAGCAACCTTCCTCCATCCTTCTCTGCTATAACCCCCCCCCACCCCCCACCCCACCCCACCGGCCCACCCCCTTCATGGTAACGCTTCAGTGAGTTGAACGGCCAGGATAGGAGAGAGAGAGAGAGAGGGGGGGGGGGGGGGGGGGGGGAAGAGGAAGGGAGAACAATAAGCAAAACACATTTTTTTGATATAGCTGAGGGCCGCTGTGGCTAATCCTTCCCCTCCGTCCCTCTGAATCCTCTCTCTCTCTCTCTCTCTCTCTCTCTCTCTGTCCTTCAACACCCTTTTCTCTTTTTGATTCTGTTCCTTTTTCTGTCTCTTCCCCATTCTTCCCCCCCCTCATGTGGGTGGGTGTGTGCACACTGAAATATGGTAGCACTTTCATTTTGATGCTAATTCCTAAAAGTGATGAATCTTTTCCCCTTTGTGCCCCTTTCTTCTCTGAGGGACGGAACGAGCACGGGATTTACTCTTGAATTTGGCTTTTGAAAAAGTGGGAGAGAGAGAGAGAGACAGAGAGAGACAGAGAGAGAAATATGGAGAGGGCGTGCAAGAGAGAATACAGGAGAGAGAAAGAAGAGAGACGGACAGAAAGGATGGGTGGGGGGTGCATGTAGAGAGACATGAGACAGTGGAATAATATTATGGATTGATGGGGTGAAAAATGAGGCCAAAGGCGGAACAGGAAGGACCGCAGCTTGCCTACTGCCAGCCAGGGTAAGTGAGGGAGTGATAGAAGGACACTGAAATCATGCTGTCCAACTATAGACGGGATTAAACACAGCTCTAACTGCCAAATCCAATTAGTTTGATCCATTGTAACTCCAAATGGACCCTTGTGGGTCTGTGAATATACAAACAAATGGACCCTCATGCGTCCATCTTGTTCAATTTGTACGTAAAGTGCACAGCAAGTCAGCAACAATCGTGATTGGTACATTTATAAATGAACACTGCTGTCTGGTTTATACCACATGCTAGGAAAGAGTTTCACCTATCACTCTGCTGATGCAGTGCTTACTACTTAGTGTATTGAAAAGGTTGCAACTTGAAATCGCTCCTGGACTCCTGGATAATTTGTATTTGAATGAGTGGATATTATACGGTGCACAGTAAAAACGTCAGTGTTAACTTATCCACTTGTAACTCTGAGAGTGTGTAAATGTAAGCGTGTGTGTGTGTGTGTGTGTGTGTGTGTGTGTGTGTGTGTGTGTGTGTGTGTGTGTGTGTGTGTGTGTGTGTGTGTTTTCTTGCATGCTGGTGTATGAACAGCAGTGGTGTGTGAGACAAGTTCAGGTGTGCCCTGGGATTTTGTGACAACTGCACATTATTATTGCAATATATACAATTGTATAAATGTTATTCATTCGAAAACTGGCTAAAATAGCATAGGCTCAAAACGTGTCACGATACAACTTGTTATGAACATGTACAGTAGATAGGCTATTTTCGCTATACGAATGCAGGTGTGCCTTACCTATTTAGGACTATGGCCAATTCTAAAAACCTTCGAAACCTTCTAAATCCTGATCTACATTTTCTGAAAACCTTCAAATATTTAAAGATATATTTAAAGATTTCAAAAAAAGAATTATGTTGCTATACTAGTGTAAATATTATATACTGTACCAAAATGGGTTCCCGTATTGAAAGGTATAGCTACAAAAAGGCGTTGCCGCCCATAAAGGGTTGGTGTGCCTTTTTGAAAAGTTTGAAATGCCCTTACCTGCCCAGTATCTTGCTGACACATCCATGGCTGACTCGTAGCTGGCGGGAGATGTCGCAGGGGCGGACCCCTTGGTGGGCAAGCTCTACGATTCGCTGTCTAACTACATCTGGGAGGGGCCTTCCGTTGACAAACACGCCACCGAGCTGGTTCACCCCACCGTGCCCTAGAGGAGAAGGACACTCTGTGTCAGATGGGTAAAAAGAGAGCCATGGATAAGAGGAGGAATTTGAAAAAAACGGGA